>NC_135502.1:41048084-41382520 GCF_052857255.1 Amblyomma americanum
CATTAAAAAACAAACCCACGCCAACGCTGATTTATTGAAAAATAACCCGCACTTTATGAGGTGTCGGTGTACACGCTTTAAAATGCCCCACTTTATTGGTATTTAGCAATTCAGGGTATTCAGCAATGACAGCTGCTGCAGTCGACGGCAGTCGACATAGTCGTCCTGAGGAACCAGCCGCAGATAATCCACTCTGGGACACCATTCGTCACTGCTCGCTGGCTCAGGCAACGGTTTCGTGGTCCGTCCGCGTTCAGTGTTTCGGAAAGAGGCCACTGGGCCTGTCGCCGAAACAGGTGTACCCCCACTGCGGGAACGCGCTCAGACTGAACACGTATTCGCCCAGCGTGTTGAGCACGGCCAGGTTCACGATCTGGCAGGCGAACTTGACCATGATGCCCGGTATCAGCTGCGTGCGAGGGTTACAGAGCACCGCGGTTCGGTAAAATGGACGAAGCAGCCGAGAGGTCGACGTGCGGCATAATGTACGCAAAACACCATCGTGCAAAAAATGCGAGCACACAGAACAGACACCGGAGACAGGAGGAGCGAGCTTTCTTACTTTTAGCACGCGGATAAAGTTCGATATTTGGAAGGCTTCGAGAAAAAAGACGCTTCCTTTGTATAAGTATTGAGCGTGTGTGTGACTACGCCCTGCCCTTACAAAAATGTCTTTAGACAGTCTGTAGACTGTCCATAGACTTTTGTCTATAAAGTCTATAGGCTCTCTATAGACCAACCCTAGAGAACAGTCTATAGGCAATACAAATCCTATAGACAGTCTATAGACAAACTATAGATTTATGGCCATACACTTTTAGCAGACTTTTATCTACAGATAGTCTATAGACTGGGAATAGACAAAAATAAATATCTATAGGAAGGCAATACAGTCTATAAGAAGTCTATAGACTGTCTATAGACTATTTTTGTAAGGGTGCAGTGGGCGTAGTCAAGCTGATGATGAAGATGATGTTAACTATGTCGTGTTGTGGTGATCTGGTACATCCATAATTGAAATTTTGTGCTTCACGTCGATAAAGACGAACTATAGAACTTTTCATGACAATGGGAGCAATCGTTTCTTTTTTTTTTTGGGGGGGGGGGGGTGCAGCGCTGAGTAATGTGTGGTCATTGAGTATTGCAGCGTCCGGTTCTAAAGCAAACTTTCTTTTTTTTTCGGAAATTCTCTCTCTGCTCGTTCCTTACAAATGCTCCTGTACTATTCAGACGAAAGTAACTTCAGTAAAGTCTGAAGGTTGCATTCATGTTCTAACCTAACCTAACGCAGTCTTCCTAGGCAATAGTGCGTGACTATATGAGCACGCACCAGGTCCTTCACGTTCACGTGCCCCTCGTCGCAGATGATGGCGATGACGGAGGAGGAAGCGGGCAGGATACACGCCTGCGTCACCGACAGGCACACTGGGAACGCCAGGTAGAGCGGGTTCAGCCGCAGCTTGCACGCCTGGATCGAGCAACACGTATATGCGGGCAGTACAACTCCAATGCGAATGAAAAGAGTCACGTTGCACCCGATAACGAATTCTGTGGTTACTGCTCCAGTGAAGTTGGAAATGCCCCACACCAAACAAAAACTATTTCCACTCATACTACTATAATCAATAGCTGAATGCGGACAGTGTGTTCCCTATTATATTGGAGCTGCCTGTACATAGTCATTCAGTGCGAAAGCAGTTTCCGAGAAATCGGTGGCAGGCGGTGCTTGTCTGCTACTTATCTGAAACGAGCTGAGGCATAGGGGCTGGTGGTATTCATTATCAGGAGACTGTCTCACCACTGGTGCACGTAGTAGAGTAACTTTGCAAATTTCTGAAAATCTGGCTAAGTAGGTTTCAGCTACCATGGCATGTTTCGGGTACGATATAAACCTGTGTAGAGAGTTCAAAGAGACGTGAGCGTGACTGTGGTGTTTCATAAGAGAATGACTGCGCTGGACTTAAAATGTAAGCAAGGAGAGTTTCTTAAATCAGTCGTGCCGCAAGGTGCACATCAGCTTCCCATTGTGGACTGAAAAGTAGTGGCAGTGCCCGATATCTTGATCGAATGAAAATGACCTCTCCGCCATTAAATGCTTACAGTGGCCATTTGCAGTTGCATATGCAGAATTGTTCTCTCTTTAAATCATGGCATTTACGTGACGTTAGCCTTCGCTAGCCTAGAGCGTTATCCTTCGTAAGCCTAACACTTAAGGGGGAATTTTTTCGCTGTTTACAGTATATAGAAGCCTCGCCGGCACGAAAGCCTCCAGCTTTTGTGCTCTGGAGGCATTCAACTAGAAAGAGAGACTTTAGACACAGTGTAAAATTACACGTAACTGCAGCTGAACCTCACTATAACGAAGTCAACAGGGGACCGTGATTTTTTTATATATAGCCGTTGCTTTGTTACAGCCCTAGACGACCTTAGCCACACATGTCGCATATCAACGGGATTCGTGTCACCATGTAGACCAAGAATGGTATAGATGGCGTTAAGTATGGCGCCTATTCTCGTTTAAAGAGGCTCTGAAACACCTTCCGAGGAGAGCACATCAACTCGCTCAGTCACTGCATTGTTTCCATGAACATCTGAGCCAAATAATACACTTCTACACGCAGAAGAGGACCCACAATCACGCGGCAAGGTTGGCGAGCCCTTTCCGGCGACTTTTTCGTGCTCGCACCCTCCTCCGTCGCTCGCACCTGCGTATACAAGCTGAGAGGTGGCTATTGGTTAGATTCTTTCAGACGTCAGGCAGCTACCACGGCTGCAGTTAATAAGCCGCGTAGCTTCTACGGGTCAGGAAGCTCCGCCCCTGGAGGTGGGGCCGGCGGAGGAGCGCCGACCTTCCAGCGTGCAAAAAGTGACGAGAAGAGAGATAAAAGCGCGAATGTGCTGAAATTCAACTTTTGATTACATATTACTTAGTTTCTACAAAGCGCATTAAAAAATTCTTGCTGAACAATATTCGTGAAGCGGCGTGCTTTAAAATCCCAGGCATGCCGCAACTTCATTACCGCCCCTTTCAGAGCCCTTTTTAAGGAGCTTCCAAGACGCGTATAACAAGCGCCCCCGAAGCGGCCGAACCTACCAACCGAATATGTTATCAACAGAACAAGCAATCTTTGCCAGTATGCAGATAGAAATCGAGATTTGCAGTAATAAAGTCATAGAACACAGTGCGAGACTTATCCCTGTTATTAGGTGCTGAAGCCGATACGACCACGATAAAGGAGCTAGGGCGTGCTGAACATCTTGTCGCGAGTGCCCGTTTTGGTTTGCTTCTCCGCATAGCGCACAAGCACACTGTCCATAACGCTTCACCGCATGACGCTGAGGTCTAGCGGAGATTAAGTTCACTAAACTGAAGGCCATCGATGAAACATTCGATAAGGACAGCCACAACAAGCCTGGCTTGAGGCGTTTTGTACGGTGTTCGTCAGAGCGGATTATGCGTGGTAATTTCAGTTTACCGCATCGAAAATGTACACTATATGTGTTGAGCAGTTACAAATAGACCTACTCAACGCGAAGCGGCCAATAGTTTTCATCTAAGAGCTGTGTTATCCCTTTGTAGAAAAACTTTCGTAAAAACAAGACGTCAATTTCACACCCTTTTATGGGGGCTACAGAGGGAGCTATTCCTTCATGATATCAATTATTTCGTTAT
Source organism: Amblyomma americanum (assembly GCF_052857255.1). Lineage (NCBI taxonomy): Eukaryota > Metazoa > Arthropoda > Arachnida > Ixodida > Ixodidae > Amblyomma > Amblyomma americanum. The sequence goes on from NC_135502.1 coordinate 41,051,758, forward strand.
AAAGCGCTTGTTATAGTGAGATTTTGATTGTTTAAGGTCAAGCTGAGGTCCACGTACACAGAAATAACTAACGTAGTGTGCGGTTCGTCGGGACATATATTAGTGTGGGCAGAGAAAAAGAAAGGAAAATAATGTTGCTCACACTCTGCACAACGTGACGATGACATGCATACGAATATTCTTGTTGTGATCTCAGGTATAATCGCTGTCTCTATGAGTTGTGCCATCGCTAGTCAATAGGTCATCGCCAGGCTGTGTTGCAGGTGCTGGGAAGCCTCCGCTTATTAGTACTCGCACTGTAACGTATGCTGTAAAAAAACCACCAATACTTTATTTCTATTAGTAGTACTCGCACTGCAACGCATGCTGTAAAAAAAGCACCAATACTTTGTTTCTTTCCAGGCCTGGGCATACACTCTGAAAGTGCAAAAATCGCCCTGAGGTTGAGATCGAGACCACCGCATTGTTTTCATCAGTGGCACGCTCGTTACTTTGAATGTTAAAAATTTTCAGCTTTTGCGCAATGAGCTCGCGCCTGAGGGTTCAGTGCAAGCGGGTGTGGTGTCAATTAAGGGGACTATTGTGGGTGCAGCAAATGTAAAAACGTTGTTGCCCTTTTGATTTCGTTGCTATCGTTGTGCTGTTGTCGCCGTTCTTTGCAGCTTCGATGCACACAACCGAAAACAACACCGATGAATCGCGTGGCCTCAGCGGACTTCGTTGGCCCGCAGAAGATGACCGTACCGAAGGGTCATAGATGTCGCAAGCGATGACCTTTAACTAAAGCGATCAGAACGCGGAGTTGGTCTTCGCGTTCATCAAGTCGGAAACAGCGACAAGCGGACTGCACTGTGACGACGTAATTTAAACTGGTTTACTGGTACATAGAAGACAGATGTTTGCAGAAGTGTTTTTAGTCGGCTTTACTCAAAGAAAAAAAGGTCAATTTCTGACAACAATCTTGTTGTCCGCCACAGGCGTTCGCATCACTCTCCGTTATTGGATCCAGTCTTCTGACAACGCACCTCCGTCTTCGGTTTTCTCCTTCTTGGCTCTCTTTGAAACAACTTGAACAAAAAACGATGTCATCACGCCCTCTTTTCAGTGGCTACCAAGGACAAAACGCATCTCTGGTGGCCTACGTGATACTACTGCCACAGTCACGTCAATTTACATTCTCGACAAACAACCGCATCAAACGTCCAATAAACTGCGCAGTTACTGCACTGTTGAAGCTAATGCCTATCTCTCATTTGACAAACAACAATATTTCTGAACAGTGCTCTATCTACTACTCGTATCTACTAGTGGAGATACCTACGGCATGTACTACTGTATCCACTGTAATAGCACCTGCTACTGCCCATACTGGTGCTTCAGGGTTGTTCTTACTCAGCGTCAACCTCTCTTAACGGTGCTTCAGATATATAGACACTGCTGGGCATATTTTTTGAGTGTCAAATCGACAGACAACAGTCGTCACGGGGTAAGTTAGAAGAAATCTACTCGGGAAGGAAGGAATGAGGCGTACCAGGGTGATGACAACGGGCATCAATATTGTGGCGGCCGCGTCGTTCGGCGTGAACTCAGTGAGCACCGCAGCGCTGAGCGAGATCAGCACCTGCAGCTGCAGCGGCGTCCGGATGCTCAGGCTGTCGATCAGCATCACCAAGTCGGTGGACAGGTGCGTGATCTGCTCGGGAATAAGCGAATGCGCATGCGCAATCGATCGTTCTCAGCACGACCGGAACCTCGCTCTTGACGCACCCGCACAGTGTCTCCGTGAATTGAGTTCCACAAACGAAGGCCTTTTTAATCATGCATACCCGTACGGGTAGCTTTCTTCAGGCGGCAGTAGGAAAAATATAACACTAATTTATGTCCTTCAAGTTGCCTTGGCCACAATTATTAAGATATTTAGTATATTAGGATGCGCTACGTCATTCTCCATATTTATTTCAACACTCTGTCACATTCCATAACTAATGTTTTCAAGTTTGCGCACTGAACATCTCGGTAAGCCTCTGACATTTCATACTTTGCAGCTGATGAATTCATGCAAGTTACAATTTCGCTAAGCAGCGAGTTGCAGTTGTGACCTTTTGTAAAAACAATGAAAGTTCAGCCGTTTCAGTGCATCATCTCCATTTTCGTAACTGCTTCTCATGAATAGCTTTTGAGTTCCGAGTGGTGCAACGCCACGGTGCTTCTATCTTCAGCGCCAGTACTCCCTTCCACGTCTAAAAAGAAGTCAGGAAACTGGCAGGCAACGAGAACATAAAGGGTTTTCCGGAGCTGCTCGGTATCGATGCAGTAACTCTCGCTTGTTAAGCGAGCTCTCTACCATTTGAGCTACACCCTCTCCCCCCTTTTTTTATTGCCGGGCTTCGACACAGCACAACTAAAAAACGTACACAATACAAAACACAAGGACGAGCACAAAAGTAGCCTAAAACTCCCTTCGGTTAGGCATTGTCAGGTAAAAACTTTCTCATGTGCGTCAAAGGCTCCAACTCTGACAACCACTTCGCAACACATGGTTCTGATTTAGGCAACTGAAACAACTTCTGCATACGTTCCCTAAATACATTGGCGCAGGCATCGCGTCTGTGTCACAGTAGTACCCAGTCATTCGGGAGCCCCATATGCTGTGAAAGGCCACGAGCATCATTGGGTCTACTGGAACCCCGTCTTTGTTCAGTGCATACAAAAATGTGATTTCTTGATGACTCAGTGGGAATTTTTTCTTTAAGGTCCTTTGCAGGACATCCCAGAAATACCCTTCTCCCACCCCCACCCCCCTCCTGCGTTGAAGAAAATGTGATCTGTTGTTTCCAGTTGCTTCAAGACAAGGCAGTGCGTTAACCAAGGAAGAAACAGATTCTTTGCCTGGTGAAATGTTTGCCTGATGAAATCTGACTGCGTGCAGCTTAAAATAGAAGGTTGTTATCCCGGACAGTGCATGATTCTTTAGCCCTCTCTAGGACATCACTGCCTAGGCCTCCAGAGTATAAGGCTATGTACATTAGTTTCGGAAAAAGTTTCACGCATTTTCTGAGCCGCCGTGGTGGCTCATTAGTTATGGCACTCGGCTGCGGACCCGAAAGACGCAGGTCCCATCTTGGCCGTGGTGGTCGAATTTCAATGGAGGCGGAATTCTAGACGACCATGTACTGTGCGATGTCAGTGCACGTTAAAGAACTTCACGTAGTCGAAATTTCTGGAGACCTTCACTATGGCGTCCCTCACTGCCTGAGTCGCTCTGGGACGTTAAACCCCCAAATAAAATCAATCAAAATCAGAATTCTCCTCTTAACATTGTTTAATTTTTTTGATAAATGGACGGTAAGAAGTCTTGCACTGAAAAAAAATTCTTTTAAAAACTCTGAAATTCGACCAGTCATGTGTTGTATCCCGGCAACGAAACAGCTACGACCGAGCCTTACTTGAAACATCGTACGAAAAAAGGGATCTTTAAGGTTATGGAAAAACAAGAACATATTTAAAAGATGGCGCCAAAAAAAAGTCCGAGCATAACTCTGCCTGCTTTGTCACACCAGAAAAGATTGCTCCGGCAACACCTCTTCCAATCTGAGGCCCAAATAAAAGCGCAGAAATCGCGGTGCAGCGTCTGCGCATTCAACCGAAAGCAGTATATGTAGTACTAGCAATGCACACTACAGCTTGCTTATCACAAAAATATCGCAAACAGTGGCTCTAGAAAAAAAAAGACAAATGTGTGCTTTTCTATTTTTCACCTTTCACTCGAATTATTTGTATATCCTCTCACCAATAAGACTCACAATATTGATAAAATTCCAACAGCACGACCAGGTACTTCACGGGCGCGGTCACCCATGAAACAGTGTCGAAAGCCTCTCAAATTAATAGCGATTCTCCGTGCCAGAACACCAGAAAATTTAGCCAATTAAGTAAGCTTCCAATGAAGCACTAACCTGCTTTGCCACGCAGATTGCCTCACTCACACAGCGCTCATCAACATAGAAAACTGCGACGTATTCTACGTATGCGAGCAGCTTCACTTACGCTGATTGCACCAAAAACACATGAATTGAATCCTTTCCAATTACCTTTAAACTAAAGGTGTAATTTATATGCAAAACAAACGAGGGCTGAGGGGCGTACCTTTGGCGTACCATTGGCGTAGCTTTGGCGTACCTGACATTGCACTCTTATGGGGGCCCCAATTGGTTACTCACAATTAACATTGTACTGCAGCTACAGTAAGTCATTGAAACTCCCTCAGTCATCACAGATCCGCCATTATTATAATCTAAAAATACAAAAAAAGTTTATGTGACACGAAGTCAAATGCTTTCTCCAGGTCCAGCTGATCTAAGCTACATTCCCGACGGAGGCGTAGGTCAACAGTATAACAGCAGAAGACTGTAAGACAGCGTGGTAGACACAATTGAAGAAGCGTCTAATCTCGGCTGCGCAACCGGTTCTCCTTGCTTGACTTCTCCCTCCAACGACTGAACAATAAGACAGAAACATTGCGGGCAACGAGAAAAAAAATGTTTTGTGGAGGTGCTGGGTATCGATCCCAGTACCTCTCGCATGCTAAGCGAGCGCTCTACCATCTGAGCTACACCCCCGACGGAGGAGTAGGCGAACGGCATCGCCCCAGGAGACTGGAAGACAGCTTAGGAGCCACAACAGATCGCACTATCAGCTGCGCAACTGGTTCTCCAGGTATGACTTCTCCATCCACCGAGAGAACGAAAAGACAAAAACATGGCGGGCAACGAGAAAATAAAATGTTTTGTGGAGGTGCTGGGTATCGATCCCAGTACCTCTCGCATGCTAAGCGAGCGCTCTACCATCTGAGCTACACCAGCGACGGAGGAGTAGGCGAACGGCATCGCACTAGGAGACTGGAAGACAGCTTAGGAGCCACAACAGATCGTAATATCAGCTGCGCAACTGGTTCTCCAGGTATGACTTCTCCATCCACCGAGAGAACGAAAAGACAAAAACATGGCGGGCAACGAGAAAAAAAAATGTTTTGTGGAGGTGCTGGGTATCGATCCCAGTACCTCTCGCATGCTAAGCGAGCGCTCTACCATCTGAGCTACACCCTCGACGGAGGAGTAGGCGAACGGCATCGCACCAGGAGACTGGAAGACAGCTTAGGAGCCACAACAGATCGTAATATCAGCTGCGCAACCGGTTCTCCAGGTATGACTTCTCCATCCACCGAGAGAACGAAAAGACAAAAACATGGCGGGCAACGAGAAAATAAAATGTTTTGTGGAGGTGCTGGGTATCGATCCCAGTACCTCTCGCATGCTAAGCGAGCGCTCTACCATCTGAGCTACACCCCCGACGGAGGAGTAGGCGAACGGCCTCGCACCAGGAGACTGGAAGACAGCTTAGGAGCCACAACAGATCGTAATATCAGCTGCGCAACCGGTTCTCCAGGTATGACTTCTCCATCCACCGAGAGAACGAAAAGACAAAAACATGGCGGGCAACGAGAAAATAAAATGTTTTGTGGAGGTGCTGGGTATCGATCCCAGTACCTCTCGCATGCTAAGCGAGCGCTCTACCATCTGAGCTACACCCCCGACGGAGGAGTAGGCGAACGGCATCGCACTAGGAGACTGGAAGACAGCTTAGGAGCCACAACAGATTGTAATATCAGCTGCGAAACTGGTTCTCCAGGTATGACTTCTCCATCCACCGAGAGAACGAAAATACAAAAACATGGCGGGCAACGAGAAAATAAAATGTTTTGTGGAGGTGCTGGGTATCGATCCCAGTACCTCTCGCATGCTAAGCGAGCGCTCTACCATCTGAGCTACACCCCCGACGGAGGAGTAGGCGAACGGCATCGCACTAGGAGACTGGAAGACAGCTTAGGAGCCACAACAGATCGTAATATCAGCTGCGCAACTGGTTCTCCAGGTATGACTTCTCCATCCACCGAGAGAACGAAAAGACAAAAACATGGCGGGCAACGAGAAAATAAAATGTTTTGTGGAGGTGCTGAGTATCGATCCCAGTACCTCTCGCATGCTAAGCGAGCGCTCTACCATCTGAGCTACACCCCCGACGGAGGAGTAGGCGAACGGCATCGCACTAGGAGACTGGAAGACACCTTAGGAGCCACAACAGATCGTAATATCAGCTGCGCAACTGGTTCTCCAGGTATGACTTCTCCATCCACCGAGAGAACGAAAAGACAAAAACATGGCGGGCAACGAGAAAATAAAATGTTTTGTGGAGGTGCTGAGTATCGATCCCAGTACCTCTCGCATGCTAAGCGAGCGCTCTACCATCTGAGCTACACCCCCGACGGAGGAGTAGGCGAACGGCATCGCACCAGGAGACTGGAAGACAGCTTAGGAGCCACAACAGATCGCAATATCAGCTGCGCAACCGGTTCTCCAGGTATGACTTCTCCATCCACCGAGAGAACGAAAAGACAAAAACATGGCGGGCAACGAGAAAATAAAATGTTTTGTGGAGGTGCTGGGTATCGATCCCAGTACCTCTCGCATGCTAAGCGAGCGCTCTACCATCTGAGCTACACCCCCGACGGAGGAGTAGGCGAACGGCATCGCACCAGGAGACTGGAAGACAGCTTAGGAGCCACAACAGATCGTAATATCAGCTGCGCAACTGGTTCTCCAGGTATGACTTCTCCATCCACCGAGAGAACGAAAAGACAAAAACATGGCGGGCAACGAGAAAATAAAATGTTTTGTGGAGGTGCTGGGTATCGATCCCAGTACCTCTCGCATGCTAAGCGAGCGCTCTACCATCTGAGCTACACCCCCGACGGAGGAGTAGGCGAACGGCATCGCACTAGGAGACTGGAAGACAGCTTAGGAGCCACAACAGATCGTAATATCAGCTGCGCAACTGGTTCTCCAGGTATGACTTCTCCATCCACCGAGAGAACGAAAAGACAAAAACATGGCGGGCAACGAGAAAATAAAATGTTTTGTGGAGGTGCTGGGTATCGATCCCAGTACCTCTCGCATGCTAAGCGAGCGCTCTACCATCTGAGCTACACCCCCGACGGAGGAGTAGGCGAACGGCATCGCACTAGGAGACTGGAAGACAGCTTAGGAGCCACAACAGATCGTAATATCAGCTGCGCAACTGGTTCTCCAGGTATGACTTCTCCATCCACCGAGAGAACGAAAAGACAAAAACATGGCGGGCAACGAGAAAATAAAATGTTTTGTGGAGGTGCTGAGTATCGATCCCAGTACCTCTCGCATGCTAAGCGAGCGCTCTACCATCTGAGCTACACCCCCGACGGAGGAGTAGGCGAACGGCATCGCACCAGGAGACTGGAAGACAGCTTAGGAGCCACAACAGATCGCAATATCAGCTGCGCAACCGGTTCTCCAGGTATGACTTCTCCATCCACCGAGAGAACGAAAAGACAAAAACATGGCGGGCAACGAGAAAATAAAATGTTTTGTGGAGGTGCTGGGTATCGATCCCAGTACCTCTCGCATGCTAAGCGAGCGCTCTACCATCTGAGCTACACCCCCGACGGAGGAGTAGGCGAACGGCATCGCACCAGGAGACTGGAAGACAGCTTAGGAGCCACAACAGATTGTAATATCAGCTGCGCAACTGGTTCTCCAGGTATGACTTCTCCATCCACCGAGAGAACGAAAAGACAAAAACATGGCGGGCAACGAGAAAATAAAATGTTTTGTGGAGGTGCTGGGTATCGATCCCAGTACCTCTCGCATGCTAAGCGAGCGCTCTACCATCTGAGCTACACCCCCCGACGGAGGAGTAGGCGAACGGCATCGCACTAGGAGACTGGAAGACAGCTTAGGAGCCACAACAGATCGTAATATCAGCTGCGCAACTGGTTCTCCAGGTATGACTTCTCCATCCACCGAGAGAACGAAAAGACAAAAACATGGCGGGCAACGAGAAAATAAAATGTTTTGTGGAGGTGCCGGGTATCGATCCCAGTACCTCTCGCATGCTAAGCGAGCGCTCTACCATCTGATTTTTTTCTTTATTGCCGGTAATTTGACCCACATGAAAAGAAAACACATATCCATACATAAGCACTAAAACACAATCAACATCTTTGTTAAAACAACGGCCGCCCAGCTTGTGCGGTCACGCTCATGCTAAAATTCCTTCATCGCCAATAATAACTCAACACGTGATAGCCACTCTGGACTACATTCCAGCATCTTTTTCTGCTGAACAAAGTTTCTTATGCTTTCTTAGAAATATTGACGTGCCTGTCTTGCATCGAGATCGGCGTGCCTTACTGCCATTCTGCATTTCCAAATACTGTGCAGGGCAATTAGCATGATCAAATCAAATGGGGTACCGTCATCACTTTCAATTGGCAAGTAGCGAATTCCGTACCCATCAAGCGGAAATTCTTTTTTGATTGTGCGCTGAAGCACATCCCAAAGAAACACAGCATCCCAGCATTCAAGGAACACATGCTCAATTGTCTCCTCCTTTCTGCATATTATGCAGTGAGTGCCCCAGGGAACGAAAAAACCTTTTTCAGCCATCCACGGTTTGACAGTCAGAGTTCCAGTGTGTAATTTAAAAAAGAAAGTCTAAACACCAGACGGGACTAATATTGCCTTAACACGCTTTAATACCTTGTTACCTATACCTTCCCTGTAAAGGAACCGATATAGAGGCACGGGGAGAACCACACTACAAAGGTCTTTATACAGTTTTTTCCGGTTGACTTCACTCAGGTATTGGAGTGAAAACCGCGCCGTCAAAAACCTACATGAAACCACAACTTCGCGTAGAAAACCACACACTCCACCGGGCATACTGCCAGCAGAGACAACCATATTAGGCAAGTGCTTCCCCAGGCGAAGTTGACAGACAGTGTGTAGAAACGGGTGCTTAACGTCCCGAAGAAATAAATACCGATTGACAACCTGTCTCAAAAACAAATGTGACAAACTGAGACCTCCATTTCGAACTCGTAGAAATAAATTGGTGCGGCTTGATCTTTCCCAAGAAGATGCCCACACGAACACTGCAAACACCCGATGAAATTTTTGGATATGAACCCTGGAGCAATGCAAGACTTGAAGGGCATACCAAAGTTTGCTCACTAAAAATATGTTGCAAATTGTGGCTCTCGAGAACATTGACCAATTCCATCCATTCCATTTATTCACTCTTTCCCTCATTTTATCCACTTCACTCCTCCAGTAGGCTTCGCTGTCTTTGTAACACTCAAGAGGAACTCCCAAGTATTTAACAGGAGTCGTAGTAAAACTCATGTTGGCAAAAGTGTCTGGGGCCTCCGGCCAATCCCCGTGCCAGAATCCCAGGCACTTACTCCAGTTTACCGAGCTGCCACTGGCCGCACAGAAACTTTTAACACACTTAACAGCCTGTGTTACACTGTCGTAATCACTACAAAACATGGCTATATCATCCGCATAAGCCAACAATCGGATTTCTAACTGATGTAGTTTAAAACCGCGCATACAATCGCTCTGTATCACGCTCAAACAAAATGACTCTATATACAAACAAAACAACAGTGGCGAAAGAGGGCAACCCTGGCGCACCGAGCGTTTGACTGGAATGCGTGAACCCACAACATTGTTGACAATTAGACTTGTCGTGCAATCCTGGTACGCCATGGCGACCCCGCCTCGAATAATTCTACCCACATTCACATGATCTAGAATGCACAGAAGAATTTCATGAGGCACCCTATCGAAAGCTTTCTCCAGATCAATTTGGATCATTGCCACTTGTGTGCCCATTGCGTCGCAGCACTCAAGGATACTACGCGCTACATGTATATTTGAGAAAATAGATCGGCCTTTAATACCGCACGTTTGATGCGGCCCCACCAGGTCAGTAATGACTGTCTGCAATCGCTTAGCCAAAATTTTCATCATTATCTTATAGTCTCCATTTGTGAGGCAAATTGGACGGTAAGAAGTTACTCTGCGCAATACAGAGGGGTCTTCTGATTTCGGTATAAGAACAGTGTGGGAGGATGTGAAGGACGGCGGCAGTACATTAAGATCGAATGCCTTATTATAGACAGCAGCTAAAACTGGTTAAATTATTCCTTTTAGACGTTTATAAAAGGCTGAGGTCAGACCATCCGGGCCCGGAGACTTCCCCGGCTGCAAGCTTTCAATAGCGTTTTTCACCTCCTCTACTGAGATAGCTGCCTCCAATAGTTCCTTCGTACTGTCGTCTAGGCTGGGCATCAACAAAAGGAAGTCCTTCTTGAAACGATCAATGTCAACTGAGCAGTTGGCAAATAACCCACTGTAGTACTCGAAGAAAGCGCGCTCAATATATTCTGCTGTGTCACTAACTTTTCCACCAACTTCAATTTCCACTACCTGATTGCGCCGCGCGTGCAACTTTTCTGAGCCCAACGCTCTTTTTGACGGAACTTCCCCCGCTATCAGCTTTTCAGCTCTCGCTCGCACCAGAGCACCGTGGTATCTTTCGATGTCGAACTGTTCTATTTTATGCTTTAGTGCGCGAATATCGTCCATGAACATGCCGGGTCTACTACACTTTTCACTCATCAATTTTTCCAAGTTTCTGCGCATCGTTTTTTCATCTGCCCCCTTTTGTCTGCGTATAGCGCTCGCCCGCTCCAATGCTTTCATTTTAACTGTCTGCTTGAAGTTCTCCCATTTTTCCCTGCACGTCGTATTACCCATATGATTCATTGCATCAACTTGCGTCGTCACGTCTGCCATAAAAATTTCATCATCCAGTAATTTTGAATTCAATTTCCATAACTGCCACTCGAAGCATCTTTTCCTTTCTTTCGTGCTTGCTACTAAAAAACTGACTAAGCAGTGATCAGTAAATGAAACAGCGCTCACTCGGTACTCCTTGCAAAAGGGTACCAAGTCAAGGCTTACGTATGCTCTATCCAAACGAGCGTGGCTCGAAGCCTGAAAATGGGTGTACTGTGTATTTCTTCCTCCACCAAGGCATTCAGCCACATCCGCCAAACTACTGTTCCCTATTATTTCATTTAGGGCAGTCGTGCTTGCATCCTTGTACGGTCGGGCGCTAGTTATGTCCCGGGATAAAAGAACGCAGTTGAAATCACTAATAAGAATGACCAACCTATTACACTGGGTATACTGTTTTAGCTGTTCAAAAAACCTGCACCTTTCCCCAGCAACAGTCGGCGCATACAAACAGATTACACGCCACTCCAAGGACGATAACAAGAAATCACATACAATAAACCGTCCTGACGTGCATGACGTAACGGCTTCTATTTTAGCTCCTAGACTATGTCGGACCAACAATGCGCAGCCTGAAGAATATCCCACGGAATGGCTCACAATAGCACAGTATCGCGCTACGAATTGCTGCACCATGCCCCCGGTTTCCACGTCGCCCTCGACTTTCGTCTCCTGCACTGCTAGAATGTCAACGTCAAAGTCGCTTAACAGGCGGTACAGTTGACTCTGCTTCCTCTTTGAGGCAAGCCCTCGGACATTTAAAGTTGCCACGCGAATGGACTTATCCATAGTCATCAAGGTGGGAAAAAAACCGGGGGCATGGCGCTTACCTCACAACTGCGGTTTGATCCGGAGTGTGTTAGCACAGGGCGGTCCTCACGGCGGCATAGGCGGCGTTTCCGCCGTCTCGCGCGCCGCCGAAGTGTTCGGCAGCGGTCGAAAGGAAGGACGTCGTCCAACAGTCGTCTTGGCTGGCGGCTCGTCTGCAGCAACGACACTGAGCTCCTTCCCATTTTCGCCTGCGTCGTGAGGTCGCTTTGCAGCGGCACTAATACTATCGCTGTCCATCACGGTGACTGGTGCCGGCTCGGTGGGTGGTTTCTCGTCTCCTCCGGGAGAGGGGTGGCCCGTAGTGCTTGCCTCATCCTTCTCGTTCCCGCCTTCTGCGTCGTCATGTCGCCGCTTGTCTGCGGGTTTATCTCCGCCGTCAATTAGTTGTTCCCCTTGAATGTTCAACAATGCACCTTGCGTAGCCAGGTTACGGCTCGTCCTTGCTGTTTCCTCTGAGTCTTCCTCGTCCATCAGGTGGTCCGATATGTCGTTTGCCTGCACTGGTCCGGCTACGCTGGCGTACGTCTTTGCGCAATCAGCATCGACGTGGCCGAAACGACGACAACGACTACAGCGCGGCACTTTGCAGTCGCGACGAATGTGCCCTGTGCTCTTGCAGCGCAGACACAGAGGAGCGCGGCCCGGCACAACAACAAGAGTTAGCTCTCCGGCAATCTTGAGCTGATGCGGAATATCGTCTACTTTGACGTCGGCATGCAATTTTAGTCCAACTGTACGAGTCGTCGACCCTTTTTCAGTGACACCTAGCGCCCGCCCCTTCTCCCGGGTCACTTCCAAACACCTTCCCGTAGGGCGACAGTGCCACGCGAACGTCTTCGTCGGTAACGCCATGCAGCAACCAGTGCAGCTTTACGCGAACCTCTCGGTTATTCGGATCAATGAGCAAACATGGGCGATCTTTTACCTTCACGTCGACGGCCAAAAGCAGCTTCTGAGCAGCATCAGCAGTTGTCATTGTCACAGCCCACACGTGGTTCATTTGATACGCCCCCAACGCCACAACGTCGGGAAGCGCACCAAGGTTGGCCAAAGTGTCCCGGTAGTCTTCAACACGATAGGGCCGGGCTCTTGGATCGCCGTGCATAAAAACGGTGTTGGCGACGATGCGTCCGGATGGCAGATTGGGCAGAATAACCTGGTAAACATCGGCAGTAGCCGCAAAAAACCTGTTACCGCGGCCCGACTGGGCCGCTGAAACCGCTCCGACGGAGCTAATGATAACGCGTCCGTCACGCTCGGTGGCCGGAAGTCGAATCCGCGCTCTACCATCTGAGCTACACCCCCGAAGGAGGAATAGGCGAACGGCATCGCACCAGGAGACTGGAAGACAGCTTAGGAGCCACAACAGCTCGTATCAGCTGCGCAACCGGTTCTCCAGGTATGACTTCTCCATCCACCGAGAGAACGAAAAGACAAAAACATGGCGGGCAAAGAGAAAATAAAATGTTTTGTGGAGGTGCTGGGTATCGATCCCAGTACCTCTCGCATGCTAAGCGAGCGCTCTACCATCTGAGCTACACCCCCGACGGAGGAGTAGGCGAACGGCCTCGCACCAGGAGACTGAAAGACAGCTTAGGAGCCACAACAGATCGTAATATCAGCTGCGCAACCGGTTCTCCAGGTATGACTTCTCCATCCACCGAGAGAACGAAAAGACAAAAACATGGCGGGCAACGAGAAAATAAAATGTTTTGTGGAGGTGCTGGGTATCGATCCCAGTACCTCTCGCATGCTAAGCGAGCGCTCTACCATCTGAGCTACACCCCCGACGGAGGAGTAGGCGAACGGCATCGCACCAGGAGACTGGAAGACAGCTTAGGAGCCACAACAGATCGTAATATCAGCTGCGCAACCGGTTCTCCAGGTATGACTTCTCCATCCACCGAGAGAACAAAAAGACAAAAACATGGCGGGCAACGAGAAAATAAAATGTTTTGTGGAGGTGCTGGGTATCGATCCCAGTACCTCTCGCATGCTAAGCGAGCGCTCTACCATCTGAGCTACACCCCCGACGGAGGAGTAGGCGAACGGCATCGCACCAGGAGACTGGAAGACAGCTTAGGAGCCACAACAGATCGTAATATCAGCTGCGCAACCGGTTCTCCAGGTATGACTTCTCCCTCCACCGAGAGAACGAAAAGACAAAAACATGGCGGGCAAAGAGAAAATAAAATGTTTTGTGGAGGTGCTGGGTATCGATCCCAGTACCTCTCGCATGCTAAGCGAGCGCTCTACCATCTGAGCTACACCCCCGACGGAGAAGTAGGCGAACGGCATCGCACCAGGAGACTGGAAGACAGCTTAGGAGCCACAACAGATCGTAATATCAGCTGCGCAACCGGTTCTCCAGGTATGACTTCTCCCTCCACCGAGAGAACGAAAAGACAAAAACATGGCGGGCAAAGAGAAAATAAAATGTTTTGTGGAGGTGCTGGGTATCGATCCCAGTACCTCTCGCATGCTAAGCGAGCGCTCTACCATCTGAGCTACACCCCCGACGGAGGAGTAGGCGAACGGCATCGCACCAGGAGACTGGAAGACAGCTTAGGAGCCACAACAGATCGTAATATCAGCTGCGCAACCGGTTCTCCAGGTATGACTTCTCCCTCCACCGAGAGAACGAAAAGACAAAAACATGGCGGGCAAAGAGAAAATAAAATTTTATGTGGAGGTGCTGGGTATCGATCCCAGTACCTCTCGCATGCTAAGCGAGCGCTCTACCATCTGAGCTACACCCCCGACGGAGGAGTAGGCGAACGGCATCGCACCAGGAGACTGGAAGACAGCTTAGGAGCCACAACAGATCGTAATATCAGCTGCGCAACCGGTTCTCCAGGTATGACTTCTCCCTCCACCGAGAGAACGAAAAGGCAAAAACATGGCGGGCAACGAGAAAATAAAACGTTTTTGGAGGTGCCGGGTAGCGATGCCTATATGGGAGTGACACCTTTTTTATTTATTCTTAATTGCAAGCTTCGATGCATCACAACTATGGCACACAGAAGTATGCCATATGGTAGAAGTCGCCTAAATCCCACTGAAGGCAAACGTTATTATGTTAAAATTGCCTTAGCACCGTCCAAGGCATCATCCAGCCTTGACAGCCACTCAGGAACACCTTGTAATTTCATGGCCTCAAGAAACCTGGGCATGCTCTCCAGGAACTATATTCGCGCTGGCCGGGCCAATCGTGAAAGCCATATATTATGGAGTGCTTCAGCATAACCTGGTAAACCGGGAAACATTCTCCTTATCTTTTGACAAGTACCTGATCCCGTGAAAGTAAGGTGGTAATTATTTATTGATGGTCCTTGGCAGTAGGTCCTAAATATATATTTCTTCCAAACGATGCGGAAATTCATGATCTATTGTCTCTACATGTTGATAGATAAGGCACTGGGAACCCTACGGCATAAAAACCTGTTTACCCCCAGAAAATATTTTGCAGTTTGATTATTAGTGTGTAAGATTAAAAAAGTCATTTGTTCCCGGTGAAATCTGCATTTTAACGAGCTTTAATTTATTACACCTGGGCCTCCAGAGTATAAGGCACTGTACAAGAGCACCGAAACGCTTTTTTTATTACCTTTGAAGAGGCATAATAGAATGCTGTAAACCAAAAAAAAAAACGAGAAAGGGCGCACCAATTGCTTTCGATGACACGTCGACGCAAACCGCTTTTAAAAGCCGCCAAATAATCAAACCGGGACATTTGGGAGGCTCAGACTGGGCTCTGTAAACCTCCTGCATATATGTGACTCTCTGAATAAAATTTTAACGCGTAGAGTGAAAATTTTTATCGGCATGCTTGACTGCGATTCTAGTCTTGCACAGCCTGTGGAGGCTCAGGACTATAATGATATCATACGGAACCTCATCCTGGTTTTCAACCAGAAAGAAGGGAATGCCTTGTGGAATGACTGATAGGTGTTTTTTGTTTAAGTTCGTCGAGTTTAAAGAACGCGGTAGTGCAAAATAGCCTCCCAACGTTCGACAAAACTATGTTCTATCGGTACAGCCATTTACACAAAATACAATTAGTTGGCCGAGAGACGATGATGCCTTTCGCATCGAGCCATGCTTTAACTGAGGGGGGTATATTGGTGGGGAGCTTAAAGGGAAAGTATTTTACTGAGTGTTTTAGCGGCATTTTTTCTACCTCTTTTAGAACATCTTGTCCTGAACCTCCACTGTACGTCAAGCTGTGCAAAGGAACCGGCATCAAAACAACAACTAGGTCACGGTCTAATCTCTCTTTTTTTTTTCACATAAGTTAAATTTTCCAAAAAGAAATAGACTCTCAACATCCGCAAAGACGTTGCCACTTCACTTCACGCGGATAACCTTCCAAGGCACCGGGTGCAACATTATGACAAAAAACAACGAAATCAAGCGCAACATTTCTCAGACACACTTGTATCAGTGTGCGCAAAAACATATCCTTCTGGTGGCAGAAAAACAAGAGACGAGACAGTTTCGCAAACAGACAAGTGAGGGAGACCGAGATCCCCACCGATCTGAATAGGCTTGTACGACTACGCCCTTCACGGACTAGGTCATTGGCATCGCACCAAAAGAATGGAAGATAGCATGGAAGCCACAGTACAGGAAGCGCCGTAAACACGGCTGCCGAACCGGTTCTTCTGGCGCGACTTCTCCCTCCGACGAATGAACAAAAATACAGAAATCCTGCAAGCAACGAGAACATAAAATATTCCGTCGAGGAGCTCTGTGTCGATTTCAGCACCTCTCACACACTGTAAGAGAGTGGGCTACCATGTGAACAACTTTTATTTTCTTTATCAGCGGATAAAACAAGACGCAGCTAAAACACGTCAAATTTTCTTTGGCTGGCTGGATAAAATTGAAATTTCTTCAGGTACTCCACTTCATCGAATACACTAATCCAAAGAGGAGGTGCAGGTAACGCCTGATACGCTTCTCTCATGTACGCCATCCTTCGAATGACAATTTCAAGTACAGACTGAATATTAGCATCCGCGTGGCGGATTGCCATTCTAGTTTGGCACAGATTGTGGATGCCCAGGCGCATAAACATGCCGAAGGGAACTCCTTCATTGCTCTTGACTGGAAGAAATCGGATTCTACATGGCGTTATCGGTAGCTGCTTCTTTCCAGTTCTTTGTAAAATGTCCCAATGTACGATATGGCTTCAGAAGTCAATGAAGACGTGTTAAATCGTTTCTGGTTTTTGCGAAGCAAGCAAGTAATCATCCAGGGTACAAGTATACCATTCTGATTTAGCAATGCTTTCACGGGAACTGTTTTCGAGTGCAACTTACAGAAAAAAAAGTATTAATGTCCCAGCAGCATTCTTTTAACCAATTTTAACACATAATTTCCTGCCACCCACCTTTCTTTCGTAAACTGGCCTGCCTAATGTAGTTGACAGTAGATTGTAAATTTATACAGCATGCAGTTCTTTTCATTTTTTGTAAAGAATCAGAGGCAATCCAATGTGAAGCGTGCAAGCAACATACTGATGAAAAGAACAATTTCATGAAAGTTGCCTTTCACACGGCGACATCATACACCGATCAAAGGGACAATAAATACAAGAAGCGCTTTCGCAAGTCGAACCTGCATAACTACACTGGGAATACTCTCGCTTTGATCGCACAGCAAAAAGGTACGTAGGACAATGTGCCTAATAAACAAATGAGAAAGGCATAGCCCATCATCTCGGACTGAGTGGAAAAGGCTCGTACGGCTAACCCTCTCCCAGGCTCAGCCTCATGTGAATACAGGAAAGACCCAGTTCCTTCTGTGCACATTTGCACAGGTGATACTGAGCGCCTGCGACACATACCAGTATTTGGCAATTAAAAACAAAATACACGCACAGTGGCGCGCGCAAACATTGAAAGGCCCCGACCCTTCCAGTTTGCCGTCTTTTTCGTCCCTCTCTTGGTTGTACCACTGCAATACACTGCGGGATCCTGATAGTGCTCTAGTAGTACTCCAAGATGCGTCGTAAGTGTGGCTGTCCACTTTGTTCGAATAAACAATTAAGGCTTCATGTCTTAATTACCGTGTCACATACCAACACTTTTTTGTTTATCTTGGAGCCTGTGAGTTTACGGAGTCTCAGCAACGTTGACCACTTCTAACATGTTTTCGCTATTTTTAAGGAGTACAGACATGCGGTCAGCATACACCAGGCTGAACAAAAGTTTCGACATAAATAGCAAACAGTAGGGGAGACGGTAAACATCCCTGTCTTAGATAAGGTTGTACTAACGCTCTTTCAGTAAAGGGTTTATTTATTTTGAGTTGTGCTGCCCAGTCGCGATAGGCCAACATTACACCATCTAAAACAGTGATGCCAATATTCGCCTGCTTTAATATGCTGGAAAAGACCTAATGCGAGACCTCGACAAAAGCTTTCACCAGGTCGAGTTGCACCATGGCAACTTGGCTTTCCATGCCGACGCAACACATAAACACATTTCTGTCGATGTGAATATTTCTAAGGAACTTTGGACCTTTGATGCACATTCTAAACACAATACACCTATATGGGAGTGAAAGGGGAGTAAGCTGTCTTTTATCGCACTCCTATTTGTAAAATGGAGTGCGCTAGAGAACACTTTACTTCGTTTTTTACTCCTTTCTGTTTAGAGTGCACCATGGTTGTTGCGGCCCGACTAAGTGCTTCATAACGGTTTACGCCCTGTTCGCCAGCACTTAAATACTTTGTAATCGCTGTTGATAAGGCTGATAGGCCTGTACGGTCATAATGACAGCAGCTTAAATGTCTCGATCGTTCGTTTTTATAATCAAGACTATATGAGCAGCTCCAAAGAACGATGGCATCTGACTATTTTTATACGCCTCACTGAGGATGCGATCTTAGCTTTACACTCCACGGACTGAAGAAGTGGTTAGGTGTGTCGCACCATGCGATTATAAAATGGCGTGGAAGCCGAAATAAAGGAAGCACCGTGAAGGTGGCTGCCGAACCGGTTCTCCTGACGCTACTTTTCTTCTTCATGGCATACGTGGCGCGCTGCCTGTGGGCGTGCCTTCACTCAGTCGCCCGCTACCAAGGCAGAGAAGATGGGTCGTCCGGAGCAGTATACACTAGAAATAAGAATGTCGCGAACGTCGGCGCGAAGGTAAAGGGCAGAGTTGCGCGCCCGTGTAGGAAAGCGTATGAAGTGAGACCTCGCGATTCTCAAAAGATTCAACAACGGCGCCAGGATCAAGAATTTCGCGCCCGCGGACTCTTAAGCCGGCAAATGCCAGACACAGGTGAACAAGGTTGGTGTCACACGGGCACTGGATCTTGAATTCGACGCCAACATATTACGCTTTGCGAGTTCATTCAGCGAAAGGCTCTCAAAAATGGTGCTAATATTTGTGGTAGATACATCTTTACTGTCTTATTCGTAGCAACGCAGTGAAATGCGTAGCATCTTCAATAGTCACCTAGCAATTTTTCGGAACTGACTTGTGAGTGTCATTCATACTTTTGCTCGGTCCTTTTTTTAGTACTTGCATAAGCGACCTAAATTATTCGCGAAGCTATCTGGACGAAACCATGTGTGAGTAAGAACAGCACTATTTAGCGCCGTATAAATAACTTAAGTGCCGGTGAAGGGGCAACTCGGCGCGGTTGCGTATTCCCGTTATCCAGTCTTTACAAGCTCACGTGCCTTGTGTATCGGTCACAAACGCTATCTAAGCCCTTGTCTCGTGTTGCTAAACCTCTATGCTCCTGCTGATAAGCCTCGTTATCGAAAGCCCAATTAAGTTAGCTTCACAGACCGCCTTTGCAGAGCCGCAGAACTAATCTTATTATTTCCTCTCGCGGGTATATATAGCGCAAATTATCAACCAGCTCTCTCGGAAATTCATTTCTGGCTTCAGTCGCACATACCCAACGTCACTTCGGTTTTCTCCTTGGCGAAAATAATTCTACGATGGAGAAGGAAGGTCATGATCGCTGCAAGTTCAGTTAATTGATGGTCGCACAAACAGGTGCATGTAAGCTAAGTTTTCAAAGTAGTCTACTGCTTTCACATTGCCCCTATGATGTCGTTCCTTCGATAAGAAATGGCGAGTCCATCCTAGAACAGAATTTTCGAGCACAGAACGTTATTTCAAAGCCGATGTACTTTTGAAACACCTCCGTATGTGCATCCGTAATCACCTCAGGTGGTGGCGTACCATAGTGAACAAAAAAGTTGACGCTTTAATAATTTTAAGGCCACATTCCTTTCAATTCAACGCCGGAATAACGAAAATTTACACTAGAAAATGATAGCTTTGAGTCCAGATTCGCCTTAACGACGTTGATGACTCCAGTAGCCATGCAGGCGACTCTGCTTGCTAAGTTCAATTTGAATCAGGCCGCCGACAAATCTTCAACACGTCAGCAAAGGGTGCGGTTAATGTTATGCTTCGGTGTAATCGAAATACGAGCCAGATGGTAACTTCAGTGCACGGACAAAAAGTGCATCTCTCATGGGCTAGCACAGCAACCGTACAAGTGGTCACGGGACATGCACGCCATGGCTCCCAAATTAATTACATAACACCGCGTAAATTCGGATATCACGGGACCGGAGAAAAGGTCCAAATTGAATGAATGGATAATTACCAGGGGAGACTGAAAAAAAAAACTCATATCAAAGTGTCTCACATCGTCATACCTTTAATTCTAGAAAAAAAAATCGGAAATTGTTTAATCACTTCATGCGAGAAACTTGCCTGTCAAAAACTATTTTTAGCTGTTCCTCCAAGTGGTGCAGTACACGCAAGCTGTCAGATGAGCCTATACAGTATACACATAGGTCCGCTAGGACACTGACGGCATCGACAGCCTCCCATCGCAGGGTCCGCCATAACGTGAAAAGCGCTTTCAGCTCTGTCCGTGGCTCATACGTAAAGATAAACAAAACAAAAACATGGCGTCCCTTACTTTCTAGACCGACAGTCATACCTATGAGAACGGCTCCTTTACATTTCCGATGGACACAATAAGGGCCACCTGTGCTATAGCGGCGAGACTTCTGAGTCGCCCACCTGCCGCCATCATGAACCCATCTGCGGCGCGCAATGCACACGCCAGCTCTGCCTTCGTTCAAAATTAACCGAAGGGTGGCCAAATTCCTCCAAATTAACGAGAGTTTCACGTCATAGAATAGTATACACGCTTGACGGGATTGGACGGATTGTCCTAATTACCCAGTTCTCCGAACTAACGGGACTCGTACTAACGAGATTTTACCGTAATGGTTTAGAAATTAAATACGCTTTCCACATTAAGATTCTATATTTTGCTTCATCTGGTCATTAGTAAGTTGATTTAATAAGGTTGTAACTATCGATAAGTTTTAATTATCAGTAAGTTTGAATCATCAGTAATCATCAATAAGCCAACATGGAAAGACCAAATTTCCTTCAGTGCTCGAAACGATACAACCTCGACGGTCAACTAGCGACTCTTTTAGAGTACGCTAATTGATACTTCCATCAAAAACAGTGCTCCTTGCGCGCAGTATTTCAGTGACTAAACTCGTATATTTTTCGGCAAAAAGCCACCGCGGTGGCTGAGTGGTTATGGCGCTCGGCTGCTGACCCGAAAGACGCGGGCTCGATCCCGGCCGCGGCGGTCGAATTTCGATGGAGGCGAAATTCTAGAGGCCCGTGTACTGTGCGATGTCAGTGCACGTTAAAGAACCCCAGGTGGTCGAAATTTTCGGAGCCCTTCACTACGGCGTCTCTCATAGCCTGAGTCGCTTTGGGACGTTAAACCCCCATAAACCATAAACCAAACCATTTTTCGGCAAAAAGAATTCGGATCGCTAGTGACCTCCTTCCCTTCACCTTTCGACATAGCAGTTTTATCTGTCAAAACAATGCTGCCCAGCGCAGTCGTCTTATCTCTCAGAATGATACCGTGTCTTGAAAGCGGTGACCTCTAGAATGAGTCGCCAAGCATACTGGAAAGCGGTTGTTCATAATAAGAAAAAAAAGGCTCAAAGATGTTAAACCCTCGCCTTATAATGTATGCACTACATTGTGCTGATCAAACTGACTTATTATTTTTATTATTTATTTTTACTTTTAACTTCGACTTTCGTGTATAATGAAATGTATTATTATTACTATTACTTCTGCACAGACAGTCGTTCCGGCCTCTCGATTCTTGCCTACCGTAGAAGTGGAATACCAACAGTCCGAGTGGGAGTGACCCAAGTGACGCATTTGCATTTCTGTTGCGACCACACAGAAGGGAGATGGGGCGCGTACGTCGCTGGCTACTCCCAGGGCCTGTCCTCCTCCGAAGGTGAGCAGCATGCCCCAGGCCATCTTGTGGGTCACCACGCTCCACGAGAGAATGCGCTTGTCCAGGTTGTCGCACGACATGGGCACCGCGAACAGCACCGCGACCGCCATGAACGCCACCGACGCGTCGTCCACCGCGCTGCGCAGCAACAGCACTCACGCGCCATATGCTTCACATGCTTCACCGTCGCCAATATAACGCGTTAAGGCGCGCTCACATTAGCGGGAAAACGCGCAACGCCGGGCGTTTCCCGCGTGCCGCTTCCCGCCCAAGCCGGTTTTTCTCCCGCGGACAGCCTGCTCTCCCGTCCCGCGGAGCGATGGGTTCGGTACCTATTTTTCCCGTGCCGGTGACAGAACAGCCAATGGGCGCCGACCGTGAACCGTGACGTCGGTCCCAGTTCAGTGACCCCGTCGGCGGAGGCGGAGGCTGCGCCCGGCCGGCCGGCCGGGCACTCGGCGGCTGCTTTGCCAGGGCGACGGGAGGGGAGCTAGCAGGGTGCGCTTTCCAGTCTTCTCTGGTGTCACGTGACTATCCCCTTCTCTTTCTGCTCGTTCGGGTCCTCCCTCAGCGCCTCCTCTCTCCACATTCCAAGACAACCGCAGCGAGAAAGCGCGCGCAGTGTGAGCGTCATTCTGAGGAGCTGCGAGGCAGCGTCGACGTTGACGCTGTGCCGGCGCGGGAAGCTTCCCGCTAGTGTGAGCGCGCCTTTACGCGTAAGAACGAAGCCCCAATTATACTTCGCACGGGCCGAAACTTGCTTGCAAGCTGTCGCCAATTGACCTTTCTATAGCCGTTTTGTGCATAGCACAAAACAGCACAAAACAAGCTTTCACGTAGAACGCACATATGCAACCAAGAAACACCGGTCAACTTCAGAATACCGCGCAGCATACGTGAAATAAGAAAAAATTCCACCGCAAGCTAGCATATCTGGGACAGAAAACCAGCTGAATCCTGGAAGAGGGGAGAACAAAACAGACACGTAAAAACCTGAAATGACATTAATTACAGCCCATCTTCATTCCTTTCTGTGTTTATTTGATTGATAGTTTGATTGATTAACTGATTGATTGATTGATTTTGAATCTTTTATTTTCCATGTGAGGTTCTAGATTCCGTGCTGGCTTCTCTCTCGCTTCCGACTTTATTGCTCGATTAAAGGAGCGAGACACAACACAAGCACGTATACAGTGGAAACTACTTTAATTGCACCTGACTTCACTCCTTTTCTATTGGTCCTTTGTTCTTTATTTGTACAAACTTTTTGTTTTTCATACGTGATTCATGATGTGCGTGCTAGTTTTTTATGCTCTCAAAATACCTGCCACATATTATAAGCCAAATAAAAACAAAACCAATATGGTATGTCACGTTTACTGCCCGCAAGCTCCACGTGGCCAGTAGGGGACACCTCAGTGGAGCGCTCCGGAATAATTTTGAGCACCTCGGGGTTCTTTAACCGTGCACTGACTTCGCACAGTACAGACGGATGTCTTGCATTTCGCTTCCATTGAAATGCACCTGCCGTGCCCGGGATTCAATCCAGCGACCTTGATTTTCAGCAGACGAATGCTATGGCCATCAAGCCATGGTGGCATAGAGATGGGGTCATAGAAATGTGCGACCTAGACCAATCTTTAGGGCACGGGGAAGTCTGAGACATTTTTAGGCTGACCTGATTCTTTTGCCAGGCGCAAGGCAAAGAAAAAAGGCATGTGTCACTTACTGTGGCAAGTTTTACTTTGTGCTCTTTTTACCTCGTTTTGGGTGCACGATTTCTTTATTCTTGTGCAGTTATTTAGAATTTTTTCGTCTGCTTTTGGTTGGATACTTGGAAAATAAGCGCAAGGCTGTTCAGACCACGTACTTCCAAATGTTGGCCACTGACAGCGACCGCTGTCGCAGGCTATGTTCGAAACACATCGTCCATTGGGGACATTACAAGGTCCAGAAAACGAGCGCGCCTTTGGTGAACAAATACTCGCCAAAATCATTTCCTGGCATCGTAAAGATTGTTTTCATGAAACTTGCTTCTCAAGGAGTGTCTCCACTGCCGAATCCGCACTTACAACTCGTCTTTTAACCGCGTCGCCTAGTCGTACGCACCAAATAATGCCTGACTTAAAAAGCACATCTCTGAATCATCAATTCAGACGTATAGTGCTCACATTGAACGATGGCCGCACGGCGAGACTTAACGTTGTGTGACATAGCAAGACACTTTTAATATCACCGGTCTGCGATATGGTGAAATGGTTGCGTCAGGTGGACTGCCGTAGCAAGTACTTTAATGACAAAGAATCAGAGCAGATCAGAAAGGAAACTACAGGAGCAAAGTGGCCAGAAAAGAGACGCAAAATTTACGCCGGTATTGACTGCCTAGCGGCTACTAAAGAGATGTTTCAGTGCATGTTGTGTTTGCCAGAAAAGCTGGATAAGAGATACTTGTTTTATCTTTCACCTTAAATATCGCAAGCTAGTTTCCCTTACGTTAGACCAATTATTGAAAGGATAACAAAAAAACTGATTGCAGGTTTTTTTTAGCTTTATCTACCCAAAGATATACAAAGCTACTGAAATAGAATGATACACATTTACACCACCGCATATTTTTAAATATTTCATTAAATCATAAAAAGTACGGTTATAAAAAAATTACAAAGCTGTGTATATTCGCTACAAAAACCACGGTCCTTGTTGAACTAAAAGAGGTCATAATAGAATGTATAAAAGTTGCTGCATAAGGTGGGTCTTAAATATGCCTCAGAACACATGGGTCGCGTACAGGCCCTTCCCTGTGCTTTAAAGCTCCTTTAATAATTTAAGACGTTACCGAGCCTCTCTCTACGCAGCACCTTTCATCATTGCGCTGGCATCCAAAAAATGTCCGCCTGTAAGTCTACGCGTTAAGCACGCCTTGCATGCATTGCACACCTACCCTGAGCACTCTTGAATCAAAAGGACGGCATCGCAAATATATCAATGCATATATGGTCAAGTGGAGTCTACCAGCAGGTTAGAGCTCCATATGTGCCTGCAAAGCAACGATCAGAGATTAAGAAAAGCGGCTGCTTACTTGAGGTTCGGCCATGTTGCCCATCCGGAGAAGAAGATGGGCTCCCTTGTTGACCAGAGAACAAACGCCACTGTCAGCACAACCACGACCACTTTCTCTGCGACCCTGAAAGGCGAAACATTTACTCCGGGATCACGAGCACCATAGAGGTCACTAATCAGAGATTGCACGCACCTTTGCTTTACATTGGGCTATCAATCAATCAATCAATCAATCAATCAATCAATCGATCGATCAATCAGTCAGTCAAGTTTATTCGACACCACGTACATCTCGTATAGATGACTGGGGCGCGGGCCCAGAAAAAAGCCTCAAAATGGGCTTGAGAATGGTCTGCACCCCGTCGCATACTGAACGTCGTGTACAAAAAGGGATTACTTGACATTAAATTATCTTGACAACGGATTGGCCGAAGTTGGCATACAACACAAATATATAATTTTTCAGTACTGACAATTGTATATACACATAATATTTGCAACAACATATTGCAGGCATACAATACAAAGAGCACATTTGCTGATATAAAAAAAAATATTAGAAATATAACACGGAAAGAAGAAGAAATGCTTATGAGCTTATATACAGGATGTCCCAGTTAAAGTAACCAAACATTTAAAATAGATTGTCCCAGCCCCGTGAAACCAACTGAGCGCTGTTCAGAGTCGCGTTGCCTAGCCTGCAGTATTTTTTCGTCCTCCGAAGTTAAATTATTTGCGAACAGTAATTCTCTGATATTTTAATTAATACCTTCAAGAATAAAGCGTCAATTCAGAACTTGTAGATCGTCTTGAGGACGTTTGATGAAATGTTTGAACCATGGCACAGTTCATGTAAAGTAGAATATTATTTTCCCAGCCTTAAAAGGCAACACGCACAATAAAAAATTAGCTGTGGTTAACTACTGCTGAACCTGGTTAGAGAGCGAAAGCTGTCGTGTATCGGGCAACTAGACGCGGCTTGTCGTCTGTAACGTTGAATGCGTTCCGCACACTGGATAGCCATCGCACCCACCATAGCAGGTGGCAGTTAAATTACTTGTTCATCGCGAGAGGTTGGTCACCCAATGAACGCTTCGGCCTTTGTACCACTCTCTACCGGCGAATCGAAAGGTCAAAGGTCAAGTGGTGTGACACCATGGTGGACCATATATGTTAAGGCCTATAGCCACACTTGACCTCTGGCTCACTTGAAGGTCAACCGGCAAAGCGCGGCGAAATCGACTTTGCCTAGCGTAGTGAAGCTCCCGCTTTAAGAAGCTTCCACGTGACATTAATGCTGCTTCACCGGCGACGCCTTTCAGAGAACAAAATCCCCTTTTCTCTGGACCGGTGTCCACGACGGGGCTTTGCGTGTGCACTAGGTGAGTGATACGGACAAGCAGCTGACACGGGTTAGCTGTCTATGAAGGCCGGTAACGAAAGGTGCGTAAATGGCACTTTCGTGCATTTATTTCAGCTCGCTGTTTTTCAAGCCAATCTACAACTTCTGAATTCACACTTTATTCCTGAATCCAATATCTAAATTTAGATAATTAGTGTTTTCTGGATAATTAACTTTGGCCTATTGTTTAAAAAACACTGTAGAATAGGCCACGCGACTCGCAATAGCCCTCGGCTGATTTTACCAGAATAAGACACTCCGTGTGTTATCAAAGCTTGCTAACTTTTAGCTCACGCACCTGGTATACGTGAATATGTCGAACCAGTCATAATCTGTTACTTCTTTAATACATACACAACGCGAGGTAGTGCAGAGACGTGGTTAGTGTTTAAGAGGTTGAGGATCTTCGGTGCGCGCAGGAATCTCAATACTCAGGTGCTTTACCCTTTTCCTCCGCCGAAACGCGGCGGCACTGCAATCGGATTAAACACGTGAGCTAAGGCAGACCAGCACAGCGCCATAACCACAAGTCACAGCAGCGGGTCGAGTCGGCGCTCAAGTTGGCTCAAGGCCAGCTTAAAGCACTTACTCAGCGGTTTTGAGCGAGTTAACATACGCCGGGCGACCAAGAACGTTTAAACTCCGGTCACGTACAACCCCGCTAACACTTACGGTTTCCCGATAGGCCCACCTTCAGAACGAGAATCGGATTCAACCCATCGTCGTCCCGTTGGTGTAAACGCCGCTATATGATTGACTTCTCGAAGTCAGTCTAAGGGTTTTACTAAGAAACTTAGTCGTGCATTCGGGTATGTGAACACATGCACATTCAGCAGCCGCAGCTACTCGTTTTAATACCTTCACTACTAATACTTTGGTTTGAGCTAGTTGGTGGAGAAACGTAGCTAATGGAACACAAAGCCGCAAAAAAAAAAAAAGGACGAGAACACACAATGGACAGGACAGACGCCATCCTGTCTGCGTTTTCTCCTTTTCTTGCCTCGTTATATTCCATTAACTATTGCACAGCTCCAGGCTCGTTGCACACACAAAGAGTCCGGTTTTCGGTAAGATTATCGATATTTTCACTACAACCTGATTGCAGTGCTACCAGAAAGCCAATATGGGACCTGCAAAGGGTCCTCAGTATAGGATAAAGTATGGCGTGTAGGTGAGCCTGCTGCCTATAACTGTAGAGGCGTATGCCTCGTAAGAGATATCTCGTAAAACATAAGTAAAAACAAAGAAGGCCACACACTTTGCGTGACACTTAATCAGAAAGTAGTAAAAGGCCGTCAGCGCAGCCAGAAGTATTCTGCGTCGATGGCCGTATGCGATACTACATCCAGGTAAAACAACAATTTCCCCGTGAGAAGAGTTTATTCTCCTCGGATATATTTCAGCCGCTTCTTGGCCGGAGTACACGAGTACTCGATAATAGATGAGAACGGAAGACATTCCGGCTATCGCTATGAGCCTGATGTTCGGTGCACAGAACAAAGGGTCTCGAACTTTTAAAACTTCAGCTGCTATCGGCAAGTTCAGCGGCGGTGGCGTCGTTGCAGAAAAGTATTTCCACCACGCAACTGCGTAATCAATCACGTGACTTACCACGTGTCCCGACAATAAAGGAGAGAGAGAGAAAGAGGGTGTGCGAGTGCACAAGTCAGCCGCAGTCTTGCGCACTTTGCGGCGACCGCTAGGGGGTCGATGGGGTTTGTCAGCGATGGCGCGAACGTCATTGTACGAGAACGAGAAGCAATGCTCGCGCCGACTGTATCGCGATCATGCACTTCTCGCGCAACGCCAGAATCGCGCAATTCTCAACTGTCTGGCGTCACTCCGGTCACACACGTGCCGTCTTGTCTCTCGTCCAACATTACTCTCCTCCAGCCTCACTCAAAAGCGTCGTCATCGTCGGACTGTACAACAGACTGACTTAACGAAAACACTTTACTGTGTACATAAGGACTGGATCGCTCTCTGGTTCTGCACATGGAACCTGCCCCCAGCAGTTGCTCATAAATATTTTCAGGTAGGTGTGCTCAGAAGGGTACCGGAGAACTAGCACGAGGTGAACTGTCTGCCTGCTGAGGTCGAGTGGCGTTCTGCATTCTTATCCCCTACGATAAACAGCCAGAGAAACAAGTTTTGGGCCGCATCTCCTCCTCGTGTTTATCTTGCGCGTTACTCGCAGCCAACGACAGGAAAGCGCATGCACACGCACGCAGTAACGCGAGACGTCTGAGGCGAGGCCGTGCAACTCGTGACGAACGCGTGGGAAACGGTTAGCGCAGAAGGCATCGGCCGCGCCGCAACAGTTCACTGTGTACGTTCAAAGTCCAGGTCACGTGGGACCGGCTCGTCGCGACGGGGGGGGGGGGGGGGGGGGGTGCTGTTTTATCGGCTCTAGGCCGTCGCACAGCTGCGCAGTCTGCATGCCGTCGAGGTGTAGCTGTACGCAGCTACAGATCGCGAGATGCCGACGGCGATCGAGACGAAGAAAAAGCGACATAGATTCAACGGACACTAAGCACAACTCCATTGAATTATTGTTCTGAGTACAATAACAAAGTCACTTAAATTGAGGTATGCGAATACTAGAAAAATTGGAGCAGCGAATAATCATCATCATCAGCCTGACTACGCCCTCTGCAGGGAAGAGGCCTCTCCCGTGTCTCTCCAATTAACCCTGTCCTTTGCCAGCTGTGCCCACCGTATGCCCGCAAACGTCTTAATCACATCCGCCCACCTAACCTTCTGCCGCCCCCTGCTACGCTTGCCTTCCCTCGGAATCCACACCCTCAAGCACCAGCGGTTTTCTTGCCTTCGCGTTACATGCCCTGCCCAGGCCCATTTCTTCCCCTTGATTTCGCCTAGGATGTCATTAACCCGCATTTGTTCTCTCACCCACTCCACCCGATTCCGATCTGCTAACGTTACACCTATCATTTTTCTTTCCATAGCTCGCTGCGTTGTCCTTAACTTCAGCTGAACCCTTTGCGTTAGTCTCCACGTTTCTGCCCCGTAGGTGAGTACCGGTAAGATGCAGCTGTTGCATAGTTTTCCCTTGAGGAATATTAGTAAACTGTCATTCATGATCTGAGAACCTGCCATATGCACTCCACCCCATTCTTATCCTTCCAGTTATTTTCGACTCACGATCCGGATCAGCGGTCACTACCTGCTCCAAGTAAACGTACTCCCTTACCACTTCCAGCACCTCCCTACTAATTGTGAACTGCTGATCCCTTGCGAAACTGCTTAACACTGCTTTGGTTTTCTGCATGTCAATGTTTCGTACGCGCAGTGATCTTCATTAAGGAAATTTTTCCCTTTCTCTGGGCATTTGAGCAGTATAGGTTGGAGAAAAAAGGAATTTTTGTGTCGTTTCATAGAACTGTAAGAACCAAAACTGTCTCACTTGTTTGTTTTTGTATTGCCGGAGTAAAATTTTTAAGCTGCAGCAAGAAAAAAAAAAGGGGGGGGGGAGGTCTGAAATGGGGAATTTTGAGTCCTAATTTAGAGAATTTCCGGTTATGGCACGGAACAGCACTGGGCATTTATGCAGGTCGAGCTCTTGAAATGTGCTACCTCTTTGTAATGTCAACGGTGATGGGGCTCTTTCTTTCAAATTTTTTTTTATTAATATCGAAAGCCTTTAATGGCTTATCGTTGCCGTCCGCCCGTCCGCGAAATCTGTTACACTATGACGTCATCAATAAAATTATTATAATCCATGTACTCTTAGCAATTACTAAGTGATGGGCGACTAGTAATTAGTTAATCAATCTTTAATTAGTAATTAGTAAAATAAACACAATGCAAACTTTCAGAATATACTAAAAGATTAACAATTAATATAAGATAAAACTAAACAAAAAATTAAAGATGCAGACACATAAAAGGGGTAAAGTGAAAAAATAAAAACAAAAATAACAAAATAAAAAAAAACTGGGAAAATGAAATGCCTACAGGCGCCGCGGAAAAAAAAAATCCGTGTTCTAGAAAGCTCCATGCTTTCGCGTTCCTGCACGTAAGCAGACTTAAGTGCCCTCTGAACTTTTTTCACAGCCGTGCTTAAAATTTTCGTAGGTAAAATGGCTATATCATGGCTCGACAGAACTACAAGTTCGCGTAGCTTGAAGAGACGTCGGCTACTCACGTGACGTTGCCAAGGCTCTTGTACTTGATCGCGAAGGCATCGTGGACCGTATCCCTGTTGATTTCCATGGCCCTGTTGTGAAATAAGCACAAATTTATAAGTGGATGTGGTTCACGTTTTGCGAGCCGACTTTTTCGTTTCCTTGCTGCGAAGTCTGGTGGCTTATTATAAAGCGAGGAGCTCATCGCGATCCAATGGAGTTGGTGTTTCTGAATACTATAGATGGCAAAGTTCTCCAAATGCTTGAAGAAGGCAACGAAATGTTGTCTACATGCTGCACTCTGAGGGACTCCTAACGCATAACACCATGCTACAAAATTATGGGCGTGGCGATTAATTCAAGGAATTCGGCAACAAACTCTTACTGTTTGTCGTCCAGGCTTTATGTCACCGGCTCTCTTCAATGCTATCTCTGCTATCAGCAATTTTCTGACGCTATAAATGGCGAAAATTAAACAAATGGTCGCACTTATCTCTGTACTTCCAAGTACCGAGCCATTAATCTTAGTATCGCAATGCGACTGATTACAAGTGGCCCTAAGATAATGTACACAGGGGCTCACTTTATCCCATACAGACTGTTTAGTATAGTAATAATAATTGGTTTTTGTGGAAAGGAAATGGCGCAGTATCTGTCTCATATATCGTTGGACACCTGAACCGCGCCGTAAGGGAAGGAATAAAGGAGGGATTGAAAGAAGAAAGGAATAATGAGGTGCCGTAGTGGAGGCCTCCGGAATAATCTTGACCACCTGGGGATCTTTAACGTGCACTGACATCCCACAGCACACGGGCGTCTTAACGTTTTGCCTCCATAAAAACGCAGCCGCCGCGGTCGGGTTCGAAACCGGGAACTCCGGATCAGTAGCCGAGAGCCCTAACCTCTGAGCCTCCGTGGCGGGTAGACTATTTAGTAAAAAGTAGTATTTCCTACACAGTACGGCTTTTGAAGTCGAGTTATCTCGCCCGGCGAATACCTTTTTCGTGTATATTAGTAAATATCAATCGCTTTCTTGCGTAACATGCTGTAAAAGAGGAGGCGAACAATTCAATAAAAAAATGAGGCATTTCTAACAGCGCCACGGCGAAGGATGGAAAGATAGTAGAACATGTAAGTGCAGCGATTAAAGTTCTATTTCGGAAAGATGAAAAACACAATGTAAGCTAAAAATATAGATAAACTAAGAAAACGAGAGCAACGAAATAGAAAAAAAAACACTACTATAGTAGCACGTCTTACACGCGCTCACCAACGGCTGTCCGCCGCGATACCTATTACACTTGTACTTTCACCAAACAAATACCGCCAAACAGCCCTATTACCGCGAACACAAATTAATGGACGCACCAAAAAAAAAGGCGTTTTTACTGTGTATTCTAATTTTCTCCGAATCTTTTACTCCTTTCTGCCTTTTCTTTAGATTTATTTTTTGTATGATAAGTGGGCATGAAAACTCCGCTGCCTTTAATACATTGGGCGCGCAAGGCAAGAAAGGAGCATCCTGCTTCTGGTGCGCATAACGAGGCACATCCGCTTCTGCAATGTGGCGGCGCCTCTTCACCGTATACTATATCCTTCTAGAACCGTACCTCCTTACGACCACTGCCGAAACCCGCAAGCGCTACTGCCCCCCCCCCCCCCCCTTGCGATTGTTGCGACTGAAAAATTCCTGCCTACGCAGCTTATCTGCTTGTCTCGCTTTTGTGGCAAAAAGAAAAAGAAACAAAATGTCTCAACGTGCAATTAGTACCACAGAATGAGGAAAGTCGTTACATTGCTTTATTTTCACTGCACCTCTAACTCTTAAGAGGTAGCCCTATCTCGGGCGCCAACTCCGGTTTTCTTATTCAAACGTTCGAACTCAGGAACGGCCTCAAGTTAGACAAGCGGCCCACAGATTAGGATAAAACTATTGTCATTGTCAGTGGTGGCCGCTGCATAACTTTGACTTCAATTGCTGATAATCACAAACTTTCTCAGTTTCACTTGTACTGTTCCGTAGGATTGGCGAGTAAAGAAAAAAAAGCTGTAAAATATGAAATAACACAACAAAATCCGCTCCTTAAGTAAATCCGTGCGTGCAACATTCACGCTGGTTGGGAGAGTTTTGCAAAATACTTATTTCTTTCATGATGACAGAGGTAAGGAACCATAAAAGATGTAACCAAAGAAAAGACGCGCTACCTCAATCTTCAATCATATTGACGTCTCTTCACTGGCGTCGTCTTCTGCGCCATTTTCATAGTTCAAGTATATTTGATCGACTGGCCATTCAATAAACCTCGTTAATGACGGCGCAACAGAGAAGAAAATGAGAGACGCGAACTTCATTTGCTTTAAAAACCTTCAAAACGTGCAGTTCAGAGAACTTCAACGTTCGCTTTAATTGCAAACGTTTCAAATTACCCGGCTTTAAGGACTTATTTTCGAAACATTTATAGCTTCAAATAAAACTACCTCCAACAGTCGCTCAGTTTTTAACTTTTCCTATTACAAGGAAAAAGTTTAAATCAAGTCGGCCAACCAGTCAGCCTATTGTGATGACAATGCGATGCTTTCGTACATTTGAATAGAACAGGAGCAGGGGCCGCGGCAATGCTCCGACTAAATAGTAAATAACTATCAATAGGTTCAGCGTAGCAGGGGGCGGCAGAAGGTTAGGTGGGCGGATGAGATTAAGAAGTTTGCAGGCATAGGGTGGGCGCAGCTGGCACAAGACAGGGTTAATTGGAGAGACATGGGAGAGGCCCTCGCCCTGCAGTGGGCGTAGTCAGGCTGATGATGGTGAGGTTCAGTGGACGCAAAACATATTTTCATTTCTCTGTACAACTGGCAGTGACATAAAACTGAAGGCACGTGAAGCGCTTACGACAACGAAGATACACGTGTGGACAGCGATCTGAAAAGTTGTCCTCGAGGCGTGAAATCAAAACTGCGATCGGTCTCGCACGTGCCTCAGTAGTGCGAAACTTTCGAGCCGTGGCGACAGCTACTTCTCAAGGCGAGTCCATCTCGCCGTAACGAGAACAGGCCACAAACACACACACACACACAAAAGGGAGGGGGGATGGGGAGGGGCAAACGTAAAGAGCCTTGCTCAGCATTTCGGCCGCAGTTAACAAATATGTCATACGAGAACGTGTTTTGTATAACTGTCGCGGGATGACGTTTCCTGTAGCCCGAGACAGAACCGGGACATCAGAGCATTCAGCGACGAGGATAAGATATAACCAGGAACTGGCACGTGGCAATGTCACCATCGCGGGAGAAGCCAGCATCCGATGCCAGCGCGAGAAGCAAGACGAAGCCCGGAGAAAACAGGCGCTCTGCCGACTTCGGACAGACGAGCTGCTTCTGGTGTTTCTCATGTATAATTTGATTGCCTTAAAAATTACCGCTAAAAAATTGGTGTGACTACTGCCGACTGCCCACAGAAACCAATTCATTCTGTCGAGACTTCCAACTACGTCGTCGTGTACTGCATCTTCCGTCGTCTTTTATTTCATTCAAGCTCGCGTCGATAAGATGAATAACCTGTCCTTCTACTTATGCAGAAACGTATCGAGTAAGGGAGTAATTACTCGTTAGCATTCCCCCAAGTGCCGCCATCCCCGGATCAGGGCAATTTTTTCCTCAGCTGCTAAGTTTCTGTGAAAGCTGCATAGCTTTCTTTTTGTTGCCCTGTGACTGTTTTCGAACAGACGCCAACGAGTAATTACTTCCATATTTTCAGTATACTCCACCTTGGGGGATTCTCCTAAATACATTGGACTAAATGTATGCAGCGTACTCCATGCGTGGCCATGACGTACAGCCGTGAGAAATATGCGAAGTTACGAAGTTCGAGGGGGGGGGGGGGGATTCACTTATTCATTACTTCGCAACTACGTGTGACAAGCACAGTTTTATTTTTGTCCTGTAAATTTTCTCTTGGCGCATATATCCAAAAATCATTCTCAAATTTAGTAGACAAATATCAATAAAATTCATAATTTTGCGCAGACGCTTTTTTCCCTCTCATATTTCTCACGACTGTACACTGCATACGGCGTATACTGCAGTGTACGATTTTAAAGACAAGGGGGGTGATAGTTGTTATCATCCATGTCTGCTTGGATCCGGATTATTATTACGCAGGAAAGCGTTGCATTGCGCGGAAAGTAGTGCCGCGGAAAAGTGAAGCCGTGACGTTGTATCCGCGGACACAGTGCTGCCACCAAGATCTGGCATGTGAGCCTCATATATAGTGTACTTCTATAAGGCTTATAAGGAAAGGAAGGACTCACAGCCGCCGCATGTGCATGAAGTAAAGCACGACGAAGGCAAACACGACCTCGATCATGGCGACCGGGAGGAAAGCCGTGCTCCAGGATAGGAATGTCACCACGTCGAGCTTCGGAAATCGCCTGCAAGTAGAAGCACGTCAAACTATTACGCCTGAAAGCTTTCTAAACTTCCCTTCAAAGTCCCGAGGAAAGCTTCATAAGCGTTAAGAGGAACAGTTGCTGCACATGTCACGAGTGTATATGCACGTACGTCAGCAGGATCATCTTGGTGACGTAGTTTGTGATGGTTCCGCTCAGCGCGCCCACGGAGCCGAGGCTGGCCGTGTAGGCAACCGTGATCAGCAGCACCTTGCGGATTTTGATGAACTTCCTGCGGGCGCAGCGGCAAACATATCGTATCAAAAGTGGAACTTTCGGTTCTGCAAAGAGCTAAAAGTTCTAAATACAGCGCGAAATTGGGAGGAGAACGCAGAAGGAATATAAAAAGACGAGCCAAGTGTAAAGAGCACTCAGTGTGTAGCACAACCACTAAGTAAACGCTTGGAGGGTGGCGCTGCAGTCGCTGTCGTATTTGCGACTTATGAGCCAATGTCTTATAATAATGAGCCAACTGCAATGGTGAGCTATCCACAGGATGATACATCTGCTTTAATGGTTCCTGATATCCGCTCTTCGCAAACTTTAGAGCGCGTTCACACGTCTACACGTTGCTTGAGGAAAAGGACCTGCCCCTCGATTTTGGCAAGCAATAAAGAAACCTTAAATGAAGCTGCGGCTAAGCCTAGGTCTTACAACGGCATGGATGGTGTCAAGATGTATATTCTCATTTTTTTTCTTTAGACAATAAGAAACACAACTCGTCATTGTCTTCGGCGCGAAATCCTCACTAGGACGCCTGTAGATGCAAGAATGGTTCTTGAGTGGCCTTTCACGCCTTGAAAAATGAGGTTGATAAGGCATACGCGAATCACAAAATGAATTTCACGCCAAATCAACAAGGAGACAGAAATCTTTCGTCGTAACAACGAAAGTACCTTCAGTACCGGGCATAAAAACTGCCACGACGACATGTTCTTGTCGAAACTGCAGAATTTTATGCTGCAATGCGCTAAATGTATCTATTCGTAAGCGGCTCTGTCGTAGCTACAAAAATAGGGCGGGGCAGCCAAAAAAGAATGTAAACCAATAGGCCCCTGCCTGTGCCACTTAAGTATAACAGGCTTAACCCAATCGTAATATAAACGAAAAGGCCCGAAGGCAATGTTGTGCTTTTGCCACCCGTGGGTG
Source organism: Amblyomma americanum (assembly GCF_052857255.1). Classification (NCBI taxonomy): domain Eukaryota; kingdom Metazoa; phylum Arthropoda; class Arachnida; order Ixodida; family Ixodidae; genus Amblyomma; species Amblyomma americanum. The sequence continues at coordinate 41,087,871 of NC_135502.1, forward strand.
GGAAAATAAGAAAAATGGTGGGGGGGGGGGCGGGGGGGGGGACGCTACTAAGCGACCCACAGCCGGGGGAGCGGGCCCGGGGAGACTCCCCTGATCTCCCCTGGGACGTAGCGGAGGGGGTGGGACATAGGTTGTGGGAATGGGAATGAGGGAAGGGTTGTGGGTAATGGGATGGGAACTGGGGACAGCGAGACATTAACCCTAATTTTATCATTGCTCGACTCCTGCTGGCCAGGACAGGGAGGGCGTCGATGTTGACCAATGGTGCGGCTCCACTCACGGGATGCCCGACCACCCAACGACGCAACAGCTCCGACTCGGAGCGGGAAATCCTAACAGGGGCAGCCAGCTGCCTCGGGCTCCTCCACGACTTTAGGGGTCCGGTTCGGACTTGCGAAACGCTGCCCAGCTACTAACCGTCAAGTGCTTTTCGCGGTTTTTCAGACTCCGCAAGTATGTGTGGTGGATCCAGCCAATGAAATTAGCTTCCCGGGGTACCACTTGTGCTTCTTGCACTTATTTCCTCCCCTAGCTTGCTCCACACCTACTGAGGAGGGAGTGTTCAGGGCCGGGCTGACCAGGCCACAAGCCAAGAACCTGGCCGAGGGTGAGATAACCCGGACCTACTCCACCGCTACTCCACAACTCCGACGGTTTTCGTATCGGTCGTACTAAGGTCCCCCGTACCTCGGCGTCCCGCGCTCTAGCCTCACGGCCCCGCGATCAGCCATCCCTGGCGGCTTCCCCGAGGACATCGCTCCGGAGGAGCCCTTCTGCTGAAAACCCCCGCGCGGACCTGGCCTCTCCGTGACCAGAAACCGACGCGCCAGCCGGTAGCCACGCACGCCCCCGCGTGCAGAGGCCTTTTGATTTTCGAGCGCTTTTCGAGCCAAATTCCGTGAGTCCAACCTGATTGTGAAACCAGGCCTGCCTCCGCACAGGCATCGGACCTCACGTGCGCGACTGGCCCACTCAGTCGCTTGGGAGTCGCTGCCACTCCCATGGGGTTTTTCATCCCCAGAGGATGGGCCCCGGCAAGCCCATCCCCACCGCTGGCGTTGCACCGGAACAAAGCCTAGTAGCCGAAACTACACCGGCCCGTATCCGGTGGCAGGGGGGGCCACGAGCAGGCCGCACAGTCGGATTCTCCCCCCCCCCCCCCCCTGTCGTAGCTACAGAAAATATTGCCGCTTCTACAACTGACAGCAGAATTTTTTGTCGCTTTTCAAGACGACTTTTGAAATTACAGAATTTTCTTTCGCCATTTTCAAGCGCGATCTGCATCTTTGTCGATCTGGTCCCGCATGCTATGGGTGATTGTTTTGCGAATTGATGCTATTCATTTTTTTAAACGTTTTTGTAATATTTTTTTTTACGAATTAGAATGATGTCAAGCATAATCCAAAGGCTGTAAAACGTATACCACGTTTAGCGCCTCGTCATTGGTGCGCAGGTCTGTGGTGAGTATTCTTGTCACCTTTCTAACAGTGGCCCCCGAGGAATGTGGCGTCGAAAAGTTATCATTATGTACGTTAGTTTGCATTTAAAGTAACAAGGACGAAGGAAATTTTCGCGTTCTCAAGCGTTACTTTATTCCAGCCCTTCACCACACTAATATAGACTAGAATGCCCTGAGTTTCGAAAAAATGATAGAATACTTTATTCTCTCAGCTCTCATTCTACTATATCGGCATAGGAAAAACAGAAGAGCAAATCACTGTACGGTTACGAATTTCTCCCGCAAATGACCGAGCATTAACTGGCTTATGATCGTAAAGAAATGGAGACATCAAATTTGATATTATAGTGGATGCGCTGATCATTAGGCAATTGCTGTGTGGTCCAGTGCTAAGAGCATCTACCTCGTTTGCAAGAGGTGCTGGAAGGAAGGTGTTGAACTTCTAAGTGAGAAGTGCCTTTTTACCGGCGGATGCCCGGAGGTGGGCTTGCGGACGCCGAGGCCAAAGGCGTAAAACTTGGGCAAAAACCTAATAACAGCTAATACTGTAAAATACATGAAATATGAAACAACGGTCGCTTACTCACGTCGTTATTTGTCGCATTTGCGTGTCGTCCAATTTGAGAGCCTGGGCAATATCTGCGCAGCCAGGGAAGCAAAATTAAGTTTCGTACTGCGTGCTCAAAGGTACATATTAATAATCACTTCATCCCGAAAAAGATAAATCTCGCGACTATTAAAACAACAAAGGGTTTTTCATTTCCACCTACGTTAATAATTTTTTGGCATTCAAGATCATATCCGCTTTCAAGCTCGCCCTCAGCGCGAGATTGTGTAATACGTGACATGAAGCGTGCTAGATTTTCAACCAAGCATACAACCTGCTATGGGGAACCTGCGCTGCCAAGGTGACACTGCAATTGGCACTGCAGTTCGGTAACTCAAAACTGCTTTCGTCAGCCGCTTGGGCCGCTGCAAATGAGAGAACACATTCTGCGCGATTAGATACCCGCGTTTGGCTGACAGCATTCATTGCCTAGCCCCTCTCGGCGTAGCCCAGATAGCTGACGCAAGGCACGTGGGCCTTGGACAGAGCGCGGAGGCTCACGCCAATAAGCGCCTGAAGGTGGCGCGGAAAAGTACTAAGAGTACTACCCAAAACTGCTTGCTCTTCTCGCTAGCCAGTGTGTTATGGCGCTGCAATCGGCACCGCACAAACTTCAGCGCGAGTTCCTCATTGTACATATACGAGGTACCTTCAATCACGGCAGTGCAGTGTGTGGTGCTGAGCTCTATTGCTATGAGCACGTGCTACGTGCTCGTGCCACGTGCCCTGCTCCCAACATGTATAACACAATGGCTATTCGGCCAGAGGGCGCTCACACGAGACGGACGGCTTCCTGATGGCATCGGCGCCGAACTGAAGCACGTACATGTCCTTCATGTATATGTAGTGTATCTCGTGCACCGTGGCGTCCACCACGGGCACCATGATGTCCACCGTGGCACTGTTCTTCAGCAGCAGCGTGATGAGGAAGGTGGCGGCCGCGTAGCCGGCCATGATGTTTCGCAGCGAATGGCCGAAGCGCTGCAGCACCCACAGCGCAATGCGCGTGTGCAGGTTGGTCGTCTCGATCGCCATCGACATTATGATTGCCCCCAGCGTCAGCAGCACCGTGTTCTGAAAGTAAGTACGGTGGGGCGGGGGGGTTAACACGGGGAGAAAAGCTGCGTCGTTTGTTGCGCTCTTTGTCACTGTCCTAAACGAGACAACAGAATTATGCGAATGGTGAAAGACACTCGCCTTGCAGCCTATGCTATTTTTAATGGCTCTTAAAAGAAATCCCCATTTTGACCAGTACGTAAGCCCGCCTTACGCTCTACCAATAATAAAAAAGTTTACGAGTACAGTGTCCATTTCGGAGCAGTGCATTATCATTAGAGTTCCACTGGACCTGCTCTTCCCAGGCGGCGCTTCTGACGTCACGGCTCGCGCTCCATGTTGATGGTTGCGATACCGGTCTCATAGTGTTCCTGACTGCCTAGCATAAACCTAGTATCGCTCGTTGGCTTCTTCCTTCTTGGCTGCCCCACATTGCCCGGCTGCCACGCCTAGTCGCCTATGCTTTACGAAACAGAAGGACAAGGAGCTCAGAACAACAGTTGTTACTGAACGTGAGCGTTTTCTGATAATCAAGATGTGAGACCAACCAGATTACGTAAGCAGCTATCGGTAGCACGTGAACCCCTTTAGGAATAAACATCAGGGCAGAAGCGATTCCAAGAACGGTAGACTCGACGTGCGGCATTGTGCTGCAGCATCCGGGTGCATTCAAATTTCTCGTGAGTAGTTATCCCGACATCCGACGCTCTGCGTCAAAACAGAATGAATGTGCTCGATCAGCGCTTGAACGCAGCGAACTGTAGCACCGCTCGCCTTATGTGCCGGAGATGTGCAGCTGCACTTGACCAGATGTGGCGCGGTAAGCAGCCAAGGAGAGCTGTCTAGTCGCTTCTCTTCGGTCAGTGAGACTCAACCCGAACCAATATAACTAGCCCTGCCAAACACAAGACTGGTACATGCAAAAGTGCAGGACAAGTATGTCGCCCTCTGTCTAGTCGTCTGCTCGCCGACTAGGAAGTCCAGATGGTCCACGGTCCCTAAAGGTCACCAATACACGCATTAGCAAAGTCTGCCCGCTTGCCGCACGCACTCAGTAGCCGCTCGGTATACACTCACATTCATGTACATGCCGACCACGTGGTCGTAGCCAATGATGCGCATCGCAGGAAGGTACAGCAGTGGCATCAGCGCCGTGACGCCCATCGGCAACGTCCGGGTCACCCAGTTGATGAACACCAGCGCCATCACGTACGCACACCGGGTTTTCTGCAGCGGGACAGGGCGCACCATCACAGGAATGCGGGACCACCAAAGACAGGCCACTACTACCGAGCCAGCCTAACGGAATGCCCGCTGAAGTACTGTTCTGCCAAATTTTATCCATGTCAGTAAGGAATGAACACTGGCAAAAGGCGGGCCAGTGTGTTTTGGCATCGTGTTAACCTTATATGCATGCGTCGGAATAAAGCTTACTGGGAGCACATGTCCAAGATCAATGCTATACTGTGTCTACGCTCGTATGCGACGACAGGCGGGGAAATTCATTGCTCGCACAACCTGTTCTTCGGTTGGCTTCCTCGTACGGCGTTAGTGGTGGTCCCTTCGCCAAACAGTGGATCAAAAAGAGAATGAGGTGATATGTCCACCAAGCTAGCTGCAACGTTCAGAGATGAGAGTTTGGCTGTCCCTTTCCCATTATTCTCTGGCGCACCAAAGAACGTGCACCAAGGTCAGAGCTAGAACATGCTCAAAGTCAGAAGCTGGTTATCATTCAAGCGAAAATTAAGAATCTACAAAAATAAACTTTACAGGGACCTTGAAGATGAAAGATACCCGATACAACAGATATCCTTGTATCATTTTGAGCCCTGACTTTGTCGTAACGACATAAATTCTTGTCGGGACTAAAGAAAAGTCTGTCGTAACAACAGCCTTCTGTAGTAATCAGCAGTCGCTTGTTCTCACAACAGAGACAGCTCTGTCGCGACGATAGACAATTGAACGATACAACAGAAATTTTTGTTGTTAGAAGAGGATGACGGAAAACTTGTGTCACATTTCGGGACTATGTCGGGTTTTTTTACTGAGTTAATTATCTTCAAGAAGAAACTCGAATAGCAAAGGCATAGTAAGAATTTCTTATCGTCGCTGTTCTCATCTGAACATTAATCGTGTGCCCACTATAAGCATGTCGCTGGCTAGTGGTTACTGTATGTATATAGTATGTATGCAGCGACCACTCGTTAGGCTGCAGTGCAGCAAACATTAGTGGCAACAAATTCGGCGACATCTCGTTATGATACAGGCAGCGATTGCTTCAAGAGTGGAAGTTCCAGTGGAGCAATCGGTCGAGCCCCTTCTCACCGGTGTGTTCTGGAAGACGAAGAGTGGCAGCAGCAGTATGGGCGTCAGGTAGGTGGCGATGAGCTTGATGTGGAAACGGCTGTGCAGGATGGACTTCTTGCTGTTCCTCCTCTCACTCTGCTGCTGGACCCTGTCGGCGGGCTCGCCCTCTCCGCCGATGTCGGGCACCACCGGGCCACGAGAGTCCGTCGTCGGCATTGTTCACTCGTGGGCACGGTGACGAAGGGCTGGCAGAACTCCAACTGCGGCGATTTGAAAGGCAACGTCGTGGAGGTTCGAGCTGGAGGGGCCGATACAGCCTCGGCTCAGCGAGAATTCGCGAAATCTTTTCTTCTCCTCTGGAGTTCTCAACTCAAGGGAACGGATCGAACGGTACTAAGTGACCTCCCCGCGTGCTTGTACGGTGGTTCACTTCAGCCTTTGGCGGCGAAAGACTAAATGATCAGTAAGAACAGCGGCACTCATTTCTTCTCATTAGATGGAATATCTCTCGCGCTGCCTTTATACAATAACTGACTTTTACACATCAAAGCTAAGCCCGCACAGAGATGTGTCGCTGTGGAGAATCCTCGCCTGCGGTTCTTTAGCGTGTAATTAAATCAGGTGCTTTTGTATATCATCTCTATAGAAATGCAGGCACCGCAGCCGGAACGAAACCTACGAACTAGAGTTCTGAGCAGCGGGAAGCACCTCTACCGCGCCTAGAGATCACGATCGCAGCAAGCATAGTTTTCTTACGCACTAATACCCATTTTTCTTTACCCACTAATACTTTGCCCACTGTGCGGTCTGCGCTCTTAAGCTAGGAAGAACCATAGGCATTTAAAGCTGTGAGTTTCACAGCAGCAAGGCTATTTTAATTAGTCAACAAGCCGCTCAGCTTATAAATAAATGTTTATAGTTGTACTACCACACACAAACAAAAATTTCTGTGCTTAAACTCGGTAGATGTTCAGCTGAAGCACCTGAGGCGCTCTGCATAAAGCACATGAATTTCGTCCTCGATCACTGCCGCAGTTTTTTCGTTTGTTTGAACGAAGTGGCATAACTGTATTCTTGTGGATGCAGGATTTCTTTTCCCCAATGTCTCTCCGCTACGCGATTTTTATATTTTGCCTCGACTGTTAGAAGCACCGCTTACGAAGGGACTGCAAAAGTGATCTTGATAATTTTGTGACGTAACCCAATTATAATTTTAATTTTCCGCCTCAAGATGTAGACGCGATCTCGCCGCAGATTTGCAGGCAGGTAATTCAATTTATCAGATTTACAGATTACGAAACATTTCGTGCGCTGCTCATGGATGGGGCGGTAAGGAGGTAGGAGCAGTCCTATTTTCACAATGCATTAACAAAGAAAAAAGGAACCAATGCAGTTCTTTTATGAAAAATTTTTCTCTTAGAGGTAAGGGATGGGCGGTACCTACCTCCCCTCCCGATCTCTGCTTTTAAATGCACAGTAGCAAGAAACAAGATACACCACAGCCGCCATGTACAGTGTGCAAAATAGCCCACTTAAACGTGTTGAAAGCAACGCTTCGTTTATTCGTCTGTCCAGTAGTGACGCAGAAGACGCGGGGGAAGGCTTGGGACAGATTTTGTATTAACGACTTCGCAATACGGCAAGTTCAGAGAGAGGGCTTGGCGGCGGATATTTCTAAGCATGTAACTGCTACAACAGCCTCGGGCGGTCCGAGCTTATTCTTGGGTAATGACTGCCATCAACACTGCTATGCGAGCATGCGGTCTGAGGTCGCCAAAAGTTTAGTTAATGCATTATCTAGCTAGTCATGTGCTTATGAAAGCTATTGGTTGGTGCAGTAGGGCGATAATTTTCCTTCGTCTATATTGCATCACTACCACCCACCCTACCGACTGACAAATCATGGCGATATCTGGCGGCGTGCCTAGATTCTAGCGTGGTGTGGCTGGAGGCAAAGCTGGAGTGGGAAAAAAATGTAATAGAACTGGAATAAAATCTTTATGTTATCCCGACAACTGCAGAACAAATGCCAAGGTCAGGGCATAAAGATAGAGCTTCGTTCTCACTAAACGTAGCACTGTAGACAAGGGTTTTGGAAGTAATCCTAGTTCAAACAAATGTTTAAAAAACAAAGCAGGCAAAGTTGATTTTGGCTTATATTTCAGTCGCAGCATTCTCAGTAGCCGCCCATTCTGATGAGTACCCGTAAAATACTCCGAGAAGCCCTTCTAATGTCGATTGCAATATTTGAAAGGCATTACTTATGTTCATGAAACGATTAGGCCGATTCACCGCCCGTATTAATGCAAGTAATGCTTATCAGTGGCAACGCACTAAACTAAATGCTAACTAAAGTAAGTGCCGATAACGATTACGATTAAAGCAACCCGATTTGCAGGCCGCCTACACAACACTGTGGTTAATCTATCGCGCCAACATTAGCTACTACGGTGCACATTATCTCGTTGTGTCGGGGCGTTTCCGAGAGAAGCAGATTAACAAGCGGTAAGATCGTTGACCGTAATTAATCTCGAACAATACTGCATGATTACAAAAGTATGAAGCGCTCACCGCTGGAATGATCCCGTTCTTCTTCTTTTTGTTCTTCTTCGACCTTCTTCACTGTAGTGGCTCGAGCCATTGAATTTTGAAGCCTTTACCAGTCGTCGGCAGAGGAATATAACTATCGTTACATCCCTCCGCCGACTACTAACAAAGGCTTATAATTGGACGAACTAGGTTACTTTGCCAAAACGCTGTGACACTGCAAGTAAAATGCAGCAATATAAAGAAAACAAATATATAGAAATAGTACTTTAGTTTTCAGGGTGTTACTAAAACTAGCGTTAAATTTTCAGCAACGAGGTTTTTTTTTTTCCCCTTCTCTTCGTTTCCTAAAAAATATTTTCCTTTTGGGTTATCCTTCCTCCGACCTTCGCTTCCTACGCATCGAGTACGTATATGTTTGCTAGCTCATCAGCTAGCTCACTCAACAATCTCTACGAGCTTTTTGTCAGAGGCTCATAATTTCTTTTTTTAGCGGAATGCTGTCACAAAATTGTTCGAGGCAGAAGCACTTTCAGTGAGTACTCGAAGCCCTCATAGCCTTCGGCGCACTTTTTGGCTGCCTTCCTGAAGAGCTGCTCAAATACTGAAGGGCGATAGTTCTTCAGGAGAGCCGACTCGACATTTCCGCAATCACCTTACCTCCAGTACGCGCTCATCCTTGTGATAACGTTATCAGTCACGCACCACAACAAACTAACGCTCGCTGAGAGGGGATGTCCGAAGCGGTGTTATTCTTGGGCAAAGTTCTTTCGAACTACACAGGAACAGACTGATGTTCATTCCCGCTCTGTAAACAAAAATTTTTTTTGTCGACTCGATAGGGCTGTACACTGGAATCATGAGTAAACTCATCATGCGTTCCAGAAGACAAAACGCTGGCTTTGTATTTGGAATTATATTCATTTTACATCATTTTCTCTTCCGTGAATTTCTCCTGTCTTCCTCTTTCCTCTGTCCTTAGCAATTCTCGCTCTTTTGTCACTTGCCGAAGTACATCCCAAGCAAAATCGTTCGATCTTCGTCCGTATAAACTATCTTTAGCTGCTTTATTAATCTCCGGTTTTCTTCGACCTTTCGTTTCTCTCCACACTTAACTATACAGCACCAGTAGCCTTGCCTTACGCAGCTTCATGATCGCCGCCTTAAGCTATACTTTTGTGCGCTCACTGAGGGTTTTATGCAAACTATCACCAGGCACCGTGATTATCATTGTGCTAAAGACACCTCATTCCTTGCAATCCAAACAACCCATCATTTGAAGCGTGGTGCAAATCTCGACCCAAAGACCAAACGTTCACGCGCTGTTGCAGTACCACGTGTAACTCGATCCATTACAACTTTTCCATATAATGTTAGAAGTGGAGCCTCGGGTCGCTTGGCTCTTCCCGCTGCTATGCCGAAATCCAAAGGTCCCGGTGCGAGGAGTTGCTGCTTTACAGGTTTATTTGCAGTTTTACAGATGAATAAGTAAAGGAGAGCAGAAGTTCAGTCTGCAAGTCGACGCCGTTTACTAAAGGGAACGTTTATCTGGTGCACGTTTTCTTCGTACAATCTCCACCGCCTACCTCAGCTATAGAGCACTGCACAGCAGTTTTCTGCCGGGCCTAGGTCGGGCCCGGGCTTTTGGCTGCGGGCCTGGGCCTGGTTCGGATTAGTGCACCGACGGGCCTGGAACGGGCTCGGGCTTGTGTACATAAACGCGTTCTTTTACTGAATGCCCGCTTCCTATGTTCTTAAGGGTTTAACAGGTGATGTAAACAAAAAGCTGAAGACAATTACAGAGCAAGAAAATTAGGGCCAGTTTTCAACTATTTCCAGAGTGCGAACTTCTTAACGTGCGGCATAATGCCATGTGAGGTATTAGGCATGCAAAAAAGGAAATTAAATCAATGCAGTGAATGCAAGCAAACGCAGCCAAGCAGCACACCTGCTTTCCTGAAGTTCATACTGCATGGTTGCAGGACGAATTGGAAGTCGTCTAATGGAGAGATTGAAAGTACTAGGGGCGCGTGCCATCAGTTTACTGACCCAGGACGCCTTGCCCTACTTCATAACACCTGAACCCACGCTCAGTCCTTGAAGAGAGAGTACAATATATCCTCAAGAGCGACTTTATAAAGAGACATCATGAATGGTTACTGGATATTCTTGAATAGTTGCAACATCTTTAAGCGCCTCATCTCTGGCGCTCCCAGATAGATTGGCTGAAGCGAAGCGCTGAACTTTTCGCCGTGATAGGTAGACATGCTGGACAATAAGTAAGGGTATTGTATCCCCCCCCCCCCCTCCATATTTATTCATTCCCTTCATCTGTTCCTTCTATCTGGGTTTCTATACAAAGGAGTGGGCCTGCTTTTTATTCTTTAGCTTCTCCAGTTTAGCGCACCCTGTAACATAAAAGCTCTCAAACGAGTTTTAACGCTTAAAAATGTGCTGAAATTTCGCGTTTTGCACTCTGCCTTCAGCCTTTAGCCGCGCGAACTGGAATACAGCTGTTGTTCAGTTCGACATGAGTGCACGACAACGAGGCCAGTTTTTTTTTGTTTTGTTGCTCAACTTAGGTTGTCGACTTTGAAGCATCTACGAAGCACAATTTCACGCAAAATTTGCAGTACATTACCAGTTGCCACAGCTGCTTCTGAACTTGCTTTATTCCTGGAAACTACGTTGCCGCGGATGAGATGCTTTCGCACGGTCCGCACGTTTTATTATTATTATTATTATTATTATTATTATTATTATTATTATTATTATTATTATTATTATTATTATTATTATTATTATTATTATTATTATTATTATTATTATTATTATTATTATTATTTCGACAGTGTGCCTGCTGGAAAAAAGTATTATTTACAAATACAGACACACACTGGACTCTCGAAGGAAGTTCAGTAACGTTCGGTGGTGTGGCACAAAAATCCATTCTTCTACATCTCCCCTCCCCTTTTAGCGAATATTCTAATAACAGAAATAATAGTCCCTTGCCTTATGAACAATAATAATAATAATTGGTTTTCGGGGAAATGAGATGGCGCAGTATGTCTCATATACATCGGCGGACACCTGAGCCCCGCCGTAAGGTAAGGGATAAAGTAGGGAGTGAAAGAAGAAAGGAAGAAAGAGGTGCCGTAGTGGAGGGCTCCGGAATAATTTCCACCACCTGGGGAGCTTTAACGTGCACTGACATCGCACAGCACACGGGCGCCTTAGCGTTTTTCCTCCATAAAAACGCAGCCGCCGCGGTCGGGTTCGAGCCCGGGAGCTCCGGATCAGTATAGCCGAGCGCCCTAACCACTGAGCCACCGCGGCGGGCGCCTTATAAAGAACTAACAGGAAACTAGCATATGAAATGTATCAGCTACATTTAAAATTTTATAGACTATCAAATTCCCTAACAATGGGAATAAGCATCTGGGCAGGGGGGGGGGGGGGGGGGGGCAGTACCTTGAGGGAAGTTTCCATTTTTAATAACTGGACAACGCGTACACTAACGCCCTTTGGGAATACACCGACATCGTAAAGGCTAACAATTCCTAAAACCTTCACGCTTACCGTATTTAATTAGTCTACCCATCTAAACAGAGCAGCCATATGTAATGGTAGTGATAAATATTACCGCTATGTATTCGCCATGTGCCGTGTAAAACTGAACAGGTTTACCTGTGATGTTCTGTTAATTGAAGAGCGCAAAAAATGCTCCACATCAAACAAGTTAGTCCTTTCTTATACAAGTTGCTTCCTCTCAGATTAATTCAGACCTTATCAGACTTGTAGGGAACCTTACAGCAAATACAGGAATTTATTAGGCAAAACACATAACTGTAATGAAATTTTTGGTACGGCCCAGCGCACGGTCGTGTGAAGTACTTTGGGTGTTTTTGCTTCCAGCATATATATACGTTCTTGGCGCTTGAACTGGCTGCGTTTCACGGCACGTTAATTGCCGAAAACGAGACTCTTCAGCAACGCCACCCGGACAGCATCAGGCAGGCTGTGAGGACTAATGGTCAAAAGGGATGGAAAGCGGTTCCCCCTGAAGTGGTGCCCAGGCGCCAACAAAGGCACGCCGAGGACTGACTTCCGTTTCGAAGCTTGGTGCAGAATCTGCACAGCAGAGGCTTTACTCTGTATTTCCAATGGGTGCCCTCTCACATAGGAGTCAACGGCAATGAGGTGGCAGACAATCTCGCCCATAAAGCTCTCTCAAGGAATCCATCAAAAAAAGTACCTCAATATGGAAAAAGTCTCTACAGGAAAACGGTGCTCGATCATTTCAGTACCCTGTTGAGTGCGCCCCACAAGCCATGTGTGACCAAGGGACTGAGAAGATCCCAGGCGACTCTACTACATTGAATTCGCACGGCCTCTGCTCGCACTCCTGCCTGGATGCATAAGACGGGCATAGAATCGTCTCCGCTATGTTCTTTATGTGGTGTGTGCGGGGATATCGAACATTATATTATGTACTGCCCAGAGTACAACCCGGAAAGACATGTGATGTTCGCTTCCTTCAAGAAGACAGGAACCCGTCACAGTACAGTTCAGGACATTGCCTATCCGAGTGGAAACGAGACATGCAGAAGGGAGGCTGCACGCCTTCTTTTAACCTTTCTGCAGGACACTGATCTTGTTTCTAAATGGTTACAGCAGGAACGGACTATGGTCTACTGCAATTGAATGTGTGCGTATATGGTGTCCCCTGGAGTGGACTACGTTATACCGTGAGTGAATGTGTGTATGGATTGTGGCACTGTAATGGCCTATGTTCTACTGTGACTGAATATGTGCATAGATGGTGACTTCTGGAGTGGACTGTGATGGGGACTGTGTGTATTGATTGTGTGCATAGATGGTGACTGCGGGAAAGGAATGTGTGCTATTATAAGAGACGGTGCGCCTAGCGGGGTAGATGCGACAGGTCTTCGGACATTATTAACATAGAAGGGACGCTACGGTGGAGCGACTGCCGACAGAATAAGCAAGGCTAACCCCATCTGTAGCATTCAACACCTCAACTCAGCTCAACTCAGTTTCGAGGCCAAAGATGGGCGGTATTCTCGGTTTATGTGTTGTGTACCACCCGAGCGTTTCGCTTGGGCTCCTATCTTGAGGCAAGAGCCTCCGCGGCGCCACTGTAAAAAGGCTTTATCCCGTCCGCACACCCCGGACACCATTATCCTTTGGTCGCCGGGTTAAAGAAAACGGCACAGATGGCAACGTTTAGTACGATAAATGGCAATCGCAGAATGTTTGACATCTGGAGTCATTTAGTAGTAGATATAGGTCCGGAGAAGATTTGCTTTCTTTGCTTTAGCAATATGCTAGCAATATTCTGGGTGACTGATATTTATTTGGTTCTGCATACAAGGTAGTTTAAACAAGGCATGAGGTCTGCAGAATTTCACATCTCCATGACATGATATAACCGAGGCCAAATGATGTTCCTGCGTTTTGCTGTTGCTGGGTATAGCCGTGACGTCATTAAGCGACGGTGCTTTTTGAGCAGACACTAGAGCACGCCTCGTTGCTTTCAGGGATCGCGCGACATCTTGTGTGTCAGTGGCGAACCGAACCCGAGTAGTGGCGAGACTGATCGACATAGCCTTGCAAAAAATTAAAGAAAATATAAGATAAGAAACACGTTGCAGTGCATATATTATTTTCAGCAAGTTAGTATCTGTAGTATCCAAGGCACTGTGTTTTCTTATGGGCAAAAAAAGAAACAACGAGACCAAAAACACTTTCACGTCTCCATCCCGAAAACGAGGCATATATATATATATATATATATATATATATATATATATATATATATATATATATATATATATATATATATATATATATATATATATATATATATATATATATATATATATATATATATATATATATATATATATATATATAATGGAATTCGCAGTAACGAGGACATTTGCGTCAGTGAAGCGCGCTTAGCTCACGTGTTGTTTCCGGGCCTGAGTTCGGCCCGCGTATTTGGCAGACCGGGCCGGGCCGGCCGGATAGGTCAAAGCTTGCTCAGGCTCGGGTAGGGAGGGCGTATATTGGAGATGTCGGCCCCTGCTCGGGTGGGTAACAGAAAGGGCTGCCCGGCTCGGGCAAATAATTTCGTACAGTGCGATGGCCAACCTCAGCCTCTCTCTCTCCCTCTCTCCTGTTGAAGAGATGACTGCAGCCGATTATTTTAGCAGTACGCTGAGCAGGGACGGATTTATGGGTCGCTTGGAGGGGGAGGGGGGGTGCCATTAGAATCATGTATTTATTGAATTTGCTTTCTCAAAAATGGGCTTCAGCATGGTTTTCCTATGCAAGTATTGCTCGCGGGGAGGGGAGGGGGGGGGGGGGGGGGAGGGGCTCCTTTAAGTACACCTTTGACACTGAGGGGCCTAATGGTTCTTTCTGAGAAAACAACTTTGGTATAGGCTGCAAAACCACCTTTAGGTCTTTAAGAATTAAAATTTAAACACTTTCGAAGCCCTGCGCAGCCGTTCAGTTTTCAAGATATCAGCCGCGCTGTCCAACCTCACGATACACCGGAAATAATATTCATAGCCATGACTTCGGGACCTAGACATCTCTTTACTAGGGGTGTGCGAATATTCGGCATTTTCTAAATGCAAACCGAATATCTTCCCAATAGATTCCCTGCACGTTTAAAATTATTTAAAACGAATTGAATCCGTTCTCAAGTTTTATGGCTTACGGGGGGTTCTGTGAAGCTCGCAGTAGTGAAGGGCTCCGGAAATTTCGACCACCTGGGGTTCTTTAACGTGCTCTGAGATCGCACAGTACACGGGTCTCTAGGATTTCGAAATTAGATAGCCGCGGCCGGAATCGAACCAGCGTCTTTCAGGTCAGCAACCGATGGTGCTTGGATGTCTGTATTGCATTGAAAGGTGGCTTTTCGATCTTAACAATGCCTTCAGAAGGACCCGGGAGCAAGTTTTAACGCAGAAGTGACAAAAATCACACTTCCATTCATAACTTCTTTGCGTTATATATCTTGTCGAACATGTTTGAGAACCACAATTCGTGTCAACCATACAAGCAAACACAGAGCGGAAGAATAATTAGCCGCATATAAATTAGCTGCTTCACTGAAGGAAATTACAGCCAGCTCATTTGGCGGAAGTGCTGTGCAGACGACATTTCGCGGTTTCAATTGTAACTGAAACAAGGGCCATTCTCTAACCTCGCCCTTCTCCTCGAGTCCGCACAGGCCGATAACCGCGGCAGCCGCAACCTGTCGAGCCTGACGTCCCTCGACGAGCATTTCTTTAAAAAAAAAAAGGGGGGGGGGGGGGGGTATTGGTCAAGCGACTTCAGTCCATCGTGTAGTGGCGTTAAGCGACTACAATCTCGGTTACACAACGCCATCACTATTAATCTCGCATACCACCCCTGGTACAGGTGTGTTGTAAAACAGCTGTCTGTCATACTTCTGCAGTCAGAATGTAACGTCGTTTCCGCATTCCTGCTTGAAACCCACGATAATTGTGTACGCGAGCATGCGCGTACGTAAGGCACTAGTACCCGCCTACAGCATTGCAGTCTGAATCTCCCAGCTCTTTGTGAAGATCCCGCATTCAGAAGACAATCTTGTAAAAGGCGTATTTCCTCGTTATTCTCAACCAGTTTTACAATATTGCAAAAAATTTCGTACATCTTTCTTGTATGCTCAAAACAGGTCTTCAGTTGCAATAGTCTGAAGACGCCAAATCTGCGTATTGCAAAAAAAAAAAAAAATGGAAGACGAAGCGCCAACTCCAATGGCCCTTCCTGGGCGTACACGCTCAGCGTCGGCGCTCTTGGAGTACACCAAAACCGGCCTGCGCATGCGACTGCAGAAGACGCCAGCGAGCCTCGGCGAGGCGCCGATATCTGTCCGTGCTAGATATCGGCGTCAGCGCACGGGCGCTCGCGTACGCGTCTGTAGAGGGGTGCGGTTTATAACAATGGGAGGATCGCGGGGCTCTCGGTGACTTTTCTTCGTGGCTTGAAGCTCTTTCAGGTTCCCCGAACTTTTCTTCGCGGTTTAAGTTGTCCTTTCATCGCCCCCCAACCCCTTCTGTTCACGGCTTAAAATTCTCTCCCTCGGCTCGAGAGGGGAAGCGAGCCAGCGCCACGAGCATGGAGATGCATGCCCCTCTGCGACGCCCGTTCCGGCGTAGTACGCCAAGAGCGCCGACGCTGGACGCGCACGCCCATGAAGTGCCCTTGGAGTTGGCACTTAAGAAACTCTATGCTGCGAGCATCAGCACGTGTTCGTAAAATGAAAAGGCTTGTTGAGTTAGCGGGGCTCACATCTCGGTTTCTCTGACCTCTAGCCATAAAAGCACAAGAATTTTTTTTTTATTATTGAGAATTTGAAAGGTGCCCGGGCTTCTGGCAAGAATCAAGTGGATACGTACAGTTTTACCAACACCACAGAGCTCCGAATCTCCCTCCCCTCGTGCGATCTGCCTATCCGACTTTTCTGGTTTTGTGACGCGCTTACTGTTATGATGCACGTCACCCGACGGTGCGAGGTTGGAGCGCAAAATAACTGAAACACTAAACAGAAACATTAACAATCGTTACACATCTTGCATTTTGCATTCGCGGTTGTACGTGGTTTTTGGAACGATCTCCAATAACCCCGACATGACACCAATAAGTTAAATCAGCTCCCGAGCTTTTGAATGTTCCGCGCAAGTAAAGGGAGTTCCTTGTGGGTATTTCAAACGCACGCCCGCCTTCGCCTTTCTCGCGATAAGCCAGATATCAGTGCAACAGGAAACAAAACGATATCCCCTAAACGAGGGCCGGCGGGTTCACGAGATCCCATATCATTTCCAAACTTGCGGTTCTGGCAATTTTACAAGCGGGCCACCTTGGGTGCTGGCGCTGGCGCTATCTTATCAGTAAATGCACGCGCGCGCTCTCCACGACGCAGTGGCGGCTGCGGTGGTGAGTGGCGGTAACGACTAAAAGCTAAAGGAAAGCAATAATGAATGAAAGCAACTAAAATCACTTCAACGACGGCCGGCGCCGGGGAGCGGCGCGGCAGCCGCGGCCAAAGGCAAGGTGGCAGTTCGCAGCCAGTACAAGGCCAACATTGGCCGGTCGCAACGGTTTGGACGTTGTGCGGTTGTGTGCGCTCCGGAGCGCCGGAGCTTCGGGCTTGTGGAGTGTGCGGCTGGCAACGCCTGTGCTCATCAGCTGTGCTGCTAGCGTCTCATCCGCTCAGAACTGACTACAGCAAGTGCGTCTCCACTGCGTGCCACTCCAACTGCATTTACCGCTTCCGTGCGGCTGCGTAAGCCTGCTAAACTGCGTTGTGAATACGAGCCGGCGCGACACTTTCGCGTGTTTACATCTGTTCACAGACACTCGCTGCTCTCGCGCTCTTACCTTCGTCGTTGTGCGCCGACGCGACGTGGATGCGTGACCACTGGCGTGGCCGACGACAGCGTTTAGGACCAGCCAAGAGCCTGAGAGACTGCTCTGACGGGTTGTGCTGGTGTCTTGTCGCGGCGTATCCTTCATCTACCACCGGTGCACCCTACATTTCGCAGCATGGATGTCGACCAGGTGTTTCATCTTGTCGGCGAGATCGGACCGCAGCAGATTCTGTACTTTACCTACACGGCCATAATCGGCGGCTTGTTCGTCAGTGGAGAGATGCTGCAAATCGTATTCACTGGCGCGAAGCCGGACTTCCAGTGCTGGAATGGGTCGATACCTTCGACATCAGGGTGTGATGCGAACGACCGATGTGACCATCCGCATTATACGTCCAGGTTTACGTCTCTAGCCACCGAGGTATGCTTACCTCTTCGTTGTAGCTCTTCTTGGTAATTTCAGTAATGTTTCGCGCATGCTGCATAAACTATTTCATATCGTGGTTATTGTGTAAATGAATGTTTTTTGTAAAGCCCACAAGTGCATTCGTAGGTCGCCAAAGATGCTAGGTTTCTTCTTACATTTTGCTATCTTTTTTGTCCGCCTACGGTGCGCAAAGTACGGGGTCAGAACGCAGTCACGAAAAATAATTAACCTTTTATAGGCTGTGGTATAGAGAGAGAATTCACATAGCTTCAGTTTCATTCTTTAAATCCAGACTTTCCATTTTCGCTTGTTGTATGAAACATTACAACTTGCTTTCCTGGCCTGCTGCTGTCTTACACACTGCTTGTCGGCGCCATTTCTGCACCTGTGTACAGGAGGAAGGTCGTTTTGGATTATTGCTTACAGCTACAACATTATATATGGTACACATGGTTGTTAATGAAAGTTTTTTGCTGAGATACAGGTTCTTCATTAGGGGCACCAGAGTTTTACTGCTCCAGAGAGAGCTTTTGAAACTTCGCCACATCCTGAATACAGCCCTAACAATATGTATAAATTTCTTTCAGTGGGATCTCATTTGCCACAAGGAATACTTGGTGAAGATGGTGCAAGCAGTCTTCATGGCAGGTGTCATGTTGGGCGCATTTGCCTTTGGCTACATCTCTGATCGATTTGGACGGCGCCGCACGTTGCCATTTACCGCTATTGCCATGTCGGC
This sequence comes from Amblyomma americanum, assembly GCF_052857255.1. NCBI lineage: Eukaryota > Metazoa > Arthropoda > Arachnida > Ixodida > Ixodidae > Amblyomma > Amblyomma americanum. Next base: position 41,106,444 of record NC_135502.1, read on the forward strand.
CCTGACTTTCTTTGGAGCATTTGCGCCAAGCCTGGTGTTGCACGTGGCCTGCCGCTTCTTCGCTGGCATGACAACGGCAGCTGTGGCCCTTGTCTCATTCGTGCTCATGACAGAGCTGGTAGGGGCGTCCAAGCGAGCGCTGTTAGGCACGCTATTCCCAGGCGTCTTTTCTTTGGGCATTGGACTGCACGCTGTGTTGGCCTATGCTATTCCAGACTGGCGCCACTATTCCATCGCCACAGCACTCCTGAGCGCCCTCTTCATCCCACTTGCTCTGTGAGTCGGACATCTTTTATTTCTTCTGTGCCATCATTTCAATGCTGTATACTGTACTCTTGTTTGTTAAAGGGACACTGGTGATAAACTAGAGCTGGCCTAAATTTATGGATTAGCAATTTATAATGACAGAGAGGTTGCTTTTGCAGGAAATAGAAGCCTAATAAGCTAGAAAAGAGCAAAAAGTGACACGCAGGTGTCGCCACCATGATACTACTTCCACAAGTACACGCTGGTGATGAGATAAGATTTCTTGTTCAACAAAACAGAAAACAAAGTTAAGCTGAAAACAGAAACTAAATGAAGAAAATTAAATGATGCATACTCATGACACTGGCAATCATCAAAAATCTCGCGTAATTGAATTGGAGTGGTAGGAGAAAGTGTTAGAAGTTTAACTCCATTTACCTGCAAATCATCTTTTGCTGTTGAACAAATGTCAGTGGAGTCCTGAAAGGCACAGTTGTGTGATTTTACTCAAAACAAAGGGCTGTTGATGGTGTCCTCACTGTTCTTTCTAGACTTATTGGTTAGAAAGCACTGCACATCTATGTGTTCTTCTGTGTATTGTTCGAGCTTCAAATCTCAAAGACGTTCATTGCCCTCTGACCGTGATTTCATCCAAAACAGCTGAAATGTGGATAAAAAGGGTAGAAGTTAATTGGTGCTCACCTTCGTTAAATGCGAGTTTGCAGCCTCTGAACTCTGCATTCTAATTTGCGTTGCCTATATTTGTGACATTAGCTGGCAAAGGAACATCCCTTCGAAGTTAGGTCAGAAGTTGAAAATGTGCCTTGTGGCTGTAGCCGAAATTCAGGGCCTTGAGTTTTATATTCCACCTGTGATTGCTGCGACAAACTCTTTTCGTGATGGGTCATTTGCATGACCACCGGCAGTAGAGGCAGATGCCTCTTGAAAGCTTTCTGAAATTAAGGAGATGGTGGGCTGACCTCCCTGGATTTGAAATCAACAAGATTCAAACCCTTCAGGTGGTCCAAGGTTTATCTTCTCTATATTGGCATTCCTCAGCAATCTTCATTTTTGTTGCTTGGACGTTTTGCTACAGCCACTAGTTGCCCCCACCTCAATGCAGCTTTTTTATTTGGTTTAGGCCAGTTGTAACTGTTAGACAGGGCATTTCATAATCTCTATGGTATGAAACCTCAAGACTTTAAAATGTGCTCAGCAGCAGCAGCAACTAACAAAGGTGCGCCGTGCAATTCTGACCATTTCACGCACTTTATATTCGAACAATGGTCAAGCAGCAGTGGCGATGTCATAGCTTGCTGGTGCACCAAATGGCATCTAACAGAAGAATGCACGTGGTCTAGGCTGTTGCTCTTCTGGTGTTGGGGGTGTAAGGACATAAGCTGTATCAGCAGGGGATTAGGAGATCAGCCCTTGTGGGCCGACTTATCAGACCCCTGTAAAGCCTGTTTCCACCCGCCATTCTGTCAGATAGGAAGAAGAAGGCATGAGCTGTAGTTGCTGTCGGGCTCCTGAAACTGTCGTAGCAACTGTTCATCTAGTATGATGGGAATAAACTGAATGCTGCACTGGCTAACCTACTAGGTTTGCGTGGCTGCCAGAACACAGGTTCATTCGAGCACTGGTTGCATGTCATTGAATCTCATTCACCGTATTTTGCTGCAGTGCACAGAGTGCAGCGGCAAGCTTAAATAGTTACACTAGGCAATACTACTTAAAGCGGTACTGACCAGGTTTGCACATTTCAAATTAAGAAGCCTTATGCATAGGTTGGGTCGTTAGGATGTCCACTACAAAATATTAGAGCCATGTGTGTTCTGTAAGGCATAAAAAAAATCAAATCAAAGCCTGTTCGCACTCTTTTTCAACAGAGCCAACTTCCTCATCCTATACGCTGGTACTAAGACTTTGCAGTGACACTTCAGTGAATTGCATTTCATTAGTCCATCATTTTGGTTTATGGATTAATGACGGACAATGCTTTGTCCTCTGTTAGTCACTGTAGCTTTTTCTTTGTCATTTGTTTTGACTAAAAAAAAAATAACCAGGTCTTTGCCCTGGTCCAGTTATGTCTCTATGTGGCATGGGTACTACTCTGCCTTAATTTGTCATTCACTTCATTCAATATTTTCTCTTTTATCATAAACGCTGGTTTATCATCTCAGCAGAAAGCTGCTTACGCATTTCCATGCAAACACCCTCAAAAACTCATCATGTTTCACGCATACATATGCGCCATAAAGCAAAAAGTAAGAAAAAATACTTGTCTGGGTGTGGCCATGATGTAGACATCTGACATACTCTTCACCTCCTAAAAACGCACAGAAAGGCAAATTTCGCTTGCGAAGACTTGTCAACCAGACCGCAGAGAGAAACTAACTCAAAGCAGGCACAGCAGAGAGAAGGCTAGGGAAACCGTTTGATTCGAACGGCTTAACTCTGCTGTTAATGAGTTAAAAGATTTTTTGTGGCTGTGCATTTCAGAGACAATGCCTGACAACCACTGGAGACTTACAAATTTTCAACCAGTGGTGGTCAGGGGTCCTTAAATGCAGAGACTAAAATGGCCATTCAGACGAGCGTGTTTAAATGATTAACAGTTCTAATATCTTCCTAACTTTGAAAAAGTGAGCGCACAAGAAGTTATGTGCCTTCCTTGCTCTGCAAAGTTCATTCAACTAGCTGCTGTAACCATTTTGAATGCAGACCAACTGGGCCATTTTTACTGGGTATTGTTCCACAACCCTCTTGAACTGAGAAAAGTTCTATTTCCACGTGTAAATTTTTACCTGGATGACTTATAAACAGCAAATGTGATGGATACTGGACTTCTTTATGCTGATTTTGTCAGCTCATTACCGTTCCATCTTGTCAGCAGCTCTAGCCATTTCTCCCATTCCTGGCCTCTTAAAAAGCTTTTTGGAGTTGCTCCCAGTAGATCACAGGCTACATATCCATCTTCATTATTGTTAAAATTGTCGTTGCTGTGCTTTCTTTTAATCTTGTGGCCTTCCAGTGTCGCAGAGTCTGGGTTTTTCACATCGTGAGGACTTTGTTAGAGAGAGACAGGGAATGAAAAGGAACTGCAAAATGACCTTTAATGTTATTCCATGACCTCTAGTTGCCAATTTACTGCTTTTTTCTTTCAAGACACTATTCAACTGTGCCATTGCAGTCATGGCCAACGGCAGTGGCGCACTAGGCAGTGGACAGGTACAGGTTCCTGAGCCAGCTGTCTGGCGGAGCTTTGCCTTTTTGGGCAAATAAGTTACACCCACGTCCTACACCATTGTCTTCTCCTTCTAATGTCTGGCACGTCTATTGCAAAAACATTAAAGAACTGCAGCACTTTAGGGTTATACATGCCTTTCAGTGCTCATCCTGTCTCTTGTATTTATTTATTGTTATTTATTATTTATTATGTTTTACAGGCCTGCTAGGATGCTTGTTGTTCCTTTGTGAATGTTGCAAGCCTTTTGCTCCAAGTTCTTCTCTGAGAAGAGTGTAGTTGTAACATTGATCAGTCTGTGTTAAACAGCTGCTGTACCATCAGCAAGGAATGAAACGCTAACAAGAAAACTGAGGTGGCAATGCAAAAACACCAACATATTAACTCCTGAAGAAGAAATACAAGTGAGGTTGAATAACACTTCTGAAGAAGAGTTTGCACCTTCAAATTTAGAATAACTGGAGCTAGTATTGCGCTTCCCTTGGCTCAGAGCTTCGTATTTTGCTGTTTGTTGTTCCACTTGTCTTGTTCGCATTTCATTTCTTGCTGATAGTACATATACAGTAGTCCTGACTGCAGTTAATTATAAGAAGTGTCTTTCCATTCGTAGTCTGTGTGCTAGTTTTGATACCCAAAAAGGTCTAACTTACTTGTCTTGTGGTTATGTAGTTGTTAGTTCGCTTCATTTTATCACTTCAGCAGTAATAAAATAATAACCCTTCTGCTTGTCAGAAAACTCCTATGCCTTACAGTCATTTTTCAGTTGCCTGATAAACAACACCCACATTAAGCAGATGGTTATCAAGTTAGGCTCTACCTTGGTGTTCACTGAGCCATCAGGCCAGGAGATAAACGGAATATTGGCCATGTATAGTGCGCCTGGAGCTTTTGAAGCCCAGGTTGGAGTGGTGATAAGGTTATCTGCTGATAAGTACATTTTCCAGGCATTGTCAGCAGTGAGCTTCAAGCTATATGGAACAATGGAACTGTTGGCAGCATATCTTTCTCTGTCACTGATACATAGCCTATTCAGTGCATTCATTTCTCTGTTATGTGCATGTACTTATTGTAGAAATGACCTTCATTTTTATTTGAGAATTACTTATCTTAAAGCCACTGCCATCGCCACGTTTCAGCTTGATATTGCAGCAGACAATAAGTGCATCAGTTTGTGCACCCACAAGCTCTCCTGAGTATGGGTTTAGTTACCGATACTTGTTCGAAGTAGTCTGGGAATATGAAGATATGCAAATTTTCTGCTATGACTTGAGCAGCAGAGTGCAGAGAATTATTTTTCTTGGAAATGAACAAAAAAAAATTGGCAGTGGTTTAGCTCTGGCTAAACCTGGAGTGACGCGATAGCTACAGCTGGCAGAGTGGAACTTGCTCAGTTGAATTGCAAAGTCAGTCTTTCGCTGCTCCGTTTCGCTAAGCGTTCCTTCTTCATCTTCGTCCCACTTGACACGGCGCATGCGCACAGCTGTGGCAGCTCGGTTTCGCTGGCGCGCCGTGCTGCCGGCAGCAGCAGCTGCTCCGCACCACGTGGCTAGTCACGTGACCAACCACGTGACGAACCACATGATCAGCCAAGGCGCCGCGCCGGCGGCAGCTGCTCTGCACCACGCGACCAACCACGTGGCGGCACCGCCACGGCGCCGCCATGCTGAAGGCTCGAAATGCTACCGTAATGTAGCTGTCGCTACAAAAGTTGAGAGGATACTTAGGTCCGCATTAAGGGTATGATGCGATAGCATTAAAGGGCTTCTGAAAAGTGGTGTTTGAGGTTGGCTATAAAATGATTTCATTAAGTAGAGTACAGGCCACCGAGCGTTCATGCCACGTCCGAAACCTCAAAAGGGAGCGAATAATTTACAATACATTTTTAAAATATCCGCTTTCGTACCTCACGCTGACCAGCAGTGCCGGGCTTTTGTGCAAAACCTGGCACACAACGTCATGTCTTGCATGTGATGCAAGCAGTGGAGGGCTGTCATTGGTTTGCTGTGCCAGCTCTTTCAGACGTCACACAGCTGCCATGGCTGCACCCACTGTGGTGGATCAGGATGCTTTTCCTCCCCCAGTGGAATTGATTCCTGCACGCGTCTGCAGCCAGCAGAAGGGCAGCAAAAAGTGGCAGGATGAGAGAGAAAGGTGCAAAGATATGGAAATTTAAATTTTGAATACAGATAACTCGGCTTCTACAAAGCGCATTTTAAAAAATTCTTTCCAGAGAATATTTGTGAAGCAGCGACATTTAACATCCTAGGCATACCTTAACTTTATTGAGAGCCCCTTTCAGAACCGCTTTAAAGAGTGAACGCCCATATATGCAGAATTGTTCATTCGGTACTTAACATTCATAAATCCCTGAGAGTCCTCATACCACTTGATGGCAGGTGCTTCCACCATTTTTGTGCGACCCAGACTACTCTTCCCGAGCAACCTGTCGCTACCAGTCATTAGTTTAACTGCCACCTGCTATGGTGTGCAGTTTGCTCACAATCCGGTGGGCAGATTGTGATGATTCTACAAGGTTACATGACCTAGGCAGCTCACCTGCCTCCTACGTTGCTTCTCTGAGGATTTTTTGCGGATTTTCGCTCACGGTCAACGACGCTGATGACGTGGGATATTCTGCGACACAAGCTTCTTAACGCTATCACGTTAATACAATGCAACTATGGAAGGGGAAGTGTATAAAAATGTATCCAGCTCTATAACGGGTGCGTGAGGTATTTGTGAACACGCCATAGACGCCAGCAGTCTCACGACATCTATCTAGGCTTGCAGCTTCTTGTATAGTGACACCTTATCGTTCTTACTGCACTGTTTGTTCCAGAATGGAAGTGTACAGGTTGATGCAGAAAATGAAATGCCATGCAGCCCTCGCCGCCATGGTTGTACTCCACAGCAACTTGGAAATTGCCACCATTGTGAACATAGTGAATTCTTTCGTTTACGTGGTGATGAAAGAACTATGTGCTCTAACGATGATATGTAGACACCTCATTAATGGCTGTGGAAAACCGCCTGTTATTACAGCCGATAGCTTTCTTGTCTTGGTCAAAATTGTTCTCATCTGAAAAAAACCCATTCCACACTCTGCAGGCTTCTTCAGCGTGCTTAGCAAGCACTTGGAACAGAGCAGACGATTCTCCAGAGTTTTATCGGACCTTAAATGGCCCCTTTTCGTGACGTAGGAATGGTACCTGAAGTCGTCGTGCACAGTGAACCTAACAATCAAGCCTGCGACTTGGAGCTCCTTTGCAATGGCCCTTGTCGACTTTCCCGGGTCATCACTGATGATGGCTTGCAGCCGCCGAAGAAAATCGCATGTTGTGCCGACATCTGACCAATCTGTGCTTTTTCCTTTTTGCCACAAATGCCACATCACCGTCAGAGCACATCAGTTCTTTCCGCACCTTGTAAAGGAAGAATTCGCTACATTCTGGAAGGTGTAAATTTCAATGTCGCTGTGGAGTGCTGCCGGGGCAATGAGGACTGTGCAGTGTTTCATTTCCTGCGTCAACCTGTATGCTTCCATCTTTAAACAAACTGCGCAGTATGAATGCTAAGGTGTCAATATACGAAAAGCTGCATGCCTAGATAGATGTGGTGAGACTGCCACTGTCTATGGTGGCAGAGAATAGTGTTATTAAATATATCGTGCACCTGGTAGATGCTTGCGATATTTCATTTCATTTCATTTCATTTATTGATCCCTTAAAGGCCCGAAGGCATTACATAAGGGGGGGCATATTGGTTTCTAACGGCGATGATGGGAACATGCATAACAATAAAAAGAACAAACATACAAACAAACATAAAAGGGGTTGTAGTCATATCAGGGTTTTCCAGCAAGTGATACATCATTTAACAAAGATATGTCAAGCAATACTCGCTACAAAAGAGCGCAGAAGTGATCAAGATTTATGTGAGGTGAATTTTTATTTTCTCGCGGAATGTTTTGTGATCAGTGCATGCAGCGATGTCGTTAGGCAGTGAATTCCATATGACCCATTTTGTGGAAATCTGTGGGCACTGTAATGGCATTTGCTCCCTTTTCATAGCAGGAAGCTCGAAAATGCAGCACTGAGGATTGTGTTAGTGGTATTCCTTGTGGGATTTCACTGGAAAGGTAAGAATTCAGAGGTTTCTTTAAGTAGCGTGTTGTGATACTAAGAGGATTTTTAACGGTGCATGAGCGCTGACACGGTAGCTGCTTTAGGCAACAGGCAAGGAAAATAATCCTTGTTCATCATCTTTGAAATAGGGAGAAGTGCGAGAGTTTGCCCTAATTTTTCCACTTTATTCTCTGCTACTCCAACTATATTGCCCTTCTCTTGGTGATCAATCTTGATCTGGTAGACCATTAAACATATATTGTGCGCATCCACTTCTTCCTCTGTCATCTTGGATATCCACGTATGTCACAGATGTATACCTCTAGTACTTTCTCTCCCTTCTCGACACCCTTTACCTCTTTCCTTGCAGCATGCTTCAGGTGTCCATGTAGAGTGAGACAGTTACCACACTTTTTTTTTTCCTCATAAGCTCCACCTTCTATATATCACCAACTCACATTTGCTCTTTTTGATGCATGCTGGTCTTTTCCAGACTCTTGACATTGCACCTGCCATTTTATTTTCTATTGCTCGTTGTGCTGTCCTCATTCTCATTTCAAGCCTAGCACATTTGTTCTGCAGTTTTTTTTTTTTGAGAAATAGGTAAAGCCAATGTAGATTATCCTTGGGAGTGTCCGCCAAATGCACTTCGACCCGATGTTAGTTCACTATTTCTAGCTTGTTTACTATTTCCAGTACTTCATTACCTGTGTTTAAGGGTTGGACGCGGGTTTCGGAGCTGAAATCTTTACTTTTTTTTTGCGTAGAGCGATGAAGTTTGGCATGCTTGTTGGAAAAAAACTGCGGAATGCTTAAATACAAAATTTCACTGAAATATTTAAAGTAGTTTTGACATTATAAATTTTTGTATGCTTCACTGGTATACCAAACTTGCAGAAAGCCTGGTGTGACAACAAAACAAGATAAGAGTCTTCAGTCACTCTTAATTTTACCTAAAGGAATGGTTGATGCAGTGACATTTTCCAAATATTTTTAGCAGCCTGATTTTTTTCTTATCTGAAAGTTATATCCACGCTTGCATAGTGCTTTTATTATCGTCAAGTCGGATTACACCCGGAATAAAAATATGAGCAAGTGATTAAAAAATAGGAATGTCACAGCTTAAAAAAGTTATCGAGGGACACAATGCCACAAACTGCTTGAAAATTCATGAGGCCATTGTTGTGCTACACTTGCTGCAAGGAAAGCAGCCAGGTCAAAAAACACTTAAAAAAAAACTGGCATTTTTACGGAGATTTCAGCCAGTTTTGTGCTATCCACGGTCACAAAAACATTTTTTAAACTCACTTCTGGGCTGTTTTGGGGGAAAATTTTTCAGGATATTATTCAAGAGACCTTATAGGTACGAAATCTGGTGTGCACTAGGATTCCATTTTTTTTTTCTCGAGATTTTCATGTTTTGAAAGCGGCATCCTCCTTTAAGCATAGCCTTGTTTCCTGGCTGTTAGTCGATACCGTAGTTCTCTGTGTACTGATATTGAAGCCAACTTTGCCTTTTCAATCCCTCAGTCATTCACTGTAATTCATCTTTAGCACTAGATTAAAGGACAGTGTCGTCAACAGATTGGAATTTACTTACTGCCCGTAATTTTTAACTCATAGATAAGCATGTAGTGAATACCAAGGAAGAGGTTCACCCTCCCTGCCAGACTCTCTTGTTGATCAGAGTGCCACAGCAATGGCCTAGTGGTTTGAAATGACGGGTTCCAGTTCCACTGGGTACCCACCGGTTTTCCAATGAGTACAAACTTTCCCTTGGCCTGGTGCTCGGGTCTCTGGGGCGAAATGTTGGGGAAAGCAGGTGGGATGACGTGTCGCACTGTCCTAGAAAGGGTTGACCCTTTTTAAGACAGCAATACACATGTATTCCCACCTGCTTCTAGTGCCAACAAACAGACAACAGTGCACCTACGTACTGCATTTGTATGCTGAATCCTACCAAACTATCAGACAAATTATTCAGTGTTTTTACCTTTTACTAACAGGCCTCCTTGATATTCTGTGTGGTTTTACTATCACGCATGTATGGTTCGACGCGGCCCAGTTTGGTGGCAAAAATAAATGTTGAAAAATTGTTGAAGTTTTGAGCCTTTTCCTTCAGTCAGCTGCTACATAATACTTATTGAAGCAATTTTCAGTTCTAATGCAAGTTATCTTATGTGTAGAAAAGAGTGAGGTATGCATACATACCACATTTGGGATTTTTAATAAGAAGTCGTTGGTAGAAATATGTCCTCCTTTTTTCTTACAAAATCAATGATTGAAACAGCTTGCAAGTGATGTTATTCAATCTCTAGAGTCATTCTGAGTGCAATTTTACCATTTGTATGTATATGGGACATGCATACAGCTTGCACATTATTAAGGGATAAGAGACCAAATCATCACCACTTTCTTGATCAGGCATCTCGATGGATTATCAATCTTTGAAGCCTCAGGAAACATTCGTGTCTCTGAAAATGGGCTGAGAAGCCTCGCATGTCTTGGCTTCCATTCCCTTCCTGCTTAACATGCATGGAAAAAAAAAAAACGCGCCGATGCGCAGTTTCTCAAAAAGATGCCCAAATTCAACACAATAATGACTAGCTGTATATATGAAATGGTCTGTTGGAAGCAATTACTAGGTAATTAGTCCCAAAATAAAGCAAGTAAAGAAAAGGTGGAGGTTAAGGCATGCATGCTTTAGTTGCTTGGAGAACTCGAAAAGCACTCCCAAAGAGGTCAAAGGTTCCTTAAAACCCTGTTTGAGAACCCCTGAGATATCTGAATAATACCTTGCAGAAGGTATCTGCTGATGTACAGAAATTGAGAAAACGGATAAACAGCCACCTTGACTTTGGCCTTTTGTGTTGGCAGTCTTTCAAGAAGAAGACCGCAGCTGTGGCCAAGTGGTTGAGCATCCGCCTCGCATGCAGGAGGTGCGGGGTTCGACCCCAAGTGCTGCCGGGTACCCACCGGTGATACAATGGGTACAAGCTTTCCTGTGGCCTGGTGCTCGGCTTTATATAGGGTGAAATGCTTGGGAAATGGGTCTTTGACCCCACCTTGAGAAAAAGAAAATACCTTGTGTCATGGCGCTCTTTGGCCATTGCCATAGATGCCCTTGCGCCATAAAAATCCATAATCATCATCATCTTTCAAGAAGGAGTTGCCACTGGCTTTGCTTTTACATGCAGGCTTCTGCCTGAGAGTCCACGCTGGTTGCTTCTGCATGGTCAGCGGGCACAGGCACGACAGGTCCTGGTGGATATAGCAGTGCGCAATGGCCGGGCGCAGTGCCTCCCACGCACCTGGGACTTGCAGGAGCCCAAGGTTCACCACAAGGGCTCCAACCCGGTGACGCTTTTCACAAGTCACACCTTGCGCATCCGCACCCTCATCCAAATCTTCCTTTGGTATGCCTCAGTAATTTTGTTTTTGTCATCCTTAAAGTGCTTATAGTATTGCATTGCCACAGGATCGCACCCCAGCTACAGCAGCCGCATTTTTAGGCGAAATGCAAAAGGCGCCTGTGCACAGAGCGATGTAAATGTGTGCTAAAGAACCCCAAGCAGTCAGAATTAATTTAGAAGCTACAGTGCAGCATCTGTCACAGCCCATATGCAGCGTCTGGACTTTGCATAGTGTAATATCAAGATACTAATGTTTTAAAACACAACATTAAAACACAATTTTATTTGTACTTTTCTTACTGCCAATTTGTGAAACTGGTTGAGTAGCATGCAGCACAAATGTGCCCAAGGTGTAGCCTTTTTTCAGAAGTATACAGCCCACTGGATTTGCCTCTGGGCTGCGTAGCATTGCCCCTTTTTGCATTGCCGAGGTTCCAAACTTTAAACGTGTGAGGAACTGTTGTCAGCAGCCCTCCATAGTTCAGGACTTCACGGCTGCTACAGAAGACCCACTACATATCTTTGAAGCCAGTCCCTTGGGCTGTGTATTTTTGACAGACTATACCATGCACACCTCTCTAGGCACCACTCTGAAAGTGATAACTCATGCCTAAAGACAACGACTGTGGCAACCTCATTTAGCAGGGATGGCAACTGCTTTCTTTGCAAGAGATGGCTGCTGGGTTGTACGTCTTCCTTTGTTTATGATCTGAGTTGATCATGAGTCTTATTCATAGCCATCTTCTGCGTAACTAGCTTTGACTCCTTTTGCATAATAACTGCTTTAAGTACCCCCCCCCCCCCCCCCTTTTTTTTTCTAAGAACCACTTCCGATTATAATGACTTCACTAACAATGAAGTGCTACAGCAATCACTGATGTTTGCTCAACATATTATCTAGCATGTGCTATTGCACTGCCTAGGTTGCCGCATTATTGCTGCATTGCTTTGGTGTCATTTTCAAATTATTCTATTTTATTGTGTGATGTTAGAGCACTTCTGTGACATTTACTGCCATTTCATTTTGTACTTTCGCCTGTTTTATGTACTTGTTTAATTTCCCCACCCTACTAAAATCTCAACTCTGAGAATGTAGTACCAGTGAATAAGTAAAAATGCCCATTTTTCTGCTGCTGTAATCTTTTTTCTTCTTGTTTGGTTCCTTATTTTCAGGCTGGTAAATGGGATCACTTACTATGCACTGACAATGGCTGCCGGCGATATGGGTGGCAACCTCTATGTCAGCACAGCGCTTTCAGGATTGATTGAACTGCCGGGCTACCTGCTGTCGGCCTTCCTGCTCAGCTTCGTAGGCAGGCGGCAATCCGTGTGTGCTATCATGCTGATCGGCAGCGGTGCAAGCATTGCACTCCAGTTCAATGAACATTGTGAGTGTCTGTTGACCCCCCATTCCAGAGCAGAAACCATGTGCAGAGTTCAGGGCTCTAACAGAACTTCCACGTAGGTTGTTACTAGGGGTGTGTGAATAATACCTTTTCCAAACCGAATCAAATACATATAGTGTAGCTTTGCTTCCAAATCAAATACGAACAGTACAGCTAAAAACTGAATCAAATACGAATCGGATATCAGTACTAATATTGACTACTTGTGCAAATATTCAGACAAAACGAGCAGTCACATTGAAGCATTGAAGCGCTAGTGGTGGCACTGCTGTACAGTGCTATAAGTTTTAACCTTTTGCTGTAAAGTTAGAGCTGTAGCTGCTAAAAGTCTCAACACTAATCTCCACTAATGGGTCACAACAGAAAGTCACTATATTAAATCCAGGACCATCAAGTTAGGCATAGAAAAATTACCATTTGCTCGGTTTGTTCAAAGACTCTTTTCCCAGTCACTTCACCCCAGAAAAGCCAAGCACCAGACCGGAAGAAGCCTTGTACCCATTAGAAAACCAGTTCATATCCGGCGGCACTTGAACCACACACCACAGGAAATGAGATTAGTGGCACCTACTTATGAGCCATGGCCTCCGAGATCAAGCACCAAGGCACGGTTTACCTGAATTTGCCCGAGTCCTGCCACGTTGTCCAGACTTAGAGGCCATGTACAAGCATCATGAATGCCACCACACAAATTGGCTGCGTCGTGGTGCAGCACTTTTCATCTCCACCATACCTTTCACGGGAGGATGGTGCGTGGTGTCTGTGTGGGCCGTTTTTGAAACATTCGCCAAAGAATACAGCGGACCTAATTCGAACCACCTGCCATTATTCGAAAAGTTTAAAACATATTCGTTTCGAGTAATTCTTAAAATTCACTATTTGATTTGTTCAGGCAATCGAATAGAAAGATATTCGATTCACTATTCAAAATTTTTGAACATTCACATACCCCTAGTTGTAACAGATGGTCGGCATGTAATTCTACCTGAATCAGGTGGGCAGACAGACAGGTGCACGGAAAAGGCAGAACTCAGAGCTGAACTAACAGGTGAAGGTTTGCTTCAGAGCAAAAAACCTTCAGTTTGTTCAGTTTTGTGTCATGCCTTTTCTGTGTCCTTCTCCATCTGTCTGTTGAGCTGATCCCATCTGAGTGGCAAAACTTTGAATGGCTCATGAAACACATAGGAAGCGCTCCCGCTTTACGCTATCTGAGCAATCGGCATGTTTGCTTTTTATTATTCAGTTTTTTTTGACATCGAGAGGCCACTGTAGAGAAACATAGCAACAACTTCAGAGCGTCATCGGTGGGTGTTGTAAAATTGCTTGCTTAATTCACAGCAACCTTAGGCATACTCCTTCAAGCTAACTGTTTTGTTTTTTCTTCTGCTGTGGAGCAGTTTTTACTGAAGCCTTGTTATTCAAATATTATTCCCATAAGATGGGGGGGTCTGAAAATGTTACATCATTTGTCTGACCAATCTTCACTCTCTACTTAGGACAAGAAACAGATATTGGTTGGTTGTGCTAATTTGGATTTTTGTATAGTAAAAATGGGAGGCAATGGATGCACAGGTCACAAAGCCTGTTGGAAGTTTTATGATATTCACACTGACAGGCCAACACTGCAGCTGTGTTCTTCATATACCTTTTTTTTATTGCATCAATTCATGCTTGACGTTGAAAGAATCTATTACAGGGACACATGTTTACACTACTGCAGTTTTGTGCTGAACTGAGTGGAAATTTATAGGTGAATGTCATCTTTATGCTGTAAAAGAAGCAATGTACCTTCAATGGGCCATTTATGCTTTGTCTTTAAAATGTGTCACCTGTTCATTGTTGTAGTAAATTCACTGAACCCTCATTCATGCATTCCGATATGGTGTTTAATGCCTGCAAGGAACTGCTGTTAGGACCCAGATGTCATTTGTATCTACCCAAGCACGGTTATTGCGTATCTGTGTTTTGCAGTCCACTACGGCACTGTACTATGGAATATCTTCTCTCTGGGGGCCAAGATGTGCATCTCCATGTCATTTGCCATCATCTACGTCTACTCAGCGGAGTTGCTACCAACCATAGTCAGGTGAGGACACAGTAACCAGTCTATCATTTCTTGTTCCCCTTCTGATTACACCGCTAAAGGCTGACTTGTGGGCATGTTTAAGGAGAGATAGTTGGTATGTGGGTGAGGGACTTCCATATGCATAAGGTGCTGGTTTTTAAAAGCAAAAGCTTTCTTGTAAAATTCTCCTTACTTGAGTTGCACTCAAATGCTCTCATGCTCATGACTGCATGATGTAAAGGCACCATTTGTTCCCATGACACATTAAAGTCTGTTTGGGACCCCCATAAAAGGCTGGTTTTAAAAGTGAGAAGTCCTTGCAAGATATATTATATTGTTGAAAGCTGTGTAGCTTGAGATAGCTGTAGTCTCACTGCTACCTGGATGATTCATGGATAGTACTATTGGCTTGGGGACTACTGCGAACCCATTCACACAATGCAAGGCACCTTGCAAGCAAAACTCACTGACAGAAACCACAGAAGGGTGGGATAACATCAGGTGCTTGCTGGGGCACAACAAAGGTGCATACATGCAGCTGTAAATAGTGTTCTTGTGTGTGTACAGTCATGGACAAAATTCACAAGATGCAGGTTCACAAAACAAAATTTATTTCTGTGCAGTTGGGCACACCAGTTCATTGAAAGGTCTGAAGAAATGTGCATACTGCATTTGCTAGAATTATACCAGCAGACTGGGTAGCGAAGAAATTCAGGAATAATTTCTTTTTTTGTTGTGCACTGTCATCTGCAAATTTTGATCATGACCGTATACTCTGCGCTTAGTTTTGGTAGCAAACTTGGCATTGCCAGGTAGCCTGCAAAAGCAGTTCTCTGAGTGCTGTTTAGTGCGAATATCTTTAGTTGCAAGTTTCTGCATTTTTCTATACATTCATGCTATCATTCTGTCTGAGCAGAAATGGTGGCATGGGCATCGTTTCCGTGGCTGCGAGGATTGGCGGCATACTCTCTCCATTTGTGAGCTTGCTGGTAAGCAATTTTTCATGGTTTTTCCACCTTGCAAGCGCCATCTGCACCACACTTTTTGCCTCTGAGTGTGTTTGTGGAAGTTATTGTGGAAGCTTTCTGGTACAGGAATTTCACTTGATGTTGCAGAACACTTACATGTAGAGAAACTACATAATATTGTGGTCTGTTTCTACTGTTCAGCTCAGTGGTAGCACTTAGCGGCCTTGGTGTTCTGTAAGAAAGTAACAACATTGGGAGCGTGATCGTTTCCAGCTTGCACGTGCTGCAATTTGTGGTAGTACTATTTAACATTATTGAGAAAAAATTTTGTGCCAAATAGACGGAGGAAGAGAGTGAAGACAAAGTGCTTGCAAACTTGCAACTAACCTTAATGAAAGCTCCTTGCACCCAAGGAACAAAATAAGACTTTGGTTTGGGGTACTTGGTGCATGGCATTCTGTGTTAATGGC
This sequence comes from Amblyomma americanum, assembly GCF_052857255.1. Taxonomy (NCBI): domain Eukaryota; kingdom Metazoa; phylum Arthropoda; class Arachnida; order Ixodida; family Ixodidae; genus Amblyomma; species Amblyomma americanum. The sequence goes on from NC_135502.1 coordinate 41,122,383, forward strand.
ATGCCTCTGGAATGGCATGTATTTTTTTCTGATCTTGCCTGCACATGCATGACCAATGGGTATATATATGCGTTGTTGCAAAAAGAATAAAGCAGTTCTTAGTGCAGCGCTTATCCTTGTCTCTTCTTTGGGGGCTGTCTTGTGTTTGTGCTCACCTTCCACCTTAAAACAAAAATGTTCAGAGATATTTTTTAACATGGTACATGTTAAAGGGATCAATGCCTTACATATTCGTACAGCATCACATTTGCACATTTGTGGATTACAAACCGGTACTCGTTCATTGTTCACCCTTCTTGTGAAGTCTGCTGACAGCTGCAAGAATACCGAGGTTGTCTGACTTTGCCTTCAAGACTAGCATACTATTGACATTTCAGCATTTTTCACGAGTGTAATTACGCACATGCACTCAGGTCATAATCGCGCCTTGAGGTGGTCACAGTGACTTGAATAATTTTTATGGCTTGCTTGGTGAGTAATTGAAATCCTCTTTGTGTATTTCTTTTTTTTACTTCCTTACATGTTTTAATTTCAGTAAAGCATGGTAACTGCCACCATGAATGGCAGTTTACCAGTATTCCTCAAGAGCAAAGTACAGCTTACCGTTACTCGCCCATGGGGCAGAAACTTGAAGACTAATGAAAAGGGTTCGTTCAGTTTAAGTTAAGGACAACGAGTGAGCTATGGAAAGATAAATGATAGGTGTAACATTAAGAGACCAGAAGCGGGCAGAGTGGATGAGAGAACAAACATGGGTTAATGACATCCTAGTCGAAATCAAGAGGAAGAAAGGGGGTTGGGCAGGGTGTGTAATGTGAAGGCAAAATAACCAATGGTCGTTAAAAGTAACGGTCTAGATACCAAGAGAAGGCAAGCTTAGTAGGGGTTGGCAGCAAGTTTAGGTGGGTGGATGAGATAAAGAAGTTTGCGGGGATAAGGTAGCCGCAGCGGGCACAGGACAAGTTATTTGGAGAGACATGAGAGAGGCCTTTGCCCTGCTGTGGGCGTAGTCAGGCTGATGATGACGGTGATGATGAAAGACACCGCGTCTAGGAAAAGTTCTTTACTAGTCAACCACGAGTCAATTCTTTGGCTCATGCTAAGGATCAGTAGTTCCATTTGTCTCGCTCACTATTCCGAGTTAGCATAAGCTGCTCATCCTTGATGACTAGATGCAAGTCTTTGTGCAAAGTTTCCTGGAATTCTCTGGATTTATTTTACCTGTACAACCTGATCTAGCATTTATAAGTAAGAACAAAAAAATCAGATTTGTAAAGCTGTGAAAGGAACTAGGTAGCTTTGAACAATTTAGTTTAGCAATGTGCTACTCTGGATGCAGATGGGCAGCAACAGGGGAACATAGGAATAGCATGAACAAGTGGAACGGGTAGTGCTGCACCTGTTCATGCCATTTCTTCATTCTCCTCCCACTGAGGGTGAACTGTGGCATGCTCATCAGGGCGCACCGGTGCTTACCTTGGTGTGGTTGGATGAATGCGGGCTGGCATAGCATGTGTTTTATGATGACTTTGCACAGCACATTTCACGCATTCTGCAGAAGTGCAACTCGTAAATTATAAGTGCAAGTTGGCAGAGCTTTGCCTGGCAATTAACGTAGTCCTCAGCCAAAGGAAGTAACTGAGGTTACTACAAATAAGTGGCTGCGAATGCTTTGATTACATACCAGACATGATGTCGCATTTCTGACATGGTTTGCATCAAACTCAGCTGAAATGTCACCTGAATTTTCATGGCAAGCCACATGCAAGATGGTGCCGGCTTTTTACTCTTACGAATTAACGTAATGTGTGCCTTTACGCCTTGCCATTGTGCAGGACAACTTGATTCCGGGGCTGCAGTTCACTGTTCTTGGCGCCCTAATGCTGGTCACGGGCCTGTCTGCTCTTGCACTCCCGGAAACACTGGGGCACCATTTGCCCGAGACCATAGAGGAAATTGAGGATGAAGACAAACGGCCGCTTTTGTCGCCAACGACGTCTGGTATTTTCACACGCGTTTCTGCAGACGAGGGAATCGCGGAGGTCGCCACCAGCAGTTCTGAAGACGAACTGTACTCTGTGCATCAGCGACCGGCCGTCAGTTATGGTTCGTAGTGGAGAGTTGGAACTGCACCAGGTGTGTTGTGTCCTTCGCTTCGACTGTGGTGCCCCGAGTGCAAGTAGTCGTGAGCGAAGATGTCATAAAGGGCCGTGCTTCCAGTTTTCATGCCACGGTTGAAAATTCCTCTTCGGCTTCATTATGGTTCCCCACCCAGAAGCCATCGGCTGGGCATCATCACATTGTTCATTGCCCGAGCAGTGTTGCATGTGATAAGCCACATACCATGCGTAACCTACTGTGGACTAAGAAAGTGCTCTGAAGACATTGCATGTACAGAGATGTGCTTGCTGATGTCTGAACGCTGGTCTCAAGAATGACTTTCCTGCAGTTCCCACAGTTGAGTGCAGACTTTAGTGTATGAATATGTGTGAACTATTTGCCGAGCTTCTACAGAAGGCATCAGTACAGACTTCCTCAAAAAATTCTGTGCCAATGAAGAGTTGTTTTATTTGCGAACATTTTCAAAGACAGTGCTGTAGGCAGTTGGGGTGGATGCATGCTTGTCGTGGCCCTCCAAAGTACTGCTACAGTCGCCATCGTCCGTAGTGCCCTCTATGGCACTTGTGTCCGGTCTACAAATGAAGTTTTGACTGGAATACTGCAGAGAAATGTGGTGTTCTCAGAACCATATTGGCGGTTGGTGTGGTGAAAATCTCTGAGCAGCAACTAGAAAAGTGCGCACAGCATGCCTATAAGTGTTCCTCCTGATTACACTGGAAAGGTGTTGCAGATTCTGAGGTTGTACTTGCGGACACAACCACCATTGATGTTAAACTGGTGGCATTGCTTTTGCAGAAGTGCTGAAAGAGAAAGCTAGTGTAACTAGCCGAGAGGACGTTTTTTAATTTTGTAATTGAAAACTTATGTTATTGTGGGCAGGTAAAACGTTTGGTCCAATTTTCCAAGCTTACGGAAAAGGTCGTTTTCCACTTCCCCTCCCCCTTCGTTCCCTCATTTTTTTTTTTGCAATTATACTTTGTGATGCTAGTGCATCTATGTGAACTGATCATATTCTCACTATAGTCGTGGTGTATGAAAGTGAGTGCACTCTACTCACATCCTCTAAGTTGTTGGTGCTTCTTGCTCTGCGTACTTTGAATCAAGTGCTGGCTGTGTGTGTTTTACGTAGCCTGAACCAGTCAACTGTGGGCCAAAGACTTGTGCAGTCCAAGGAGCTGTTCATTTGAGTGATACACCATTGGAGTGGAATACTGGTTATAGTGCAGTCTTCCTTGTCATTGAAAGACAATCACAAATTTCCAAGGAGTGAACATTTGCTGTAATCTTCTGACTGCGTCAACAATCTGTACACATATCTTGAGGACAAGCCCTGTTGTTTTAGTAGTAGCCTGCAGTTACTAGTTACGGCCTGCTCTAGTGCTTGCTTATTTTTCTGTCGTCTGGAAGGACCAGGTTGACAATATTTGTTGCATGACCAAGTGGAAATAACATGATTTTATAACATTTGATAACTTATGCTTTAAGTTTCACTGTTTCTAGCCCATGCTGTCATTCACATATTTGTATACGTTAGGCTGTCGTTCACAGAACAGTGCCTTTGGTGGTTACGACATTTAATATTTTTGCTGCACTTGAGACTGGATTGAGGTTGTGCACTTTTTTTATGCTTTTCAAGTGGCTCAGTATTTGCCGTTTCTGTGGAAGTGCTGTTTCACAAAAGGTGTTGGTTATCCCATATGGGCATTTTGTCCAATTTGCTACAATATTTTTTTGTACTGATGTGCACCAAGTACTCGTGCACCACCCCAAAAATGGAGCTAATGTTGCTATAGTTTACGGGCAAATAATTCTCGTGGAGACTCATGTTACAGAACTGAAATGAAGTATTGGGAAAACTTGGGTGTACCTGTGACCCCTTCTAATGTCTGGGTCTATTTGCTGTCACTTCTCCAAAAGGAAACCGTATGACTGCATGCTTCTAACAGCCTTGTTTACTTACAGATGCATTCTGTTGTAGTTTTGAATGAAAACTGAACAGCGTGCTTCCGTTTACAGGCTGCAAAAAAAGCTAGCCTAGTTGCCTTCCTCTTGTGCATCTTCGATTTGCAATTGCTGCTGTGTATTGTGTTACCACACATTGCAGCTGAACAGGTGTTTGGTGGTAGTAGAGCTTTTTTGGCATGCCTGCAAGTCGAGGAAGTTACTTTTTAACAATTGAGGGAATATACATCTGGCCTTAAACACAGGTGCAGCGGATATATTTGTGGACCATTAACTCTGCCTTGTGCAGGTTTATCACTAGTCGCATCCAACTGTTGTAACATGTTTTTGCAACCTTACTTTAATTTAAACTGCAGGGTGACAGCTTTTTGTTTATGCAGTTATGTTGCTAGCTTGAAGTGCAATTTTGACAAAGCATCTTCAGTTTTTGTGATGTGCTTTCAGTTCTGTATACATGCAAATATATGCTGCAGGAGTATATTAGCCTTCGGCAGTCTGTGTGTGTTTTATAACTGAACGTCTTCACATTTTGTGGTGCACAGTGGACCTGTGGCTTGGGTCTCTAGGCCACTCACCGTAGTTGTGGCTGAAGACATAGCACTCGGCCATCACGGTAGCGTCATTGCTGCCACACGCTGGTTGCAGAAATGAGGATGTCCACATTTGCTCTTGAGCACTTCACTGCTTCACAGTAATGTCAAGCAGCCATTGGTGTGCAGTTTGACTGCACCTGATTTCTTTGTTCTATAAACATCACATGAGGCCACTCAGCAATGTAGCAGTAATAACAGGTGTTTAATTTAGATCTTTGAAGACTGCTCAACAAAGTAGCATGTTGGGGAAATCATGAATGCACCTGTGTTGTCTTGTCTTGTATAAAAGATCTATGCATGCAGCCTTTTTCTTTTCTGATTCTGGGTAGTTTTCCCATGTCTGTTACAAGGCCTACCTGGTAAGAGAGCCAGAATACGTAAAAGGGTAGTTAACATTTACACTGAAATGAGGGGCATTCTACTGTATTGTGCCCTTTCCCACATGGGCATTCCTTTCTACTGCTCATTTATTCTTTGCTTCAGTAATAGCAATGTGAGGTTTAAGCAAATGCCATTATAGTGGTGAGTTGAATGTTCCCTCGTGGGCCTTTTGGTAATGTACCACCTATAGTCCTATACAATAGTCAAATGACAAATTGAACTTTCTTCACCAGCAAGCATGGATGTGTGGCAGCAATGGCTGTGATGTGATAGTGCAGTGCAGTCTCTCAAACCACAGCTGGAAAGGCTTGAGAACTATTGCCCAAGATACATCCTGCACATATGTGCAATAGGATGATTGTATATAGCCTTCAGAGTCTATACGTATTTTCTTATCACATATTGTTTATAGTCACAAGTTTTCCGTTTCTGAGGGAGCATCCTTGTGTTTGGAATAAAGTTTACGATGTCTTTCTGAAACAAGTTCACTTTATTCAACAAATAAAGACTTGAATACAAGCTTTCCAACCAAAGAGGAACTGGTAAAAACAAGTGCAATAAAAAAAAGTTCAAAATGTCGCAGAATGGATATAATCCTGAATAAAGTGCAAAAATGCAGAGCTGAAGCCTTTCAAAGGTTTGCCTCTACCATCAAAGGTTCTAAAAACTTTCTGGAAGCATAGCATAATAGATATGGCAAAAGAGTGCTTTCTTTGAAATTTCAGACCAGGAATGAGAACGTGCTTCTGTTAGAGTGATTGCCATATGCTTGGGAAGGTTGACACTGCCAGCTGACTAGGTGGATGCAGCTGAGCCAACTACTCTTGTCCATAGACCTGCAATTTGTGATGACAAAGATTAACACCTCAAAACCAAATTGGGGCAAGCTATACCGGGTGTTTCAGTGAGCTCTTTCAAAAGTTTTCAAAAATGGCTTTTTGGGGTAAAAATATGGCTTTTGCGGCACTGTATTACTAGTGTTGGCAGACACTAGAAAACCAGTGAATAGTCTAAAGTAGTAAGCTGGTTAACTAATAGAGTTAGGCACCTAGTTGCAATCAGATTTGTAGCCGGCCGTTAGTAATAGCCATATCAGTTTTTAGAATTTCGAAAATGCGATTACCCTTTGCACTGTGGCTTGACAAAAATCTGGCTTTTTCGACTAGTTACATGCACTGGAGCGGTTGCTTTGCCTGCATGCTTTCGAAAGCGCATGTATTTTCACACGATGCAGCCAAATTTTGTCGAGTTACAGCGGCGAGGGTAATTGTGTTCTCGAAATTCTAAAAACTGACATCGCTACTACTAATGACTGACTACAAATCTCTCATTGCAACCAGTTGCCTATCTGAGATAGTTAATAATCTAATTATCAGAAATTATTTAACTAGCTTACTGCTTACGACAATCCACTAGCTTTCCGCTGTCCACCAACATTGGTAATAATATGCTGCAAAAGCCATATTTTTATCCCAAAAAGCCTATTTTTGAAAATTTTTCAAAGTATTCCCTGAAACACCTTGTATGCTATGACAATTATACAGCCATTCGCAGCAGCAGATTTTTCTTCTTGAAAAATGGTTCGCTGTATCACTCGTGAAGCCTGCTCCTCTTTATCCCTTAAAGGTGCTGTGCCTCCGCGAATGTGGATGTGACCTGAACATTATCAAGTTTCTCACGTACAAGGCACAATGTCTTCTAACTTGGATGCAATGAAATGCACAAAGACGAAGAATCGTGTAGAAAATCATCAAGCCAAGCATGCAAAATGAACGTAGAAAACAGTTTTTAAAATGGATTCCTTCATGCTCTACAGCAGCTCCGATATGGCACCACTCTGTGTTTTCATACGTTTGTTTGGCAAGCATGAGTGCTTTAATGTGCCGATTTGTTTACACAACTACTTCATATGACAGGAATCAGTCAAGTGAAATATACCATATAAACACGTGTAAGGACCGCACTTTTTTAAAAAATTTGTGTGAATTTTTGAAGGTGCGGCTTTTACACAAATAAAAAAAAAAGCATAACCAAATTTTTTCTCAATTATGTATCTAGTCCAAAATAGAGGGGCAGCCCTTACATGAGACTATAAAATAATTGTCATCTTGAAAGCAGTTTTAAGTCTCAATGTAGATAAAGTGGATATATCAGGACCTGGCAAAAATTTCGTAATTAAGAAGTAGAAATCTCTTTTTCTTGACATGCTCCTCACAGTAATATAAAAATTATAAAATTTCCGCTGACTGGATAATATAATAAAATCTTGTTAATTCAACATAGTTTTATTCTGAAATCGGGATAATTCGGACTGCCGGTGTGGCCCCAGCCAATGCTCCTACAAGTCTATGGCATAGGACACTCATTCATTTGGATGCAGCTGTGGTCACACCAGTTAACTCGAATCTGCTCCTGACGGGGCATGTCGAGGTACGACCATCACAGCACAGGATCGTTCAAACAGCACTCCTCAAACCTCACTTGCATGGTGCAGTGCTGCCCGCGCACCTCTGACACAGTGGCAGGCATGACAACATTCAAAGGGCCCCTCCGCTGAAAATTAAAGCAGCCACAAGGTCTCGGTTTCGCTTTTCTGACAGCTGAGCACACTTACGTGCGGTTTCAAATGAACATAGGCGAATCATTCTTTCTTTTTCATTTCCTTTTCTTTCTTTTTCATTTCCTTCTCGGAAAGCCGTCCGGTGCGGACACGTTTCCCTCACTTCTGTCTGTGCACTCTCACGCACTGTTCGAAACTGAAGCGGTGCAGTCTCCTCGCACGACGTGACACAAGTAACAGCAGTTCTGCTTCAACATTCCCGACAGTGTGTGTGTAGTTAAGCATTTGAATGAACTGCAAAAAGCCATTTTTGCAGCGTTGTTTTATCTTGAAGGCAGACAAGCGTTACCCAGTCCCACACCGAATAAATTTACAGTGATGCAAATGGTGTTTGGCAGTATCTTAAAGGCTATTCGTTAATTCAATCGTCAGATAATTCAGACACTTTTCCCAGTCCCTTGGAGTGCGAATTAACCTGATTTTATTGTAATTAGCAATTTCAAATAATGCAGAAAGTTCGGCGAGTTGGTGGTTCACCTTTGAAATTTGGCACCAGCACTAAAGGAAGAAAACGTAAGAGAAGCACACAGGACACTGGCTGGTCAAGACAAGAACACAAGACTCGGAGGTTGTCTTCTGTGCTTCTTTTGTGTCTTCAATCTTCGCACTCATTCCAAGCTTCAAACATGCAATTAGTGCCTGAAGGGGTTATCCCAGACAACTGTAGAAAGCTGTTTCTGATTCCATGCACAGGTGAAGACAAAAAAAAAAAGGCATTTCTCACTGACCTGCATTAGCTTGCTACGAGGTTTATCTCTTAGACTGTTTGCAGTTGCAGTTCGTAGCTTTCCTCGTGAGGTGACATCTCAATGGCATACGTTGTTGCATGAAGCATAATCGTGAAGAAGGAAGCACCTGCGTAGCAATGAAAAGAAAACATCTGGCAGACTATACAGTCTCCAAGTGTTAGTGCAAGCATGAGATTTTCTGCAGTGGGCAGCCTAGTGCCATGTGGTGGTATGCAAAGACTGAGCTGTGCTATAGCTGATGTCATTCATCATTGTCATTACCAGTCTATCACATTCACTGCAAGGCAAAAGCTTCTCCCATATCCCTCCAACTAGCCTTGTCCTTTGCCAACTACAGCCATCTTTAATGCGATAGCGTTAAGACACTCATTCTGCAGAAAATCCAGAGTCGTCGCCGCTGGCGTCGTGAGAGCAAAAACCCCAGACATGCAACCTAGATGTGCAACAGGGCAGAAAACTGAGCTAGTTGGTATACGCTCACAAACAACGACACAGAGGGGACACAGCACTTACTCGCAACTACACAAATTTTTATTCAGAGGCCTCTATATATACTACAAAAACCAAAACAAACCCAGAGTAATCGCACGCCACATGCCGAGCAGGAAAAGATTAACACGTGGTTTTCAGTCGCTCTTTCATAAAACTTATCCCTCCACCAGACAAGCCTCAGCATAGATGTGGAGGACCTGTACTACTCGATGCCATACAACATGTTAGTGAGCTGCGTCCATTCATGCATCACTGGTGACAATGATGAAAAGGTGTTTATTGAAAGGCGCGGTGTGTCCCTTGAATCCTTCGTAGAAATTATGTCATTCCATTTGAAGTCCACGGTGATTGGTTACGGTGACCGCTTCTTCGTGCAACGTGCTGGAGTGCGCATTGGGTCTAGGGTAGCTCCTGCTCTTAGCAGCATGTTCTTAGGCTTTGTTGACAAGAAGGTAGGTCTGAATTCAGCTGGCCTGTTTCGGAAGGCATTTCGTTACGTTGGTGACTACTTAATCATCATCGACAACTGTGACAGCTTCGTACGCAGGGTAATAGACGTAGTGAAATTGTTTAGGATAGTGGTATGGGCCTCAAGTTCACGCACGAGGTTCCATATGAAGGGGAGTTGCAGTTTCTGGATCTTCGAATGATTAAGAAACCAGACCATCTTTGTTGGAGTTACCGTCCACGTTCCACGAAACGCCTGTTAAATTTTACGTCAGCACACTCGAAGCTCATGATGGATGGAATCGCGGTCTCGTGTTTAAAGTCAGCTGCATCAAAGTCTTGCCACCATCGCATCAAGGAAAGTGTCGATTATCAGGTGGAAAGACTGATTAACAGCGGATATCCAAATCACGTGATCGCCAGAGCCAGCGAAAAGGTTATTCGCTGGGTTAAGGGCGTGGAAAAAAACAAGAAAAAAGAAGAATACAACAAACCCGTGGTAGTACCGTATGTGCACCGACTTCCACACGGGATTAAGAAAGTTGCTGGCAGGTATGGCATTCGTGTCATGTTTTCGGCTCCCAAAAAACTACCAACTTTATGCCCTGCGATTCAAGCTAAGGCGGAGCTGGGCGCGAAGAAAAGAAAAGGAGGATGTGGTGTCAGGCATGTGTCACCGTATGTCGCGTGCAAAGTGGGCACATTGTACAAGATCCCCATGTCGCGCGGAAAAGTGTACATAGGCCAGAGTGTTTGCTGTTTGAATGTGCAGCTTATGGAGTATGCCGGAGATTTGGAAAAAGGTAACACTTCAAATAATATGGTACTTCATTGTCGTGACTGCAGCAAGCACAAGAAGAAATGTTCTCTCCTTTTTTCCAAAACGTGTTCTTTTTCGTCACCGAGATCGTGTAACGCGGGAGATAGTTGAAGCCTATCATATCACGGAAACGGGGCATACATGTGTTAGTGACCCTTCAGTTGGCTTGTCTGGTGGAGAGATAAGTTTTATGAAAGAGCGACTGAAAACCGCGTGTTAATCTTTTCCTGCTCGGCATGTGGCGTGCGATTACTCTGGGTTTGTTTTGGTTTTTGTAGTATATATAGAGGCCTCTGAATAAAAATTTGTGTAGTTGCGAGTAAGCGCTGTGTCCCCTCTGTGTCGTCGTTTGTGAGCGCCTGGATTTATCATCATGAACCTAGATGTGGCCACCTAGGTCACGTGACCTTGAGGCATCACCATAACTTGCCCATTTGATTGTGAGCAAACTGACCACCATGGCAGGCGGCAGTTAAATTAATGATTAGTTGCAAGAGTTTGCTCAGGAATTGGAGCAACCTGTGTCACATGAGCCCCACCAGTGGCAGCACCTGCCATCGCACGGCAGTGGCGCGTTTACACGGAGAAGAGTGGCTTGGTGCAGACCTTGGTGCTCCTGCTGCTGCCGCACGCATGTGCAGGCCGGCTCCGGCATGCTTGCGCAGGCACGCGGCGTATACGCTTAGAAACTGTCCATGGCTTCTGCTGCACGCGCGCCGCAGTGCTGTCCCAGCGGAGGTACGCCGAACCAAAACCACACAAGCAAACGTTCCAGAAACGATAATCGCTTGATATTAATAGTTCACGATTTCAAGTGCCAATGCGGCGGCCTCAGCTGGCAAAGGACAGGGATAATCAGAAAGACATGGGAGAGGCCTCTGCCCTGCAGTGGGCGTAGTCAGGCTGCTGCTGCTGGTGATGATAATGATGATTATGATATTCATCATCATCATCAGCCCGACTAAGCCCAATGCATCAGCAGCAGCAGCAGCAGCCTGCCTGTGCCCACTGCAGGGCAGAGGCCTCTCCTATATATATCCAGTTAACCCTGTACTGTGCCAGCTGTGGCCACCCATCCCCCAAATCTTCTTAATCTCATCCACCCACCTAACCTTCTTCCGCCCGCTCTTATTCGTGGCTTCTCTTGGAATTCACTCCGGTACCCTTAAGGACCAGCGGCTATCTTGCCTTCGCATTACATGCCCTGCTCAAGCCCATTTCTTGCTCTTGATTTTGACAAAGATGTCATTAACCTGCATTTGTTCCCTCACCCACTCTGCCCTCTTCGGGTACACTTATCACTTTCCTTTCCATAGCTTGCCGTGTTGTCCTTAATATAGCTCATTTTACTATTCAACTGAATACTGGAAATCATCGAGTATTTGTACAGGCCTAGTTTCTGACATAGTAATGCATAAAACATATAGTCTACATTTTTTATTCTGCCGTGTTGTCCTTAATATAGCTCATTTTACTATTCAACTGAATACTGGAAATCATCGAGTATTTGTACAGGCCTAGTTTCTGACATAGTAATGCATAAAACATATAGTCTACATTTTTTATTCTCTTTTCTGACTGAATATATTTAATTTTTTTGCCAATTTCTTTACAAGTCACTAAAACGTTGCCAATCAGATTTTTTTCCTTAAAAAGCAACACATTTTTTTTTCTTTATGTCATTAAAAACAGGCCTATTAGCGATACTGTGATGATCTGCAATGAAGAAAATTTTTTAATTTATACCTGAATAAATTTTTTATGCACACCATTAAATCTATCTTTCATAATAAGGGCAGCCACAAACCTACCGTAATTAATGCAACAGTTTCCCATGTGCTGCAATTTCAGTGTGCGTGTATGTGTGTGTGTGTGGGGGGGTGAGCCTGCTTTCAGCTCTGTAATGCGTCTTCATAAAATTTTGATGTGTTTGCAAGCACTTATGAAATAGAAAAGTATAAAGTTTGAAAATTAAAAAATTTTGCAGCCATTGGGAATTATGCTTAAAATTGCGCTTCCATCAGTCATGCATTTTGAACACAAGAAGTGTCATCCATATCAGTGTACTAGTCGTGCAATAAAAACCGTTCTATATACTCTGTGTACAATTGGCAAAAAAAGTTTGACCAGCGCTAAATCTCCTTCTTGGCAACCTACTCAAAAAACAATTGTGGCAAATTTTTGACACAGCACTACATATGGACCTTCAAGCAAAAAAGAAAGAGCCAAGGAACAGGCAAACAGCCACACATGCTCAGCAATGTTTTTCTTTAGTTTCTCACCAAGAACCCAGAAGACGGCAGATCCAGCCCCAGCTACATAAAATATTGGAAAACAAAGCATGCCCAGTATACAGTACTGCTGCACCAGCGTGAGTTCCTTATCTGCAAAAATAAAAAAAAGAAAGCCAGACATATGAATTATGCAAATCATGGCATGAAGTGAAGTTAAGCAGTAGACACATCCCCATTCATACTTGGCACAGAATTACAAGAAACAAAGGATAGCCAGAGTGCTTTCATATGTAACATGGCTGAAAGTTGACCTAGTTGTTACACATCTATTATTTGACAACAAGACACCACGGGGACATTTGCATGAAAGGCAAACAGGACCAACTGAGACGCCATTTGCCTTATTAATGCAGAAGAATTATATGTCCCATTAGCACAAAGCCAGCATCCGCAGACTATGGCACAAAATTCGGAGGATGTCAGAAGGGCAGTGTACATACAATGTCACAAAACATAAGCAAACATGTTTAGTCATGAATAATGAAAAATAACATATGACCTTGTGAAAGTCATTACTTGTAGTCATTCTGCAACACATTATGACACAGCACTTTACAAGTAACATAATGCAAGGTGTATAGAGTTTCTAAAAAGTATACATAGTCATGATGCTTAGTCATAGTCATGACTCATAATCATTCTGCAACATAGCAAGACTTGCACTTCTGCAACACAGCATGACTTGACACTTTTCAAGTAACATAATCTAAGGTGTATAGAATTTGTAAAAAGTGTGCATAGTCGTGCCCCGTAGTCACAGTCATGACTCACAGTCATTGCAACGTAGCATGACTCAGCATTTTGATGCTTTCGCATTCTCACACTTAAGCAGTCTTCAGTGTCCCTGCCCAACTTTTTTTAACGTCCATGTAGCACTGTTTTCCAATAATGCTTTCTCGTGATTATCGTTGGAAATCGATAGATTTTCAAAAGCAAAAGGAATACGATGGACTATGAGCCAGGCCATAGTTAAAGGGACACTGAGGAGAAATTGAAGTTGGCTTGTATCGATAGAATAGCAGCTCCTGATCACAAAAACGCCACTGTTACTGAAAACAAAGCTCTTGTAATGTAGAAAATAGCAAGAACCAAAATACAGGTATCGCCGCCACAGGCCAATCTCGCAAGTACAAGCGTGATGACTTCCTAGGACAAGAAGCGCCACCTTGGAGGAATTTTCCTTACTTCATGGACGTCGTGAATCTCTGAGGCTAGCAAAGGAAGGTTGCGCATCGCACCGCTTAGGACAAGAGGCGCCACCTTGGAGGAATTTTCCTTACTTCATGGACGTCGTGAATCTCTGAGGCTAGCAAAGGAAGGTTGCGCACCGCACCGCTAGCCGTCAGAAATCACGGAGTCTGCGTTTACGTCACGTGTCACGTCACTCCGTTCTGAGACGTCATAAGAGTTGCCGTGGCGTCATAAGAGTTCCCGGAGTTTGGATCAGAGCGGCGGGAAAAACTTCTTCATCTTCGAATCCAAATTTCTTTGAAATAAATGCATCTTTCGCGGCCGGACAAGCGGCAACGAAGCCATGAAATGCCGAACCATCAGATTTTGCTAACAAAAAAAAAATCGATAGAGCTCTCCTCAGTGTCGCTTTAAGGGCTCTGTATTAATTTTGACCACCTGGAACTGTCTAGCATTCACTGATATCTAAGTACAACAGGGTTTTTGCATTCTGCCACTAACAAAATGCACCCACTGCAGCAGGTCCTGAATACAGAAACTTTGCTCAGCAGCCAAATGCTAGAGCCAATGAATCTAACTAGATTGTAAAACCACCATGGCTGACTTATCCAGAGATCATCCCAAAAATGATATTGCACAGACAAAAATGATGCTTCATAGGATAATGAAACCAAGGTGCAATAATGAATCACTCACTGAACAGCTTGAGTTTGCCTTCAGAACTTTTCAGACGAATAATGTATGCACCTCCCATCCCAGCAACGATGGCAATAAGCAAAAGAGGTGAGGTCAGTCTGAAATCAGAGAGGACAGCTGAGTTTTAAAGACGTTTCTTTACCTTCACTAGTATTTGGAGATATTTAAAAGCAACACACTGCTAATATGTGGGTGATCAACATAACCAGCCCCCACCTCAGCACTTTGTATTTAGTGTCCTTCGTTTTCGGGTTTTATTTTATTTTATTTTCGCAATTTGGGGGTAAAAATCAGGTGATATTTTGCTATGTTATATTCGGATATAAATTGGGTTATTCAGCAACAGGTCCCATAATTTGGGTTTTATTGGGTCATAGTTTGTAGCAGAAGACAATAAATTTTACTATAATGGCTCGTTTTTGTGCAGAACACAAAATGCTCTATTTTGCTTAAAACATAGTGACTGGCTAGTTGGTTCTGCATACTGGAAAAATTGCAGCGCAGCAGTAACAAATACGAGACGAGAAGGACGCAAACACAAGCGCTGACTAACAACTGTGATTTTATTGCTCTGAGCCAGCCTATATAAGAACTAGGTACAAAACAACAAAACAGAAACCAACACATCACCTCACGCATTCGTGGCACGATTATCGGAATTGTCTCCCGTTCCTCCAATCTTTCGTCCTATCATTGGCGTTCAGAAATGACATTTCTTTTTCACTAAGGCACACAGAGGGGTTGCTGACACACTTATCTGCGCATTTTGATATCGCCAGAGCTTCTGCTATCAACCTCGTGGTGGTGTCCCGACACTTACGAAGAATAACTGTGCTTTCAAGGGCAGGGGTGCAGCCTTTGCACTGGCTACAGTGTAAGGCGAGTTCCCCTGAGTTTGGGTCCCTTAGGTTCCTTTTGTGCTCTTGTAGCCTTGTGTTCAGACATCTCCCTGTTTGGCCTATATAGATGCTGCCGCACGACAGGGGAATTGAATATACGACATCTTTTTCGCAATCGACGAGACGCGGACGGTGCCTCGTCATGCAGTCGGGCTCACGTTCGGTGTCAGAATTTACTCCTCTGCACAACTGATGCAGTTTCTTCGGGGCCGAGAAGAAAATATCAATTCCCGCTCTGTTTCCTATCCTTTTCAGTTTGTGTGATACTGCATGTAGGTATGGTATCACAGCTGCCTTTGTTCGACGTTCATTTGTGGTGGGCCCATTTCGCGATTGTTTCAGTATGCCCTCTGCAACAGCAATTAGGAGATGCGCTGGATATCCGGCTTGCTCAAGACGACCCACTTGGCTTCGAAAGGCTTCCTCTTTACGGTGCCCACATGTTTTCTCAAGAGCGCTCACAAAGCAAGACTTCACAATGGCCCTCTTCACAAGCTTTGAGTGTTTCGGAGAACGGGGCATGGCAGAAAAATCTAGGAAAGTTTCTCCAGACTCATCTAAACGTGCTCGATATTGACGACCCTTTTCAGGTGAAAGGCTCCGAGCAGGTGATTGACTACTTAAAAGATAGGCGTGGAGGTAGTTTTACTGCCATATCTGTGGACATAAAAGACTTGTACTATTCCCTCCCGCATGACGACCTGTTAAGCGATGTCAGAGATTGTATCGAGGCCCATGGTGCCGTCAAATTTCAAAAATGCTTCAGGCGTGGCTGTCAGTAGCTTCTTGGAGCTGCTGGACACTTACCTGAATTCCACCTTTGCACAGTTCGAAGACCACATTGTCTCTCAAAGAAACGGGATTTGCATTGGTTCTTGTGTCGCTCCCGTACTAAGCGATATATGCCTTGGTGTCCGAGACCGCAAGATACGGGAACGATGCGCTGAGTTTGGCATAGACGAAGTGTTTAGGTTTGTAGACGATTTTCTCGTAATCTTGAACGACGAAAACGGTTGTGCGAATACGCGAGTGCCCGAAGTTTTGACAATGTTTTCAGAGTGTCTTCGACCGTTGGAGGTGACTCATGAGCGGCCAGCCAACGGCCACATTAGGTTCTTAGATTTAGGACTGTACTTTGGCTCTGATCACGTTTGCTGGGCCTGTGAGCCGAGGGGTGAAAAACCAGTCCTCCCGTATGCCTCAGCGCACTCAAAGCTTGTGAAGAGGGCCATTGTGAAGTCGTGCTTTGTGAGCGCTCTTGAGAAAACATGTGGGCACCGTAAAGAGGAAGCCTTTCGAAGCCAAGTGGGTCGTCTTGAGCAAGCCGGATATCCAGCGCATCTCCTAATTGCTGTTGCAGAGGGCATACTGAAACAATCGCGAAATGGGCCCACCACAAATGAACGTCGAACAAAGGCAGCTGTGATACCATACCTACATGCAGTATCACACAAACTGAAAAGGATAGGAAACAGAGCGGGAATTGATATTTTCTTCTCGGCCCCGAAGAAACTGCATCAGTTGTGCAGAGGAGTAAATTCTGACACCGAACGTGAGCCCGACTGCATGACGAGGCACCGTCCGCGTCTCGTCGATTGCGAAAAAGATGTCGTATATTCAATTCCCCTGTCGTGCGGCAGCATCTATATAGGCCAAACAGGGAGATGTCTGAACACAAGGCTACAAGAGCACAAAAGGAACCTAAGGGACCCAAACTCAGGGGAACTCGCCTTACACTGTAGCCAGTGCAAAGGCTGCACCCCTGCCCTTGAAAGCACAGTTATTCTTCGTAAGTGTCGGGACACCACCACGAGGTTGATAGCAGAAGCTCTGGCGATATCAAAATGCGCAGATAAGTGTGTCAGCAACCCCTCTGTGTGCCTTAGTGAAAAAGAAATGTCATTTCTGAACGCCAATGATAGGACGAAAGATTGGAGGAACGGGAGACAATTCCGATAATCGTGCCACGAATGCGTGAGGTGATGTGTTGGTTTCTGTTTTGTTGTTTTGTACCTAGTTCTTATATAGGCTGGCTCAGAGCAATAAAATCACAGTTGTTAGTCAGCGCTTGTGTTTGCGTCCTTCTCGTCTCGTATTTGTTACTGCTGCGCTGCAATTTTTCCAGTATGCTCTATTTTGTTTGTACACTGTTCTGTAAGCAACATGAAAATAGCAGGTTGCACTGCAAACCTTCTAAAAAAATGATTTTTTTTTCTTGTTCACTGTAATCATTTCACTGTGCAGATTGTCATCCCCTGTGCAGCGCTTTTATGTCCGTGAAACACCTATCCACCTGTGTTTGTACATTGCGACAACATTTATTCAATGTCAATGCGATCATTTTAAGCGCGGAAGAGCCTTGAAGCAGGATGCCTTTAGCAAGGGTAGCACTTGATACAGTGATGTCAATAAGACATCTGGTCAATACTGACGCTTTTGCTTCTCGTTTACGAAACGTACAGTTCGAACATGGCCTAAAATTAAGAGCTGACATAAATAAAAAACTTTGAAAGAAATTTAAAATGATCGCTTGACAAATGAAAGAAATTTAAAATGATCGCTTGACTGAAAACACCCCTCCGGATGTTTGCACAGGATGTCCGCTACTCTTCTTGCGGTGTCCTCAGCTTTGTCTGCATGTAAACTAAGTTTCCTGGAAGGCTTAATTTCAGACAGAAATTGGGTTTGACCCCATTTTTAAGAAATTTGCTCGGGATGCTAACATAGAGTAAAATCGGGTTTTACCCAAAACCGAAAGGTCCTATTGTATTTTTGTAAAACATCCAAGCAAACAAAAATATAAAAACTGCCCAGTTTGCACGCAGGCATCATGTGCAGCCATGTACAAGAGCCAGATCGTACTGGCAATTGTGATTTGCAAACACGAAAGGGATGAACTAACAGAAGGGAAAGAGAAGACCAAAGGCATTACAGTAGCTTGCCAGCCAATAGGAGAGGTTGTTTTGTCTGAAATATCCCAAGCACAGGTTTCTGTTCAAGTAAAAAAGACAGCTCATGATAGCGGGAAATCTGCTGCAAATGTGACCGTGCTAAGATTAACCATGCTAGGGCTTGTAGATTAATCCATGAGCTTAAATGCAGCCAAACTTCACAATCAGCTGGCAGAAGTCTTTTGTAAAAGCAGGGCCATGATACCATCCTACAGCATTATAGGGGAACTGACAAGATATTTCAAAACAGTAAGAGGCATTTCTTTCCTCAACATACAGGGGTGTCTTCCAGCCACCCCTGCAGGTTTCAATACCAGGCACAAAGCGGAGCATAAGTAACTATTCTTTCTTTTTCCTGCCCCACCATAGTATTTATCCATATGTGAACAATCAGCAATGCAGAACCTGGAAGACTGCTTACTGGAAAGCGTTAGAGGATCGGGGTGAAGGACAAATTTCTCCTCGTTTTTAAGCCATGTGATCACCGATGCTGCAGTAGGCCAAATGTGAAATCAGGCAGGAGCTGTGCGCTGGCACCAACCAAAAAAATATGGCTTGTAAATACTCACACACCACTCTGGATTTCCGAGTTCATTTCATGATTACTATGAGAGTGAAGATTTTTCCAGGCAGAAACAGTGACATGCTGAAACTTTGTGTTTATGCCCCTTTAATTCTGCTTTGCTTCTTGCACTGTGCAAATATCAGAATTTTATGGTTCTGGCTAAACAAAGGACATGATGCAAAAGAGCTGAAAGAAGCATAACATTATGACGAATGCTGCATTCTCCCACAATCCATAATGTGCCAACACAGTCTACTCACATGCAGTACACGATCAGACCAATGAAGACGAAGAGATAGTTGCTCTGAAAGTGCTCCACGTTACGGATGACCCTGGTAGATGCATCGCTAATGTTCTTTGGAACGCTGAATCGGTTGAAGTTGACAAACTGCTTCCATGGCCGAATGGTCTGCTTCTTCTGAGACAACCATTGCTTTGCAGCTGCAGGACTTGTTGGCAACAGGCCAGGTTTGCTGATGAAAGAATTGAATTAAATGCACGATGTAGCAAGCATTAAAGATCAAGTAACATAAAAACAGTTCAACAAACTAAACACACAATGGCTCGAACAAAAGTAGACGTAGGGCTAATTGTATGAAACGAAAAGATACTTACTGAGAGCATAAAATCATTTTTAATGCAGACTAGATAATGTCTCTCGTGGTAAAATGCATAAAAAAGCCATGCCATAACGCTACCTGTGTGTGCTGACTCATTCAACAGTTACCATCGCTCCATATGTTTATCTGTGCCTTCTACATTTACAAATTGAGCTTTATGAAAAGTTTAAATAATGCATTGTATCAAAGCCTTGAGGCTTATGCACTTAGATGTGTCCTAATTGGCTTCAATCTACCAAATTAACCAATAATGGCCCCAGCAGCAGAAACTTCCCGATAGATGTGCTTGTTGAAAAACTGGCAGTGATGAGCAGCATGTGTGCACTTCTGTGCAGGCAGAAATACCAGAATGTGAAAAGATAAAGTTGTTTTTAAAAAATCCTTTTCCATCTCAATTAGTTGGTGGGCTTGGTGATATTGTTACAAGTGGACGAATCATGAACGAAGAAGTGGCGGTGCACTGAACGACGACGACGTTGACAGTTGGTAGCTGGGCGCTCGGTTCTGAGCTGAGTGCTGGCCATCTCAGAGCAGCCGCCAATATAGACTTACCGCTGTAACATCCCCGTAACATCTTTTGGTGGAGGTCGCGGGTTCGAGCCGACATGCCGACGACCCGACGAGCCGACGAGACGAACCGGCGAGATGACTACCGACCCGGCCCCTCCGTCTGCGCCTGCCACGCCAACTGTCGTCGTAGCCCACCCTCGCGACCCGGGCACATTCTGCGGTACAGATGGCGTGGACGTCGAGGACTGGCTCTCGCTTTATGAGCGTGTTAGCCAGCACAACAGGTGGGACGCCACGCTGATGCTGGCCAATGTAATATTTTATCTCGCCGGCACCGCACGCGTCTGGTTCGAAACCCACGAAGAAGAGATTGCCACGTGGGATGCCTGCAAGCAAAAGCTCCGCGGCCTGTTTGGGAAACCAGTTGGCCGTCAGCTTGCTGCCAAAAAAGAACTTGCAGCTCGCGCCCAAACGGCCACTGAATCATATATTACATACATTCAAGACGTCTTGGCACTGTGCCGAAAGGTCGATCCCAACATGACCGAAGACGATAAGGTAGGCCACATTCTTAAAGGCATTGCCGACGATGCCTTCCACCTTCTTCTATGCCGGGACTGCTCTACGGTTGACTCCGTTCTGCAGGTGTGTCGACGCTTCGAGCAGGCCAAGCACCGGCGCATTGCACACCGCTTCGACTGCCTGCCTAACACAGCTGCCAGTTCCACGTGCGAGGATCTGCCGACACTAAGGCAGCCTTCCAACCCCGACAACGTGACTCGCATCGTGCGCCGTGAACTGGAGGCGCTGGTTCCTGTTACGCCCAACGCGCCCTTGTCGGACAACACCCTGGCCACAATATCCCTTATTCAAGCTGTCGTCCGCCAGGAGGTCGCCAACTTGGGCATGCCCTCCAGCCATCGTCCCGTCGAACCTCGGAGTGCGAGCCCCATCTCTCCCGTGGTCGCTACTGCTACGGCCCGCAACACCTTCGTCCCAAGTTACACAAGGTATCGCAATCCGGATGAGTGGCGTACCCCTGACGACCGGCCGATCTGCTTTACGTGCTCGCGCGTAGGCCACATCTCCCGCCACTGCCGCAGCTGTTGGTCCGCACCTCCCCGACCTTTGCCCTACGTCGACCGCCGTTATGACTATGGACCCCGTCGCTTCACGCCTCGGAATGACCCACCCAGCGCCGAGTCCACACCGCCTCCTCGTAGAACCAGCCGCTCTCCCTCCCCGACAGCCCACCGTTCCCGCTCACCTCTTCCGCACCGCAGTTACTCACCGTCCTCTGCAGGCCGCTTCGTGGGAAACTAGCCAGTGCAGCTTCCGGAGGTGATGCTGCATTGGTGCCCCGACCTGAAAATCCTCTACTGACCCAGCCTTCGCCCTGTAATCTGCTCGACGTTTTTGTGGACAGTGTTCCTGTTTCTGCCCTCATTGACACTGGTGCCCAAGTCTCGGTTCTTAGCTCATCCTTTTGCCATCGCCTCAAAAAAGTTCAGACCCCTGCCGCTTCGCCCACCGTTCGCGTTGCCGATGGCAGCACTGCTGCCGTCACTGGCCTGTGCACTGCCCGCGTCACTCTTGCCAATCGTCACATCCCAGTTTTGTTCACCGTCCTCGAACACTGCCCTCACAATGTGATCCTTGGTCTAGACTATCTAACCGCTCACTCTGCCCTTATCGACTGCTCCAGCGGCCTTCTACGATTGGACCTACCTCTCAGCTCAGCCGACACACCCTCAAGCTCCACGCCCCGCCTTCGCTCCACCGAATACGCTCGCCTGCCCCCCCGACTCTGCCGTTTATCTGCCTATGTCCCCATTTCCTGCCGTTCCTGATGGGGATTATCTTGCCTGTCCACTCGCCGATGTCGTTCTCTCCCGCAATGTTGTTCTTCCGCACCTCATCGTGACCGTCACCAAGAATAGCACCTCCCTTCCTGTCCTCAACTTCAGCTTCTCACCACAAGTTCTTCCTGCAGGCATATCGCTTGCTACTTTGTCTTCTCTCACCGACTGTACCGTCACTGCTCTCTCACCTGGACCGCCTTCTACTGTCTCTCAAGCGGCCGACATCCGGCCAACGTTCCGCAATCCATTTCTGCGATGATTGCTTCTGACCTGAGCCCCGAGCATGCACAGGATCTTCATAACCTTTTAGTGTCCTACTCCGACATTTTTGACTTCGCTTCTGCTCCTCTGGGTCAAACATCGGTAGTGACTCACCGCATTGACACCGGCGATGCCAGACCTATACACCGGAGGCCTTGTCGTGTGTCGCTACCAGAGCGCCAGATCATCCAGCGGGAGGTGGACAAGATGTTGGCCAACGATATCATCGAGCCTTCAAACAGCCCTTGGGCATCTCCTGTCGTGCTCGTGAAAAAGAAAGACCAAACTTGGCGGTTTTGCGTCGACTATCGTCATCTCAACAAGGTCACGAAGAAAGACGTCTATCCCCTTCCGCGCATAGATGATGCCCTGGACTGTTTACATGGCGCCCGCTACTTTTCTTCCATCGACCTTCGTAGCGGGTATTGGCAAATCTCTGTTGACGCAAGAGACCGCGAGAAAACAGCTTTCGTCACCCCTGATGGCCTTTACCATTATAAGGTCATGCCCTTCGGCCTTTGTAACGCCCCTGCCACATTTGAACGGATGATGGACTCGTTACTCCGGGGCTTCAAGTGGACGACCTGCCTTTGTTACTTAGATGATGTAATTGTTTTCTCGCCCTCTTTTGAAACCCACCTGCTTCGCCTTTCGTCCATCTTGGCACTTTTCCGCCGCGCAGGTCTTCAACTCAACTAAAAAAAATGTACTTTCGGCCGCTGCGAACTCAAAATCCTCGGCCATTTGGTGAATGCGAGTGGCATACAACCTGACCCTGATAAAGTTCGTGCCGTCAGTGCTTTTCCCTGTCCCCGCTCGCCCAGTGATGTCCGCAGCTTCATCGGTCTCTGTTCCTACTTTCGCCGGTTCGTCCCGAACTTCGCAGCCGTCGCTCGCCCTCTCACCAATCTGTTGCAGAAAGGCGTTCCTTTTTCCTGGGGACCAGAGCAGGCTACTGCATTCTCTAGCCTTATCGCCGTCCTCACCAACCCTCCTGTATTGGCCCATTTCAACCCGTCTGCCCCGACTGAACTTCGCACCGATGCCAGTGGTCACGGAATTGGCGCCATCCTTGCTCAGCGACAACGCGGCCAGCACTGCGTCATTGCGTACGCCAGCCGTCTTCTTTCTTCCGCCGAGAAGAATTACTCCATCACAGAACGCGAGTGCCTGGCTCTTGTTTGGGCCATTGGAAAATTCCGCACATACTTGTTCGGCCGCCCATTCACTGTTATAACCGACCACCACGCCCTGTGTTGGCTCTCATCTCTAAAGGACCCTACTGGCCGTCTTGGCCGGTGGGCATTGCGATTGCAAGAATACACCTTTTCCGTGGTTCACAAGTCCGGTCGCCTCCATCAAGATGCAGACTGCCTGTCCCGCTATCCCGTCGATCCTCCTTCTACAGACTGTGAGTAAGATGCCTGTGTCCTCTCCATATCCGACCTCTCCCACATTGCCGACGAACAGCGTTTGGATCCCACCCTCACCTCTCTCATCGACCGCCTCAGCACCGACCGCCGCGACACTTCTCTGGCCCGGTTTTTGCTGGACGGGAACACGCTGTACCGCCGCAACATGCGACCTGATGGCGCTGAGCACTTGCTCGTTGTTCCCCGCCACCTACGGTCCACTATCCTCGAACAACTGCATGACGCACCTACGGCTGGTCATCTTGGTGTCTCCCGTACGTACGACCGCGTGCGCCGGCGTTTCTTCTGGCCTGGTCTGTACCGCTCCGTCCAACGCTACGTCGCCGCTTGCGACATCTGTCAGCGCCGAAAGAAGCCCGCTGTCCTGCCGTCTGGACACCTGCAGCCGATCCCCATCCCGACCGCCCCGTTTTCTCGTGTTGGGCTAGATTTACTTGGGCCCTTCCCGGAGTCCTCCACGGGGAACAAGTGGATTGCTGTCGCCACCAATTATGCCACGCGGTACGTGATCACTCGCGCCATTCCAACCAGCTGCGCCACTGACGTCGCTGACTTCCTTCTGCACGACGTCATATTACACCATGGCGCTCCCCGTCAACTCCTTACCGACCGTGGCCGCTGCTTCCTTTCCCGAGTTGTTGACGAAATCCTTCGTTCGTGCTCCGTTCGTCACAAGTTCACCACTGCTTATCATCCTCAGACGAACGGCCTTACGGAGCGTCTCAACCGCACGCTGACAGACATGCTCGCCATGTACGTATCCGACGACCACCGGGACTGGGACATAAGCTTGCCTTTTGTCACCTTCGCCTACAACTCTTCGCGCCATGATACCGCTGGTTACTCGCCCTTCTATCTTCTCTTTGGACGAGACCCCTTACTGCCCTTCGACCCTCTGCTGCCCACAGCTGGCCCTGTCACTACATATGCGCGTGACGCTATCGCCCGAGCAGACGCTGCCCGCCAGGTTGCTCGACACAAGTTCTCCGCCTCCCAAGAGGCTCAAAAACACCGCTACGATGGCCTGCACCGTGATGTGCGATACCCTGCCGGATCTCTCGTCTTGCTGTGGCTCCCATCCCGTCGTGTGGGGTTATGTGAAAAACTTCTGCCGCGCTACACAGGTCCTTATCGTGTATTACGGGCAGTGACCGACGTAACGTATGAAATCACGCCGCTGCACCCAAAGTCGACGTTCGCTCCACTGAAGTCCGAAGTCGTTCATGTAGCTCGCCTCAAGCCCTATCACCCACCATCGACATCGCACGCCTAACACGCACCGGGACGTTGCCTTCAGCCGAGGGGGATAGTGTTACAAGTGGACGAATCATGAACGAAGAAGTGGCGGTGCGCTGAACGACGACGATGTTGACAGTTGGTAGCTGGGCGCTCGGTTCTGAGCTGAGTGCTGGCCATCTCAGAGCAGCCGCCAATATAGACTTACCGCCGTAACATCCCCGTAACAATATTATTCTTGATCTTAGAAGCCCCTAAAAAGAACTAAGAGCACATAAGTACAGGATGTTGGTTCAATAAATACAAGCCACATAAGGCTTTACCACATTTTCACATTTTCGGCACGTCCTTTTTTTTTTTCGAGGGCCGTGGGGCATTTTACAAATAGACTTTTGTTGGATAACCCAGGCATTTCTTTCTGTCCCTTGAATGAAGAATTAAAGCAATTTTACTAGGCATCACATTATTTTTTGTTGCCAGTCTTGTCATTTTATGGATTTCATTTTGCATGGCTTTATTACAGGTTGGATACTGTTATGCTGTCTAGTCAAGTAGTAAACATTTCTGTGCACATATTTTTTCATACATGCTTAGGCAGTCTTGTTTTGTTTATTTCAGTTCCAAAGGCCATACACTATTTGAAAAAATAAGGGCAACAACATTTGCTTGTTTATCATTTTCTGAAATATTATTTTTTTTGCACTGAACAGATATTCGATTCGTATTCATAAATTTCACTATTCGCACACCCCTAAAAGAAAGTCATTGTGTATGAATTTGCAATGTCTTGTCGGACAACATAGGTCAGACTGGAGATTGTGTGAATGTGCATCTTTAAGAACAGCAGACATTGCTATTGGAATAAGGGCCATTACATATCATAGTACATTATTGCAAATGTGACTAGTCCTATTTTTGAACAACAGCCATCTAAATAAGACACCAAGATAAACTGCCACGCGATGCCCCTTTTGCTTGAGCCCATTTCTGTTTCCTCTACTTTTTAGCTTTTTGGTATGCGTTTCTTGTGGTGGGTTTATATACCTGTGCTCTTGAAATTAAGGTTCAGTTGTTAGAAAGCACTGGTGAAGTGTTGTCCCTCCTCCTGTGCACTTGTTTTTCGCACTTCTTTGAAGATGACTCCTATCCAACTCACCCAGCTTTCCACACTACTTAAATAAAGTTTCACTTCTTTTCATTTCATTTCCTTGTCCTTTAAATGCCCAGAGACATTACATAAGGGGGGATGCGCATATAGGTTGGGAGTAGTGGCAGAACAAATGGAAAAGACACAGGGAAAGAAAAGAACACAGTAACATACATCCAAAATGCTGTCGAAAATAAAGACTAACTTTAAAATTATAAAAACTATAAAAAGTAAGGAACTATGCAAAAACAGGCTTTCAAACAATTTAAATCAAGATACAGTTGGCACTTCAACATCGCAGTATGGTTTGAACAGGTCTGCAGTGTTCGGCAATGTGTGACGAGGAAGAACAGGTCGCTGAGGTTATGAAAACTGACTAGCCAGTTTGTTGCGGAATAGACGGTGGTCAGAGCATGTGATTATGTTGTCAGGATGGCCACTCCAAAGCACTATGGCATCAGGAACTGCTCATGGCAGAGATGTGGGCTTCAATGCGCGCAATAGGGTAACGTAAGTGGGATTACATTCCCGAGAGTGGCTTCAGCAAGGAATGTCTTGGAAAACAATAATAGAAAAGTGAACAATGCATAGGCGTGAAAATGTGCAATGGGCTGCAAGCGTTGGAAGGTCGAGGAATCGTTTTAGTAAAGTGACAGTGGTATTTTTTTAGTATTGTGAAGTAATGAAACAGGCAGCACGATTCACAATCCCTGCCTCGCCTTGGAGCAGATAGTGCAAATCTGTGTTGTCCATGGTAGTGATGATGTAATGTGTGCTCCTAGGCATTTATAAGATGATACTGTACTAATAACGACTGATTTATTGTTGTAAGCACTGTCAAAACCCTAAGCACATAAAACAATGAAATAAACATTCACTGAAATGGATGCATGTATATATCAGCTATAGAGTATAAATAAACTTTTCCCTTTATTAAATATTAAGTTACTGTAGAGCCCAAAATACACCTCAGATGTCGCCTTAAATGTGCACAATGTTCCTGTAGATCTAATACAAGCTCACAAGTTTTTGGTCTCTGCGTTTGAGTACGCCAGTATAACTCTGCACCTTGGTTCTTTCCTATACTCAGATACAATTAAGCTGTACATGTTCTACACGCACAAATATATGGCACTATAGGCATAAAACAAGGAAAGTCGCGATAGATAAAGGAAACAGTTCGGCTTAATAATAATAAATTAAGCGGCTGGTGTGCGCCTCAGGCAGCCGTCAGAGCTTGCATGAGCCGTATTAGTATGCCACGATCACTGTGAAATGCCTTTATTCAAGGCCATAGTGACGTGGCAAAAACATTTTAAGTGGTGCTCAAGAGATTGAATGCATGAGAAGATAGAGCGTCGAACGCTGGCTATATTGAAGATACTGTCATACTTCTTAAAATACATTGGATTGCTTTAAAAGTTTAAGGAGAAAACAGGTAATGTAAAAATGCCGAAGTGCGGCAATTTAACGCCGATTTAAGAACCCATATTACGTACCTCGTCTGTTCTTCGTCCACTGCGGCAACAATTTCTCCAGTAAGTTGGGCTAAATCCAAGTTAACCGAGTCTCCTTTGGCATCCATGCTGTTCATTTTTCTGCAGATTTGTCAAGGGACTGTCCTGTTTTTCGAAGGCTGCGCCTAGAAACGAGGCAAGTGAACAAAAGAAAAAAAAGGTCGGTCGCGTTGGTTTCATTTCATGGTAGAGAAAATTGTTACATGCCACTGTACGCCTATGCAAAGCTGATATAAAAAGAAAACACACACACGCACAAAATTTATTTCAGCTCAAGAAAGCTCGCAGGTGCGCAGTTGTGTGGTTTCGACGGTGGTTTCGCGCGTTGACGTTTTTTCTCGATCGGAGCGTTAGATCAGCTACGATGGAAGGAGAAAACCCATACAGCTGGTATTGGCAGTTTCATAGCTTAGAGCTGCGTCAAGTAAAAAGGAAAAATAATATAAACAGATGTTGAGTACAAAACAGTGGGAATTTTAGACGAAAGCGCAGTGACTGTACACGCACCTTTATGCACAGACGCCCACGCAGTGATGCGCGCAGCAACGATATATGGAAAAAAGAGAGATAGAGGGAGAGAGGTTCGCTGATGTCTACTGCTATTAGGTGCCACACGGAAATAGAGGCGATAGAGGCTTTGGAAGATTACTGCAGATAGAAAAAAAAGAAGTAAAAATAAGTGTTGATATAAAACGTTAGTGATAATCGTCTGTGGTGCGGGTCTCTATTGCCATGTAGTACACTTCGTTTAGAAAAGCAAAACAAAGCAAAGAAATGAGGATTCGTCGTCGTACGGACGTGCGCCAGATATGCTGCGCATTATATCAGGCTTCATTTTCTTCATGGAGGAGTTTTCCTTCCTCCATGATTTTCTTTCTCGCGGTCTTGCGCGACCTAAATATGGCTAGGCAGGTACTTTAACAACGACACCCAAAGGTCCATGGCTAACTCGGTCATGGGATCCCAATAAATGGACATCCAAATTCGATTGTCCTATTCTAATTCAACCCAATGGTTCGAGAAAACAGCATTAAGGATAGTTGCCGGGCCAGTTGGTACATAATATCACCGAAAAACAGCGCGCTTACACGGGATAGAGAAAGAATTAAGGCACGCACACACGCAGCGCTGACTTGCAACTGCAGGTTTATTGCGTTCCTCGCAATCAATACCGGAAAGGAAAACAACAAACAAAAGAAGGCGAGGAAGAGTTCCTTCTGTCACATCATGTCGTCATGGTCATTCAAGATATGCAATTTCTTGTCAATGCCATCGATGGTGTGCTAACGCATGACGCGCGTCCTGTCTATGATGAATGCTTCATAAAGCTCGCGCTTGTGCTGATGATTATACCGCCTCAAAATCTGGCTCCGTCCAAGGTTAGGAGTGCATTGACAGGCAGAAACGTGTTTTGCCAGCAGAGCGAGTGGGTGGGTGCTCATAAAACACCTCCTCAACGAAAACGGAATAAAGTCCAAAACTATGCAACGGAAGGCTAAGCAAATTAGTACCCCGCGCGAAGCAAGCCAGTACTGCCGAAGCACTTGTGCATGACCTTGCCAAACGGTACTTACCGCTTAAATCGGGGCAATTCCAGTACCTTACAAAGGAAGAACTATGACAGTGCCCCAAACTCAAAGCTAGATACGGACTTCACAGAAAGCGAAGTACGCTTCGCAATTCACGAACTCAACAGTAACTCTGCAGCAGGCCCCGATGGTATCGCAAATCGGGCTCTCCAAAATTTAGAGGACAACTCGGTCACGCTTCTAACGCAACAAGTCAACGAAGCCTGGAAAACTGGCCATCTACCTGCAGAGTGGAAACATGCCAACACGGTCCTCATCCCAAAATCGGGCAAGCTGCTGAGGCTACCAAACTTAGGGCCGATCTCACTAACGTCTTGCTTAGGAAAGCTAGCCAAACACGTCATCCTGAATAGACTGTCGGAATACGTAGAAGAAAAGGAGTACTTCCCCTACAATATGATCGGCTATAGGCTGGGTCTCTCAACGCAAGACGCTATGCTACGAATCAAGAAAAGTCTGCTGGATCGCCCCACATGAGACACCAAGGCGCTAATGGAACTCGACGTGGAGCAAGCTTTTGACAAAATCCAACATCAAGCCATTCTCAAGGCCATATCTGACCCCAATCTCGAAACACGCTTCTACCGCTACGTCAAGGCGTTTCTGGAGGATCGAACGGCCACTCTTTGGATAGGCAAGCACGTCTCGGAGAGCTTTGATCTTATTTAACTTGGTGATGACAAAGCTCTCTCGCGCACTGGGTGAAATTACCGATGCGGAGCACACCATATACGCAGACGATGTCACCATCTGGAGCACCGGTGGCAGCGATGCGGAATTGGAAGCTCGCATGCAAGAAGCCATCTGTGTTACCGAGGCCCATCTCACCCCAATGGTACTTCGCTGCTCATCTACCATCCCCCAAGACCAGGGCGCTCGTCCAACGACTGGTGCAAACACCACACTCCATGCATAGAGTTACACGACAGGAACGGAAATCGCATACCTACGTTTGACAAAATATGAATTCTAGGACTAATCATCCAAAGTAACGGCTCCAACTGGGTGATGCTGGACAGCATCACGATCAAGATTGCGAAGACGATCCGAATGTTTCGGCACATCATGAATAGGCACAGGGCACAGGGGACTGAGCGAGGACAACGCCATTAGAATGGTCCACGCTTTTGTACTCTGTCACGTCACATAAGTGGCTGCGATGCTCAACTGGAAAAAAGAACATCAAAGAAGGCTCGAAGTACACATACGCCGAGCTTTCAAGACAGCGTTGGGGCTCCTCAATAATGCCTCCACTGATCTACTCTTACAGCTAGGAGTGCATAATACCCTTGCCGAAATCATCGAGGCTCAGCACATGGCACAGATCGCACGCCTATCAAGCATCAAAGCGGGCAGAGAGATTCTCGTCAAGCTCAACCTGAACGCCATAGCAGAAAGGGACAACGTCCTGCAGTTACCTAAAGTCATAAGAGAAGCAACTGCAGTGCTCCCCTTCCCAAGAAACGTACACCCGATCCACAATCAAGGAAGAAGACTTGCCCGCGCCAAAGCCCTCGCTGCAGACGTGGCAAGGTTTCCCGACCAGACAGCTTTCGTGGATGCAGCATACATACCAGGAATGCATGCCTACTCGGTAACAGTAATCGACGAACACGGGCAAACGCGCACCTCACTCACGATTTATACCAAGAAGCCAGAGGTAGCTGAACAAGCAGCGATAGCACTAGCTCTCAAAGACTCGAGCTTCACAACTTTATACAGTGACTCTAGAGCAGCCACTTGAGCTTTCGCCAAGGGCGGGATAGACGAGACGACGCTACGAATCTTAAGCGGAAGTCACATCACTGATCACTCCATCGTATGGTTCCAGGCACACATGGGTAGCTTAGTAGGGGGCGGCCTGCGGAATCTCAACAAGATCGTACACGAGGCGGCGCGCGGACTCATCAACCGCGTCCCTCTGGTTTCCCCCGCTACCCCACATATCGAGTACAGGGATCAATTATTCACGTACAACGAGCTCACTAAGCACTTTTATCTACGCAGACAAGAGTTTCCGCCCCCAGGATAAGAAATTAAACCGCAGCCAGTCGGTCATGTTGCGCTTGCTCCAAACAAAATCATACCCCAACCCCTGGCGCATGAAGCACATCAACCCAGACTACGACGGACAACATGTGTGTGAACAGTGCAGTGAACATGTCGACTTGAACCATATGCTGTGTGGTTGTGCATCGAGTGATGCCTACGCCAAGAACAAGGAACACTGGGACAAAGTGCTAAAAAGTGCTTTCCTACATGACCAGCTTCGGGCTGTCCAGGAAGCCCGTGCAGCGGCGGAGAGCTTGAGGCTCTCTGTGCAGACGTGGGAGCTGCCCTCTACACGTGGCACCTAGCAGAGTATCGTTCAGGACCCCTACTGTGGGAAATAAAGTTTTACCACCACCACCAAGAGGGGTGGAGATCGCAGAGCGGTGCATGCGTGCCAGATGCCATTATTTTGTTCAAACGGTTGTGTGCGAGACACCTCCAAAATATAGTGTCATAAATACTGGGAGACAGACATGGACTACAAGACCAAAGTTGCAAAGGAGTCAAGTGTAAAGACGTGTTAAGATTCGGTGTGTAATAAAGGTGCATGTTAAGATATACCTATGATATGTCATGTCATTCAAATGGGAACGAAAGTTCAAAGCAATATTTTTGTTTATAAAAGCAGTTGTAACTAAACAGGTTTATCAAGCCCACCAGGCTATTAAATAATGCTGTTAAATATCGAATTACCCAGCTTCGAAGCATCCCTGCTATTGCATGTTTTTTTATTATCACTCTGGAGAGATCCAGAAATCCCCACCTGATAAACACTTCTTTGCCTGAAGCATGCACTCGCAAATTCAATTCGCATTCTTGTGTACTGCCACAGCTGTGCAAGAGCTCAGCTTAGCCATATCAGTTTATAACCCCATAAAAATGTGCCTCACAGATCAGCAAATTCCTATCAGCAATGTATCTGATGCATATGAACACCAATACAGAATTTACACTTACTCGAGTATATTTGAGAGATCTTTGCACAACACCTGAAAAGTGCATCTGTTTTAAGTGTCTTTGTGCCTTACAAGCTCATATTACACTGTCACTTGAATGGGCATGCATGCTTTCAGGTCCACCTTTATTCCACTGCCCTTGTAAAAGCAACAGCCATCAGTGTGTTTTCTCAACATCTAGTGCATAATTCCTGCCATGGCTGGTAAAAAAACCCTTCGCAGCATATGAAAGCTTGCACACCTTTGGGAAGGAAAGGACCACCCAAGGGCTGTGCCACTTAACTTGGTGCCCGTGAAATATTCCCAGACTGCGACAATGACACTGACTAAATAATCAACATGGCCATGATCTTTTCAGAAACCCATTTGTTATCCGAATCATGCACGACAGTTGCCAAAAGCGAGACCTGCTCTACACGTGCCATTTCATCACCACGGGCATGCCACCTCTATTTTCATGACAAGTGCAGCAAAAGCAGACGTGCAAAAACACAACAACGTAAAGCCACCTCACTTTATTATTTCTCAATGAAAATGGCATTTTGCATTGATTTGATAAGATGAAGGCATGAAAATTAATACATATTTAGGAACCAGGAAAAAAATTGAGAATCATTCATGCTGTAGCCGTGAACAAGCTGCAAAAACAGTTACTCCATTCAAAACGGAAACAAAGTATGCATGGACTACTCATGTCCTGAGAATTGTGGGTTTATTGTGACTACAGACTTGAATGTCTGCTTCACTCATTCAGTCCATACACCAAACCACAGCCTCCCTTGAAATGGACAGTCTTGTTCAGTCAAAAAACACCGAAGTTTTACATGATCTCCAGTAAGCATTGTCACTACGACCTGATCTAGCTTCATGTGGCCATGTATAAAAGAGCAGGCAAAAGCAGAAACACTGGCGTTAAGGGTGACAATTGCCCTAAGTGAGTGTTGTAGGTTTGTTCAACTAAAGGCAATATAAAGCATTTCTATGTTACAGTACAGTAGAACAGAAAAACACCTATGTCCCATAGCCGGAGAGGTCCTGTGTAATTAGATCAACAGGAATGAAACTCAACAAGAAAACAAAGCATAAAAATGCTACAACATGATGGTGGACAACTTATACAGTTTTCGAACTGAACAAGACAAAGAACGCAACTGAGCAGTTAAAATAAATTTAGCCATGATTATAACTGCCTGCGCTGCTCAGTAAAACAACTTATGCAACAGCCGCATAGTTTAGGATATAACATAATTCATTTTTAGGAGCCAATGTAGCAGTTCTGGTGACAGCTAACTGAGTAGGCTCATACTTTATATAGCACTGTGCACACTATCAATGTGTAAGTAAGCAACTCCCGCTACAAACCTTATAAATGCGTCTCATCGAGTCTTGCGAGTGTGAGGGTTGTAAAAGTCAGAGAGTTAATAAAAGGCAAGCAACTTTCTTTTGCTATTTCAAACATTTCAAAGGTTTTATCTGCACCTGCACACACAAGGCGTTAAACCAAGCTCACCTAATGCTCTCTTTAGTAATCACTCATCCAAAGTTTAGTGAAAAGGACTTGCTGCCAGTAGAAAAATGCAAAGTACAGTCAAGATAACAAAATCAATCAGTATTACGTCCTCGCAAGTGTAGTAGTGAATTCACTGTGGCATACTATAACATGAATATCTAAAGGCAGGGTTCAACTGCACACCTAGAAATTCTTAACCAGTGCTGTGCTACAATGGCATGTTTCCATACAAAGTGTGAGTTTTACACATTTTACATACAGCTGATCTGTATGTGTCTGATAGTTACTGAACCACATTAGCTTCATGAAATTTGAACACTACAACTTGGCACGAACACTGTGGTCACACCACTTCAAGATGCAACACTGCTCTGCTATCATCTCAGTGAGAAAACTCAAAGCAAGCAAATATTTAAGGTACTCCTCTTCAGTGCAGCTTAAATATATGCATACATAATTAGCAATAACACAGGCCACACTTCTATCACAAGTAAATATACTAAACAGCCTTGTAATATGTTTTAAGCAACAAGATTTATTGGTTTATCACTGCGTAAAGTCTGCCAGAAAATTGCAATAATAAGCACAAAATCACGTGGTTAACCTGCAGTTAAGGAACACTGCATTTTCTTGGCATTTACGGTGAAGCCAAATCATACATTTAGGTGTATATATATATATATAGAGTATGTGCACTCAAACAACAACTCAAATGACTCAGAACTACATGCGCACCATTGCAAAATGTGTTCATCCTACCACAAAGCTTATGAAAACAATGCTTCAAGGTAAGAAAAAAAATTCAGAATTCTACTGGCTAATTAGGTGTAAAGTTGCACGTTTTGGTTGTTAATTCAAAACAACTAATTCAGCTCACGCTTCCTCCAATGGTTGCATTCAAATAATGAATGGCAGTAATGTGTGCTCATAATTTTGCCTCACTTTTATTGACAAAATCTACTTGAGCGGGAGAAGTATTGCATTAACCGCCAGTGCAGACCTCGGTAAACACAGCGAAAAAAAAACAACAGAACTCCGATGCCACTCAACAAAAGTACTAGTTCTGACTAGTGACACTACATTATTCAACACATTCCCCCTGCCAAAGAAAAAGTCTAGCGGCCGTAGGAGCACACTGCCACTTCATTT
Organism: Amblyomma americanum; assembly: GCF_052857255.1. NCBI lineage: Eukaryota > Metazoa > Arthropoda > Arachnida > Ixodida > Ixodidae > Amblyomma > Amblyomma americanum. The sequence continues at coordinate 41,157,006 of NC_135502.1, forward strand.
GAGGTGAATGCCTGTAGTAAATCGTGTCTCTCTACTCACAACCATCTGCCTTTTGCTGTAAACTGGATTGGCACAGAAACATATTTCGCAACTGGGTCCAGATTTGTAAAGTTTGTGCAGACTCTGCACTTAGTCGAGAGGTTTTCTTCTTTGCCTCTTATCAGGCCAGTAGAATTCGTCCATAAAAGACATTGGAAAAAGAAAGTATAAAGCAAAAGCTATTTAGGAACGTCTACAGTGACAATCGGGCTGTCGCCATGAGGATATCACGCAGCATCGCAGCTGTGAAATTCGCATAAACGAGCAGCACAACCCACTTGGGTGAAGCTCCGCTGTTAAACACGCAGCCCCTAAAGACAGAGTTGCAAGGACGGAGCACACCAAAGGCACCATTGGCACCCAGTGACCCTGGTCAAAACAAATGTCAAAACCTTGTCTTGCCCCTCACCCCCAAACTAGGAAGAGAGCAGGGATGGCTCGCTCGCTTAATGCAACCAGCTGTTTACCTTGAACCAAGAAATAAACTGACTGCTTTGTTTCTTAACAGGCAGCCCTTCATGATTTTACAATGATGCAGTCAATCAGAAAAGTATGAAGAATTTCACTGCTAGGCCTGAGTAGCTCCATATCAAAATGTAAGCGTGCACATTAAAAAAAATTGGGAGCACCAGCTTTTTTTAATTTTACTTTGTGAGCTTCCTCAATTAGTCACAGCAGCCAATTAATCACAACAGAGATAAAATAAAAAACAAGCATGCCACAGGGCTCTCCCAGACCTAGTTCTCACCCTAGGGGAGACCACGTCAGACTACCGCCACCACTTCCTGGCTGCTACCTGTCTACCTCCGCTGGAGCATTGACAAAGTGGTCCTGGGCCCCCGCCCAATACTGGCCCTGACTTCCTGGCTGAGGGTATTGAGCAGCGCTCAGCAGAGGAGTGTTGGCCTGAGGCACACCGGCGGCGGCGACAACACGGGCATTTGATTGGGCATTCGCAGCCCGGGCTCCGGGGGAACTCCTGCTTGTAAAACCCGGGCTTGGCGGCGGCGAAGTCCTTGGCTGGGTGTAGTAGGTGGCAGCCCCCGGCTGCTGTGATGTGGCACTGCTGCTTGGAGGACGTGCTGGACTTGCCGATCGTGGCGTTCCTGGAGGGCTTGAGTTGATCGGTCCTTGGAAAGCAGATGGCGACGGTGGCCGAGAGGAGGTGCTTGCACTGCCCACTGCCCCTCTGGATGGGACGACTGTGGCTTGAGTGAGTGCGGGCTGGCCCCCTGCCAGTGCCAATGGCACGGGCTGCATGAAAATCAAGCACGAAGCATATGACACAAGTGCTATTACAGTGGAATGTTGGTAATTCGAACTTGCTTGGTTAAAACTTATGCTTTATCCAAACTAAAGCTTTGGTCCAGTCAACACTGCATGGATTAAGAGAAGCCTGATTGGACTCCCCTACTTTGAACTCTGCACAATTAGGCAGAACAAATTTTCACTCCCATTCAACTCTGAATTACCTAAATTTTACTGCACTACCATCAAGTGCAGAAGCCTACAGATGACCGTGCATTGTACAGCAGAAGGTGACACATCCCTGCTTTATACAGTCAAAATTGTGAGCAATAAAAATGCCCCCCTCCCACATAGAGTAAGAGTATTCCTTGTATTTATTACACATTCCTGGATAATGCCATTTCCCAGTAAGAACACCCATAATGTCACTAAAATCTCTCCATATGCCATGTTTAACTACCAATAGACAATGTGACAATGTATGAGAGAGCTGTGCCCGGGGCAACGTGCCATAAAGAGCAGGCACACAGTGGTTTCTTTGCAAAACATACGTTCAATGAAGGGAAGTATTTGAAATCAATGGCGATGCACTATAAACAAGCTGGCCGAGCCTGAGGGCACATGACATGAAGAGGAGGACCGCAGTGGCGGCTTCTCCACAGTGCATAGGCACAAAGTGCAAAAAATCCAAAAACAACGATGACAAAAACGAAGGCACCCTCGCTACTTCCAGTCTTGCCATTGTCAGATTGGGTGCACTGAAAAGTTTTTTGTGTGAAAGACAATGCCAATGAGGATCTGCAAGCACAACAAAAAGGTTTCCTCACACCTTGCACCAGAAAGCTCTGACAGACCTCTTCAGGAAGTGAAAATACCAATAAATGATTTAGTACTTCATTGCAGAGCCGCACATTTAAAATCTCAGAGGTTTTGGATTACCACATTTTTTTGGCGTGTAAGTAACAGTTTTTCTTTGGATTTTTGGTCTACATGTCTTACACGAAAAATGACACACCACCAAGTGCCATCTTTTGCTGTTCCCAGTAACTATGTCTGAAAAGAAAATTAATGTGTACAAGGCAAAATAAAAAACGAGTTACATATAAGACTGCGTTAGTGCAGGGCAATCGGCTATCATGATCTGCTTCCATGGGTACAAATCTGCACCAGTGCAGTGTCAGATGTGTGCCCATTCGAGTCCTGTGTGTATGCGCAGATAGCACCTTGAGGAAGCAGCTCACAGTAGCCAATCGTGCTATGCTAAAACTGTATATTGCAATTGTTACCCAATGGGTACAATTCTACAATCTCACAAAAACCAGACTGAGTTTGGTGGCGGCATAGGGCGCATCGAGTCAAGCCATATTCTCGAAAGTTTCGATTCCGACACTGCATACATATCGCTTTGTGTGTGTGATACGAAGAAGCCATGATGCACAATTCAAATAGCGTGCCATGGAATATATGGTGGAGGATGGGAACTGGGCTGCAGGGAGACAGTTTACTGTGAAAGCAAAAATTGTCCGGGAATGGTGCAAACCCCCAGAGTGCTCTAGTTGCTGAAGCAAAAAAAAAAAAAAGGCAGGCCACAGGCAGAAGGCACGCTCTGCCGAAGAGATCCTCACTGTGTTTCTATAGCGCACGCTGAATGAACAGGTGAGTCTTATACACTGGTGAGACTTAGTGATTTTTTTTTTAAACTGTCATTTGCAGGGGGGGGGGGGGGGGGGGTGAAACTTATACACAGGGGAAACTTTAATAGTCCTGAAAACACTGTACATATTTGCTAAACATAAGATGTCATTCCCTCAAATTTCCTAGAGAACGCATCAATGAGACTCTGCTGTACACATGAAGAATAAAGAACTGCTCATATAAGACAACACTAGCTCACTAACTTAATGAGAATACCGTATATACTCGTGTAATGAACCCAATTTTTTTCCAGAATAGTTAACATCAGTTTGGGGGAAGGGTTCATAACGCGGGAAAAGTTTCAAGAGATTTTTTTTGGAAGGGTCGAAATTTCATGTACCTCTGTCAGTCCTTCCGTCTCAACAAACCCATGCAGTCGTTCCTGCCGCTGGTGTTTTACGGGGAGAAAATTTTCGCTGCAGTCTGCCTTTTACTTGGCCTGAATGAACTGGTATTGTCATTGTTCTAGAGTCCAACTATTCGGGAGTGAACATTTGCCCACAGGCATCAGCGCATTACAAAATGTGGAACTGATAGAAACACTGGATGGTATGTAGCATTTATATATTATGCTATGGTTTAGTGTGGAGACAACAGCAGCAAAGCCAACGCACTTTAAAAGGCATGCCACAGTCACTATTGCAGGACAAATATCTCCAGAACAGACCTCCGTTCAAATTCCAATTAACCCAAGTGCTGTGCCACCCATATGCCTGGCAAACACATTTAAGCAAATGAAGAGCAAGTAGTAATCCAATATCCTTCCAAAGAAAAGAACACAAACGATGCACTCTACCCCTCCTTAGCTATGAAGTGAGAAGTTGGACACTGATGAAAGCATAGCAAGGAGCAGCAGAGAATCAGTAGCAATGAGAAAGGCGGGAGATACACAGAGATAGCATGCCCCCACTGGCACAGGAGAGAAACAATCGGACAACCTCATATGAGGCCTGTGCCCTGTACAGCCTAATTATGATGGTATCACAAGCATTAAAGTGCACCATGAAGAAGTTAAATTTCAGGGTTGAATCCCACCTTGACACCGTGCCAGATGTCGGCCAGCTGCCCTCTACACCATGCTATGCAGATCGTAGGCAGGAGGGTGGCTGGCACAAGATACAGCAGGGCAGGCTGGGGAGTCTTCATCAGGTACAGTGCTATGAACGTCAGCACCAGCCCAACACCGTAGACTGCAAAACAGGCACAGTAGTGGCAGGCTGTTTGCATGCTTGTTTGGAATGTCAGTGAAAACCACACATACTATCCGATTTATTTAATGCTACATTAATTCATTTTCAGTGGCAAGCTAAAACTGCAGCTTCACTGCTTAACATGAGCGAAATTGCAGAATATGCTTCTTTTTTTTCCTGGCCGTGAAGACAAGGTTACCTGATGATAGCATTCTCTAAGAATTCTTTCTGATTTAAAGTAGCCATGCAGAGAAGTAGAAAACTGTTTTCAAACTGATTTACCAGAAACAGCAAAAATTATTAAAGCACATCAATACATATTACTGGAAGAGGTTAGAGAGTGAGACGGGAACAGTCCTGAGACAGAGGCATCAAGCACTGACCGAATTCTTAAAATTTGAGATAACCATGATTAAACAAAAAACTGCACCAAAGTCAAGGAAAAATAATACAGTAAAAGCTAGTTAAAGGGCCACAGAAAGGAGTGTTTGAGCTTAGCTCTAAAATGCTTGCACTATCTAGAGTACAGGCCACCGAGCGTCCATGCCGCGTATGAGACCTCGAAAGCAAGTGGAAAATTTACAATACAGTGTTAAAAATTCCCGCTTTCGCACCTCGCGGCGACACACGGTGGCGGGCTTTCGCGCAAAACCTCGCATACGACGTCACGTAGTGCAAGTGACGTCAGCAGCCTGGGGTTCACAGTGTCAAATTCTTTCAGACGCCACGCGCTACCGCGGCCGCAACCACTTTGCGTGCGCGCCAGCCGGCGGAAATAGGGGAGCGGCCGAATGAATGGGGCCGGCGGAGGAGTGCCGCCATTTTGACGTGCGAGAGGAGAGGGAAAGGCGCGAAGACGTGGAAGTTCAAACTTTGTCAGCATATAACTCAGCTTCCACAAACCGCATTAAAATAATTCTTGCTGGAGGATAATTATGGAGCGGATAATTATGAAGCGGCGTCTTTTAACATCCCAGATGTAATGCAACTTTATTGAGAGCCCCTTTCTGGTGTCCTTTAATTGGACCCCCATTAATTCAGAAATCTGGATAATTCAAACTGCCTGCTTGGTCTCTGTCGGCAGCCATGTATGTGTATGGCGTCGCACACTTGCTAATAATTTGGACACTATGGGTCTTGCACTGGTTAGTTTGAACGGGCTACCGAAGGAAGGCTGCGTCCAGGTTTGACCGGCACAGAATGAGATCGTCGAAATAGCCCCACTCAAAACCCGAATTTCATGCTGCTTAGTCGCCCACATTTCTGAGTCGCACGCTACGGCAGGTGTGACGACGAGCGGATGGCCCCATCTCCAAAAACAGTCCAACCGCTTAGTTTCGGTTTCACTTTTCCGAGTGTCACATCAGCCAGCAATGACAGTGGCTTCAGACACTAATTGGAGTGGCTTGTATTTACTTCCCCCAATCTCTTTTTCTCGTCGCTTCCTTTATTTCTATTCATGAATTTCCGTTTTTCCATTGTGCTGAAACTGCGTGCTTGTCATGTACTGTTCGCCGCTTGAGAGAGAAGGCCTCTACACATGCGACAGAGCTGCTTGTCAGGACGATGGCGCTCCACTGCATTGCATCAAGAATGATGCTACGAAGGCCCATACAATATTACAGCACCTCTGCTTCCAACACTCACGACAGTATGCAAGCAATAAAGAAGTGATGGAAATGTGAAAAATAGTCACTGCTGCACTGTTCTCATCTCAGAAAGCAACCATTTCGCAGTCTTTCATCAAATAAATTTGGTGAAAGCAGTTCTTGAATGCTTTTTCAAAGTCATAATGTAATTCGAACATTTTTTGCAGTCCCCTGAGGCTCGAATTAAAGAGCTTTTACTTTACAACAAAACCATAAACTGACGTAGCACCATGTACCAAAACAAGGACAAAGCAAGCGACAAGAACACAGTTTCAGTTTAAATATTAAAAGGCACGAGGAGTAACAGCCAAAGGATACATACACAGTGTCCCAGTGAAAAAATAAAGGCGACTCCTAGTTGTCAGCAGGTCAAAACCATGGCAGTAGGCAACCAGGAGACCTGCAACCGTACAATTATTTATCTTTACTTTTGGGAAAAAAAGCCTGAAGCATTACACTCGGGAACAACTTTTCTTGGCAATGCGGTAGAGGCTAGGCAGAAAAGCCCCATGCTGTGGGGAGTGGGTTGTCCACTGTTCGTGCTAAAGGTGCGGAGAGGAGAGGTGAAAGGGGGAAGCTATGGTCCCGAACAATGAACAACACCACATGGGGAAAAATCCCGCCTCGTTTTCTTTCCTGCCTAGCCTCTACTATAGTATCGGCAAAAAAAGTTGTCCCCGAGTATAGTACATATACCTGACATAACCAATGTGTTTGCTTTTGGATGTCAAAAAATGGAAACGGTTACTCAAGACTGGACCAGCTAGGGGTGGCACTGCATTCACGAAAGAAAGCTGGCGTACCTGGGACCAGGATGTCACCAAAGCCGAGCAGTGAGAACTGACCGAAGCAGACTGAAAGAGACTCGTTGTTGAAGTGGGGCACCCTCAGCACCATGGGCAGCTGTTCCTGAGTGTTGCCGCCTTTGGCCACTTCCACCATGATGCTCTCGCCTTTCTGCCAAGACACGCAAAGCCAATAGGAATCAGTAAAAAGCTAGACAAGCTACAGCAACAAGTACAGCATGTTGCACAGCTAATGATAAAAGGCACAAACACACCACCGGCATGAACCGGCTTTACACAGGTTTACACACAGGGGGGCGTTTTTTTTGTGGGCTTTGGATAAAACCAGATTTGACTGCGTTACGCTCCAGTTCAATGCACAATAAATGAAATGCACAGGCGATCATAAGACATGATGCGACACATATGCATTAGCAGTGACTAATGGTTGTGCATTTCGGTTGACCGAAGCAGACTGAAAGACACTCATTGTTGAAGTGGGGCACCCTCAGCACCATGGGCAGTTGTTCCTGAGTGTTGCCGCCTTTGGACACCTCCACCATGATGCTCTCGCCTTTCTGCCAGGACACACACAGAGCCAACAGGCAGAGGGAATCAGTAAAAAGCTCGACAAGCTACAGCAACAAGTACAGCGTGTTGCACGGCTAATGGAGACAGGCACAAACACTCTTCTGGCTTGAAAAACTGGCTAGCTTGGCCTCCAGTTTTTTTACACAGGTGGCGTTTCTTTGTGGGCTTTGAATAGCACCAGATTTGAGTGTATATTACGCTCCTGTACAGAGCACAATACAGTTGAACCCGGTTATATATCGAACTTGAAAGGGATAATGGAATAGTTCGATATATCCACAATTTGATATACACAAAATTGCAATCAAGAAGCTTATCTGTAATCTGGAAGCAAAAATACGTTGCACTCACTCTAGTGGCGCGCTTCTTGCCGCAACATGCCACCTACCACCATGCTGGCAGCACATCACTCGCTAGAATTGTCGTCGTAGCTAAACTGCTTCACATTAAGGCCACAGCGAATGGTTGTTTGGAACTAGCTGCTGCCAAACATAAGATGTCTAATCCTGTTACCAGTACACTATAAAAGGAATCGCTCATTACAAAGCTCAATTGGTTTCCGCAAAGCTTTTGGCAACAAAGCGAGAGAAGCATCCCAGGCGAGGGCCGCCGCTAGGCTTTAGTTAGGTTGGCTGCTCCGCATAACAGCGATGTGGCGTGGAAAATGAGTATATGAGATCGAAGGTCACCCTCAAGCCCTACCCTTGTTAACCTCATCAAACTGTTTTTTTAGCACCAGTGGCGCCATCATCATCATCATCATCACCACCACCAGCCTGGCTACACCCACTGCAGGGCAAAAGCCTCTCCCTACAGGTGCCCAAAGGCCGCGCAGCGGACCCGCCTCCGTGAGCGAAAAGTGATCGAGAATCACTATTAGGAGAAACGTTACTTGCAGCGGAGCGGCATGCCGTCGGATATATCAAATGACCGGCAAAATTAGAGTTCAATATAGTAGTTCGTGGCTTTCCTATACTTTTGCATGGGATTTTCAAGGGGCAATCTGTGTGTTCAATATAGCCAATAATTCAAAATATGTATCAGAATTTGATATATCCGGGTTTGACTGTAGTACATGAAATGCACAACGCGATGCGACAAATCTGCATCAGCAGTAATGGTTGTGCATTTCACCTTTACATTGGTTGCCTTCCTACTGAACCTTTGAATATGATTTCATTGTTGCTTTTTCATTCCACTGTAGTGTGGGCTTGCAGTGGGTGGACAGTACTGGAGGGTGGAAAGGGTGGGTGGAGCTTCTGGACAGTGAAGGTGGGTGGGTAGGTGCTCGTAGGTGAGAGATGCATTTTTACTGGCAGGTGCCATGCCCGAAAGGCTGGAATCTCCGTATACAATATGACAGTTGGCATTGCCTTGCTAGATCAGGCTAAATGCAATTCACAGTAATTGCACAAAACAAGCAAGGAGCAAGAGGGAGGGGGAAGCTAGTGAAATTTACATTCAGCTAAAGAACAGGTGCTTTATTTCGTTTTTCCCTGTATTTCAGATGCCTCAACTCCTGTCTCGGATTTAGTCTTCGATTTCCCACTCTTAGAATAGCACAGCCAAGATGTGAACAACAGTTAATCTCAGAATGCCAATTTTATACTGTTCATGCAGGTTATGCCCATGGCACTAGCTGCGTTCACCTAATCAAACACAATGACAAAGAGGAATGATAAGATTTGCAATAAGGTAGAAAATATTCAAGATTATCACAAACTAGTTTTTTCTTCAAAAGCTTCGAAGGATAATGCTCACTTACCATGGTCAAGAATGGAGTGACGAAAACAAAGAAAATGTCATAGAAGAACAGCAACACTAAGAGGACACTGCAAATCTGCAAAAGAGAGCAGAGAAGAATTACAAAACAGCAGCAGCACTATCCCATCAAGCTAAACCCACAGTTCACCTGATTGACAGATGTTCTTTTAACAGCACTTTATAGCCACATTCACATTGCAGTCACAAGGCTAAGTATGAGAAGTCTACTGGTCAATTTGGTACAATTTTGAAGGAAAACTTCACCTGTGGCATCATTTTTTTCAGCTGAAGATACATGTGCAGTCAACTTTTGATCATTTTAACACGAAATGCGCCAAAAATTCGTTCAGATCAGCAGACCCAGAAAACTGTACCATGAGGTTGGGCAGGCGCAAGGTCTTGAGCATGTTGATGCTAAAGGCGACTCCCAGCAGGTCCTGGAGGATCCACGACTGCGGGTGGTGCCGCAGTACCACCCAGGTGACCGATACCGAGATGGCAAATATGATCAGTGCCAACTGCCGCACCTCCAACGGGCCGTGGAAGCATGGGCACAGGTTGCGTGGGATCCTGCATGACGACAGGACAGGATGATGAGAAGAGGAGGCTGCAGCAATACTTCATGCTACGACTTGTATAGACCAACACTGCGTATACAAGCATGGGGGCACTCAAGGACGCCAGAGGTGGCCATGATCATAAGCACCATTGTCTGCTACATTCCCTTATCGTGTCAGTTGAGAACTCCTTTTTATGTAGAGCTGTCTAGGCTGTCCAGTTTGAAAAATTTATTAGTTAGCAAATGCAGTGCATACGGCCACGTGTGAGACTACACAAGAAGCTTATGCAATTCAGAGAAACATCCAGCTTATAGAGCACCCATTGGAGGGTCATGTCCACCTTCACAGCACACCTTTAATGTGACATTTTAAAAAGATAGCTTCAAAATGACGTTGCATGCTTTGCTGCAGTCTTAATCAAAGCACTCACCAACTGTTAACAGACAGCTACCAGCATAGGTACACTGTGAAACGAGAAAAATATTTCGAAAAGTTTTCTTTACCTGTGTTTCTATGAGCCGCGCTCCCACCCAGTACCCTAAACCGGAGGAGACTCCCATGCGCACATAATACCACAGTGCTTTAAAAATAGCACACTGCCTTTGAAATGACATTTCACGCTCTTGAAATCTGTTCTAGGGTATGCTTGGCTTTTCGTCATGAAGGGACGACATCACAGGTGCACTATGCAATCAGCTAACTGGTTTCAAAACATTTTATGTGCATTCATAGGGGAGTAACCCCAGCTTTTATCCCTAGCCGGCGAGAGCAGCTCTCGCAGCGCCACCACATCTTGCTTTCGACATAGATCAGTGTTGGTCTGTACATATGCTCACATAGCTCAAAATGTATTGGACTCATTTAGACTCAAAATTTAATTTGCAACAGCCAGTCATACAGACTTCTGTTAGAGCAACGAACTCGATTGTTGACGACATCAAAAGCCTGAACAGTACATGCACCTGAATATATATGACACGGTGGCTTATGGTTTATGGGGGTTTAATGTCCCAAAGCGACTCAGGCTATGAGGGACACCATTGTGAAAAATTTCGACCACTTGGGGTTCTTTAACGTGCACTGACCGCACAGTACACAAGCCTCTAGAATTTCGTTTCCATCGAAATTCAACCGCTGCGGCCGGGATCGAACCCACGTCTTTCTGGTCAGCAGCTGAGCGCCATAACCACTGAGACACTGCGGCGGCTGATTATGTCATTAATACAGATATTAAACACAGTAGGTCTGCGCACAAACCTTGTTGTCCCTATTGGAATCTTGTATATCAGAGGCTCCAGCACACCAATAACAGACACCACAGATGCCAAGGCAAACATGCCAATAATGAAGAACACTGCAAGAGAACAAAGTTCAATTTAAATATGAATAAAATTTGCTGCATACACACCTAGAATCATCACACAGCAGTTTGTAAAATTCCAAAACAGCTTTTAAAGTGGAAATTGGTTTTTGGGGGAAAGGAAATGGCACAGTATCTGTCTCACATATTGGCCAACACCTGAACCACACCCTAAGGCAAGGGATAAAGGAGGGAGTGAAAGAAGAAAGGAAGAAAGAGGTGCTGTAGTAAAGGCCTCCAGAATAATTTTGGCCACCTGGGGATCTTTAACCTGCACTGACATTGTTCTGCTGCAAATTATTGTTGAGAGCAGCTTGCATCAACGGGAGTCTTGTTTGAACTTGACATTTAATCTGTTGCAAAACATCATAAAAACATGACTCTAGCTCAAACGTAAGTATAAGTATTATTGCTTACAAGCGGAACATGAGAAAAGGAGGAATTTACCATTTTTCTAACAAACTCATTTTTTTTTTAAGTTCACAAATTTTATGGACTTATTCAATTATTTGGACTACTTTATTTGTACATACTATCAGTCCAACCTGGACCAACATAGGAGCGGACACAACATCAAACTTGTGGCATAAGCAGACCAGCAGGAACAAGATGCCATCAATACAGTAGAATCAATAAAACAGTGCTAGCAAAGTACAGCCATAAAATACAGGAGAAAAATTGCAGGTAATAAATGATTCCCTTTATATGCTTGATTGCTTTATATGTTTAGCAAGATGGATGGAAAACTGCTCTCGAGATTTAGGATCCTGCCAAGTTGGAAAAATCGGTCGGTGACTGTATCATAAAGGAAAGACACAAAAGGCCCATTCTTGCAGAATCACTATCCCAAAGGTCCACATGGCACTGCTTTTAATGCCTAATGGCCTATCATGCCTCTTGGAAAGAGACAAGCTTTGATGTGGCTCATTGGTTACTTCTTGAAATTGCGTCTTAATTATCTACTAGAGTATAAGTTCCGTGACTGCAGGTCCAGATAAGAAGCATAGAACTGCTTGTGATAGTTGAGCACTATAAGCATGAGGCGACTGGAGTTCGGAAAATTCGCCCGATTGCAATCCAACTCCCCACTTTCAATTCCCAGACTTGAAAAAAAAAAAAGAGATGATATAGTGTGGTTAGGCCGAATGTGAATGAAGTGTGCTCACATTTCAGCTTTCACTTCGGTTTCGGCTAGAGTTTAAAAGGGCAATGTGATAGTGGTATGCTCTGGATACATTTTGCATGAATGGAAGGTAATGAAGACAATGACATGCAAAGCACAGCACGGGAGACTGACAGTTATACATGTGGGATGTTTGGCTGTGGCCATGACATAGTGGCAAGCGGCCAGCGAAGCTAATCTGTTCGCGCTGCCGCAGGTTCGAAACCCATTCGCAGCCACAGTGTTCTGCCGTGAAAAGTTTTGCATAGTTTGCTATAAAGCCTCCTGGCAGGTTACCCACAACCTGGTGGGTAGGTGCATCGCCTGCCAGAGGTTTGGGACAAAAAAATATAGGCGAAATCTGAGAATGAGGGTTGTAGTGCTAGCGCACTAAAATATTCATGCACACATAAATACAGCACTAAAAGCAGCCTAGACTCACCAAGGTACTGGAAGAAGAAGTAAAGCAGCAAAAGCATGACTCCCATGCAAATGACGAACAGGGTGACCAGTACGGGAGAAACATCCAGCGAGCTCTCCTCTTCCAGCACGTTTTCAGACTTCGGGAACGAGCTCTCCTCACCATCACTCGCCACATGGCTGGCATGGGAGCACTTGCCAATCTCATGCTGGTAGCTGCAGCATAGTTTTTGTGAGAAAGTATGTTGTTAAAACAAGATTGTTCAAGTTCAGGCAAACTGTAATCTGCATTCCATAGCCTACAGAGCTCGGTCATGAAGCCATTGATTCGTCCACCTACCGCACTCAAAAAACGTTGTTTGTTTGAGGATTTCAATAATTCATTCACTCATATGCAAGCTATGCAGCAGCCTGCATTCATTTGTGAGTAATCATGTTTATTTGGCGATCTAACACTACATTTTGTGAAGCAGCCAGGAAGGCTTGCCCAAAAGAAAAGTAGCAAGCTAGTTTATAGTATAATCTTTTCGTATTCTACTCAAAACTGGCGACAAGATAGAAGTTCTGTCAGCACTTGAACATTCTGTTGGTTAAAATTGGTTCCAAAGAGCAAAAAGCACTTTGTGCTTTCAATATCTACAGCAATGAAGCACATTCGTCATTAGCAGTGATGAGAAGAGCAAAACGACAGGATGCTTACATCTCATGTTTGACCAACCCCGACCAGTAGGAGCCCACACCGAGTGTGAACACGGCTACTAGCCAGATGATAATCAGGCTGTAGTCGAATGCCAGGCTCCTCTTGGTAAATAGCTTCGTCATCAAGGGCTCCTTGGGCTTCATCAAGCTCTGCAAGCACAGACCAAGCCTTCAACACAGAGCACAGGCACTGTATGCATTATTAGGAATCAAAAGACAGCTAAGGGTACATAGAATTTATTGTGGGATAAATGAGCAACAGTGCAGAGGCAATAAAATAAAAGGCACCAGTCCCCCATTTAACCAAGAGCGGATTAAAGGAGCAGACATATACAAATTTTAAGGGTATAAAAAGCTTTCCCAAGGCTTTCAGCACACACATGGAGCTGTACAAGCGTCAAGGCAGGCGATGCAGGGAACGCTTTGTTTTTATTTTACTGTATGCTTGACCGATCTTAACTGACTCTCAGAGCCTATCGTGAGTAGCATCAGTGTGATGCATGACACAGGATTCAAAAACATGCGATCCTGGCCTGCACATGCGTGGCACATGAGGTGGTGTGCACTGTAAAAGGTGCCATTGTTTGTTTTCTCCAGTTTTGACGTGTTACCCAGGCCTAAATCTCAGAAACCGAAACAAAAACTACAACATAGAAGTTTGACATCAGATACTCAAGGTGTACTGGTGGATAATACCTCCTGTTCCAGAGTTATCAGTCCCATAGGCAATTAACAGCAGGGAAAAGAAAGCGACGTAAATTGATGTCGATTCCTTCAACTATGAAACTGTGTGTGGGGCCACTGCAACGGTATAGCATTTTTGGATTTTGCCAACGAATTCACTCAGGCTCTAATTCAATACTGAGAAATTCTTCAACCAAGTTCTTTATGCTCCAGGATGTGGAGGAACAGGTGGGTTTCAGTGTAAAATTAACGCCAAATATACACCACAGGATTCGACATTCAGAATGAGTGCAGAAAAAAATACACCTGAAACATTGGGAAAAGCCGTACAAGCAAGGCATTGTCTTCGGCGCAGCAGCAATAAGTTTTCGTATACGAGATTAGGGAAGACCTCGCAAGCTACGGGGCAAACAAACTTATGAAGGCTCTGTCCTCTAATCGAAAAGTCTTTCCATGATAAAGATGCAGTGTGCATATTATGCATATACTAATTCCTAGGGACCCAGTTGGAATGTGATGATGGCATGTGACGGCATGTACTTTCATGTCCCCGTTAATCAAGATTAGACAGTACTGCTGGGTACTCTAGGCAAAATGTATTGGACAGAACACACTCCCAGAAACAGCCATCACCAAGAGCTACTTACTGAGGCAAGACATCATGCCTGATATACTCATGGAAGTGCACTACTGAGAGCAAACATATCGAAATTCAGCAGAGCGTCACAGGCTTGCCCACATTAGAAACCCACCAATAAACTGTTGCCAGTGACGTCAGTGACGAAGCCCACGACAAGATCCAGATGCCGTGTGTCATTTCTGTTGATAATGATGTTGTCCTATGCAAAGAGGAAAAGCATCAGTAAATGTGATGTCAGAGGCTGCACAAAATTATAACAGCTAGATGCCACCAAGCAAGCGCTCACCACTCTATTTTTCTGTGTTGAAATGACGACACCATACGCTTGTGCAGCCTTGTAGTGTAGAACAACCTTGTCCAGCGTGCAGTTTCCACTGTCCCTTATCAAGGCTACTTTACCATGCAAGTTAATCGACTGTAGCTTCTTGCAGCCATCTTGAGACGTCAGGTTGACCATTTGGACGTAAGGCTGCATTGTAAAATAAGCGTGAATAAGAAAAATGCGCTGCCTGACAACTGGCTCAGACCAACAGGGATTAAATTTAACTGCTTGCATGCGAAAAGTAGGAGTACATTTCATAACCTAATGAAACATACCATTCGTTCTGGGGTCTCAGGCAACTCTTTGAACTCCGAGAAATACACCATACAGAACTGATGTATCGTATTGTCCGCTTCGGCCATTATCACTGAATACTCTCCGGCTGAGGCCTGCGGATAAAAAGGGGAAAGTTCCACGCAGTTAAAGCCTGCTGATTAAGCACCGTAGGACGACCTTGTTACCCTTATCAAAATCACACATACCTGCTTCACTAGTACTACAACCCACAAGAATTCTATGAGAAAGCACTAACACACGTCAAATATAGCACATGTAATTGCATACAAAGCATCCGCACCTGTGAAGCCATGAGTACCAAAGTTAAAACCAGTCTCATCACGGGGACGGCGTCCACCCCACACAAACGACGCAACCAAAGCAACGTCATGGTGCTGTTACACGGTCAACTGCTAAGAGTACTCAAAGACGGGGGAACATCGATGACGGTGGCTCCGAGTAAACATTTTGCCGCCACTTCCGACTGAGAGGACCGGAGAGAGATGCCTCTGTTCAGACAACTCTGCAAGGAGACACATGGGAAATATACCGATGAGAATGGTGTACTCGTCTTGCACAGCCACAAATGAATACGGAAAAACAAAAGAACACGGTTCGCGCACCGCAGGCTTCAAGGCGAGTAGGTGGATCCACACCTCATCGGGCCTGTCTTGAGCGCTGTGACCAAGCTGCCGTTGGCACGAATGCTAGCAGCTAGCTGCTCCTCTGGCACCGTCACTTTGAACGCAATTTTACAAACAGTGCTCCGAAGCATCACATGACAAAGAAAAGAAAAGATCGCTGAGCGGCCAATAAATGTCAGGTCCCCATCTTGGTACACTACAGCTTCGGGGCTTTGGCTCAGCTGGCGCTCGTCGCGCCCCCAGGTTACCAAATTCCGCATTTATCTCATTAGAATCACCCTTTAATAAGGCTTCTGCCAAAAGACCACTTATGAGAGTGCATTTTCTTTCTTAATGTGAAAATGAATATTGTGCGAGAGAATTTGTGCGTTTGGCGAACACATCGCAACATAACATAGAACTTGCTTTGTTTTTGAGAGGGCGCACGTTAACAAACGCAAACGGACTACCAACAAGGTCGAACAGCCAGCGTTTTAATAACATCGCATAGCGGTCTTTTTAATTTCATACCACTGATTCTAGTTTCATAGACGCGCTAGTTTCTCTCGCACCGGCAAAGGTATTATATACAGTTATACTTTACTGTAAACTTAGCAAAGGACGTTCGCCACCATTCTACTTTTGTGTTTAGTATTTTCCTTGCGTCACGCGTTGTGATGTACCAGAGAGCTGCCATTTGTCCTCGCTTGACTACGTACTTATGTCGTGGACTTTTACGTAAATTTTTGTCACTGTCCTCGGGCTTATCTTGGCAGCACAAGGTTGGCCTAATACATGTGAGAAGCTTTCTACTTAGAGTATTCGATAACGCCTTAAAGCAGCCTCGAGATTTATAATGGCTACTGTTCGATTCCCGGAATATCACATGTGGCTTGTTGGCCTTCGCACAGTCCGAATTTAAACTATAACTGTGCAAGGGAGTTGGGACGTATTGGAGAGCTGAGGATTAAGTTGACTCGCCGCTGTAGCTCAGTGGTTAGCGCGCGCGCTCGGCTACTGAGCTGGAGTTCCCGGGTTCGATCCCAGCTCCGAAACGCAAAGGCACCCGTGTGCTGCGCGATGTCAGTGCACGTTAAAGATCCCCAGGTGGTCGAAATTATTCGCTATCACTTAGCGCCACCACACTTGGGTGCAGCCACTTGTCTGTTGCGCCGTTCAAAATTCCTTGCCAGGATCCGATCTACTGCTTGCGAAATTTTGCACTATTACCCTTTATATCTTTTCTTTTATTATAATTATTTTTCCCCTTTCAGTGCATGCCCTACTTGAATTACTATTCAACCTGCATTATCTGATATTTTTTTTGGGGGGGGGGGGGGGGGGGTAGGCAGGGCAACGTGAATAGCTTTGTATGTCTCCAGATTCTTGGCAGATCCCCTATGTGGGTATGTGCCATCTGTTTGGTGAACAGCAACAAACCCTGCAGTTTACACCGGCAACCAGCCTGTTCTAGGTTTTGATGTCATGATAAGATTCGTTACTAGCTAAACTACGTGAGGAGTGTCTTTTTGCGTACTTGACTCGCACAATACTGGGTGTTTCACATTATTCGACCGATTTTCCTCTTGAAAATAGTTTAAGATAAGTTGGTAAAGTCTGCATGTGAACTGTACGGCAAAGAGAACGTTGAGGTAGAGATCAATTAAAATATAACAACGCTAACTAATATACACTTAGTTTCGTGGCAAAACATAGTGAAATCGAAAGCCGATCAATCCACTGACGTTTCGAAGGACGTTCTTTTTGGGCATATATCTTCTGGAAGTCGGAATTGTGGAATGGATTTGCTACGAAGATGAGAGGGCGTCTTAACTAATGTGGCTGTTGCGCCAGGAAGAACTGAAAGGCGCAACAGTCACGTCAACCACAATGCGCTCGAACCGGCAGGCGCCGGCGAGCACACAATGGCGACAAGAAGCTGCGGCAGAAGAGGCTGCGGCACAAATAGTTTATTGGCAGTTCTTGGGAGAGAGAGCCCGCTAGAAGGCACATGAAAACTTTTGTTCGAGAGTCAGGCACCATGAGGAGATGGAGACGGTGGAGCACATTTTTTGACGAACACACTGAACTCCACAGCAAAGGGTATGTACAGTAGCAGCAGCAGTAAAACGTTTCAGTAAAAGGAACTTTGGCATAGGGCTTGGGGGAGAGATTGGGGGGGGGAGGTGGTCGGTTTTACGCCTTGGTCCTCGTCACGAGGTTCGGAGTCGGTCAGGAGGGCCTCCCACTGCTCTAGACTAGGGCTGTTAACATTGGATAATAAAGGGCTCTTTTTGCCGCCGCAGGTAACGTGGTAATCGCACCCATTCTTTCATGCTTCTAGATGGCCACATTTTATGATACATGAGTGCTTGTATATGTGTGTTTGCTATTATTTAAGTGAGGTACGTGGCCTGCTCTCTATTGAGGTTTTCCGCTAGAGTTGCCTTCTTTTTAAGCGCTCTCAATAACGTCTTCATTGCCTTCCGGTAAGGTTCTGGCTTGCTGAAAGGTTCGAACAGCAAACTCACCCTCTGGTTTGTAAATCCTCGAACAAAAGGTGTGTACAGGGACATTTTTCTCAACCCCACAGTGTCGGGGACCTATATGATTGTGTGTTGAATGTTGGCGATGTTAGTTCTGTGTCTGTTTTTGTTTGGAGAGGAACCTCGCGGCTTTGCGGCAGGTCTTTGTCTCTGAATGCCCTCATTGCAACCTGAGGATGAGTCGCTATCGAATAGCTCAGTCTCCGCCGGTTGGCCTCCTTCAGAGCCAGGGCTACGGCGTCCTCTTTCGCTACCTGTGTGGTCATTGTGCGTACTGATGTACCGATAATTGTATCTTGTGACATTCTTTACCGCTACGACCCTCACGTCTTCCTCTTTTCTGTACATGGACGCGTCTATATACAGAACTAGCTGTTTCTTCTTGAGGAATCTGCAACTCCGACGATCTCGCCACACTTCTTCCCTCGCTGTTCTTCGGGTCCATGTTCTTGGGCATCGGCCTTACGACGAAAGTGCACCTCATCTTGCTGTCAATGCCTATCTTGACTTCACCTGTGTCTTCCACCGGATATCCCAGCTTTACAAGAGGTGCTCCACCAGCGGGCGTTATCTTCAGTCTTTGCAACTGAAATCTGAGCATGCATGTCTCGCTGTGCTCCTCATAGGTGCCATACGCCTCTATGTTCATCAGCTGCTCGGTCGAGGCCCAGTTCATAACGCCGAAGACTTGCTTATGCACCTTTTTGACACGTTTCCATCTTGTTCTTTTCCCCTTTGTTGGGCGTGATGTAGTACGAAGCGCGTACGTCATCCTCGGTATGATCCGAGCCGAAGTGATCCGCATTGACTCCAGATCTTTCGCCCCTTTTATCTTTTCCGTAACCCTATTGCGCATCCTGCATATGTTTCGTTGAGTGTTCCAGGAGTTGGATCGTATATGGTCCCGTTTGCCTTTCTCCTGCAGCCACATTACCAAGATGAGGGGTTATTTGTCCTCTTCAAAGATTGTCCGATTTCCAATTCTATCGTTCCCTTGTCCTGTTTGTTTTTGTAGTCTAACAAATTCCGGTTTCTTTGGTGAGCCCTGAATCCAGTTATAAAAAGCGAATTCGCCGATCTCATCCGCTACTCTCTGCAGTTTTTCTTGCTTGTTTCCGGCCGATACTTTTGCATGTCGTCCAGACTAATGTCGGCTGCGTAATTTGAGTTTTCGATATCTGATCTTATTTAGTCTCCTAGTTACTCTAATCATTATTCCTTTTTAAAGAGCAAAGGTAAGATCATGGATCCTAGCGTTGTACTTTTGCTTGATGCAGTCTTTTACAAACTTAGGTTGTTGATCCCAATCGTGGCAGCTCTGATGGATAGGAAAGACTTTACGTGCGCAAAGATCCTGTCCCTGCGGTTCGTTGCTGAGATTGGCGTTGTGGCCAATGTTGTCAAATGCCCTTTTGAAGTCTGCAGCCAAGATTACGCCTTCTCGAGTTCTTGGTATTTTCCTTAGAACAGTGTATCTCAACTGAAGCATCATGTCTTGTTTGGAGAGCCCCGTTCTGAACCGGAACGTTGTGTCCGTAAAAACACCGTTCTCCTCCGTGTAGTTGCTCAATCGAGTCTTCATCACTTTCCCATAGTTTTTTTTCCAGACACGAGGTTATGAGATGGGCTTGAGATTTTTTAAGCTCGGGGTATTCCCTGGTTCACGTATCACGATAATCTCAGCATATTTCCACTCTGCTGTAACCCTGCCCAGTGCTCGTTTATTAGTCTGGTCACGCTATCCGGTTGTCACTGAGGTTTCTGATCATGATATTTGTCACGTGAGAAATACCAGGCTGCCAGGTCATTCACGAGGAGCTTGGCACGGAACAAAGATCAAGTACTTGATCTTTGCTCCGTGCCAAGCTCCTCGTGAATGACCTGGCAGCCATGTATAGCTCCTGTCATAGGTTCATCCAGATTCGAGTTCCTTAACCCTGAGCGTGTACCGTGGTGCAGGGCGCCACTTGCGCGTTCCCCATATACTTGAATTTGTAATCTAGACGTTCGGTCCCTGAAAGTTGTGCATGATACGATGTAGCATATTGCTGTATTCTTTCAGATTTTGTCGAGCCTATGAGGTGCTTGAGCAATACCATGTTTTGGCGCTTCCCAACTTGCCGTCAAGTCCATCCCAGATTTGGTTCAAGTTATCCCTAAGTAAGCGTGCTGCGTGGTCTTCTATCAGATATTCTGAGTGAAATTCCTGATATGTTTTTGCTTCTTCCATCTTTTGGTCAGCCCTCTACGAGCTTCCCATAGGTGTAACAAGTGCTTATTCACCACTGGAAACTTGCCGTTAACCTCTAGTTTTTTTGTGTTGCCCCTGTGGTCTTAGGCATTTGACCCACCTTTCTAGGTCCGCTATCACGGTTCCTACGCTTTTTTCTCGTAATTTTTCCCAATCTGTGATTGTCGCCTTTCTCTGGATTCGGCTAAACATTATGAGTGTTACTTGTGTTTGAATCATGTAGTGGTCACTTCCGAAGTTTTCCCCGTTGTTGGACCGTTAGTAATCGGTGATGTTTCCTATGAAGATCAAAACAGGGCTGTCTCTTGACACGCCCCCCCCCCCCCCCCCCCCTTTTTATTTTAATGAGGGGGCGAGGGACATCTGATATTGTAACGGACTAGAAGACGACAAAGTGGGCAGTGTCGCGGCACGGAGCGCTCGCGCTAGGCCCACCGCCATTAAATCATTCCATCGCCATCTGTCATGTAGTCCTGTCTTCACTTGCTTGTCGTCACGTTACAATATCGGAGATGATTTCCAGCCCATGTGTGTCTTCACCGTGTAAGATTGTTTTTCCTTTTTTCGTATTGAGCTTGTAACTTCACTCCTTGTGCGGAGCATTGAAATCTCGTGCAATCACGAGGTAGTTGTCCGATTCCAGGCCGACAACTGCTCTAATGAATTCGGTGAACTGTCTTCTTCCCTAGTGACGAATATACGTTAATTACGAATATGCTCTTCAATCCGTGCTTCTTAGGTATGACCTTCATTAAAACGTGTTCTATGTCTTCTTCCGGCATTTACAATTATGCGTAGTGACCCCCATCTGACATAGGATGGCCTGCTACGGTGTCGTCTTCGGTGAAGTGTTAGTTTCTTGCAGCGCTATTGCCGTGGATGGGTGTTTATACGGCGTTACGCGTATATTGAAATCGGTCTTTATTCGAAATTCCCTGCAATTGCATTGCTATACTGTAGTTTTTTATTCTGTTTTATCTTTGTTGAAATTGTATTGTTTTCCTGTGTCTAGTCCTGCGCCGTGAAGATCTTCGCACTCCCATTTAGGGTGGCCTGTTCGTCTTACTTTGTTTTGTCTTCTCAACAGTTCTTCTATTCTCAGATCTGTCGCGTTCAGCCTGTTCATGATGTTGCAGAGCTGCCATCACCATGTTCTGCTACTCCTGTGTTTGTTATAGGTTGCTGTGTACCTCTAGCTTCCATAACCTGCGGTTATCCGGCTACTTTCATCTCAGTGTTTGGCCTTCACGTGGATCATTCTAACCAATGTGATTCTCCTGTGTTTGTACAGTGGCTATTGTTTGCTTCTCTTTGCTGTTTCGTTTCTAAAAAAAACGATAGCCTCCTTTTGAGTTCTTCGTTCTCCTCTCTAAGTTTCCTGTTCGTTTTTTCTAGTGCTTCAAATTTAGCCTGTATCGAATAGTCTAGAGCAGTGTGTTAGCAGGGAGACTAGCTCCTAGACCGACTCACCTTCTTAGACTTCTCTTTCTTATAGTTGGTCTCGAAGGCATCAGGAGTGTTCCCTCGGTTTCAGGCATTGTCCCCACCGTGGCCGGCATAGCTCGTACCTGGTAGAGCCGGAAAGTCTGCTTCCTTGAAGAGCGGCGGTCCCGGAAATCCGATCCATTCTCTTGTTTCAGCTTCCTCGCTGTTGTACCACCGCGGCATCCTGTGGTAATACCTGTCTTGTCTGTTATTGCTATTGCTGCTTTGGTGTCTTCTTTTCTTGACTTTTCATGTATCTGACACGTCTTGTTGAGACATCTGTTAGATCCTATTTAGACCGTGGCGTGAGCTTCACCGTACCATTCGCACCTTGGCTCACCGCCCTCGTGACCATGGACATTTGCACGTTTGTGCACCGGGTACTGCAGAATGGGTTGTAGCTCCAGGCAGACGTCTGACCGGTGTCCTTGCAGAGGCACCAGAAGCACACCTGTTTCTTTGGCTGGTAAAGGTATACTCTATACAGTCCTGCCATCACTGCCTTGTACTGTCAACTGCGATGACTCCGACTTCCCGAGCATTCATGCGTAGACCCGCACAAATTTCCGGCGTTGCCACTTGGATGTGGTTCATTAGGGTGTCTTGCGGTGTGCTGGCAGCGACTTCGTGCACCACTCCCCTGACAGTTCATTGGGCTGTCGATCAGTAGGCACTGAAATCGAACTGTGTCTCTGAAGAACAGCTTCCTCTCCTTTTGTAGCGCTTCCGCCTTCGCTTCATCTGGTGTGCGGACTATTATGTTAGAGCATTCACCTCGATGAGCATGTCGCCGATGTACGCCGTTGTATTCCTTCACCAGTGCTTGTATGTAGTTGCAGGGCTTGAAATATCCCACGCTGAAGCCGTGGCTCATAGGTCGGAATATGATTTTGTATCCTCCCTTCGATAGCTGTAAAAAATCTCGCCTCTTCCTAACAAGGCTCTTCGATTATTATTTGTTTGGAGCGGAAGCCGGTGTCGTCGACAGAAGCATGGGATTCGGTCTCGGTGTCTCAGTTCTCTGCTGCTGCTATTCGCTCGTTATCGCTGGAAATTCGTTTGCCTCACAAGGTGCGTTCAGCTGACCGGTGGCTTTCCTGTCCTACTGGACTCCGTGCTCCACTTTCAACACTTGCCACGGAGTCTCCATCATCAGGTAAACCGTTGCCTGTTCTTGCGGTCCCCTCGTAGCTCCAGTATTGTTGGTGTTTGCACGCTCCACTGCTCGGGACTTCTCCATGCCCGGGGTTGTGGTGTCTACTGCCTATGGTGCTGCTGCCATGCCGTCGTGCACGAAATAACACGCCCAAATGGGCGCAGTGCGGTAAAGCCAGAGCCAGTGCACCTGCAGACACAAAGGGCAATGTAAACAAAATGGCACAAACATGAAATTCGCGCGCCCACTCTGACAGCATCCAACCGACGTTGCTAGGCCCGAAAAATTCATTCGGCAGCAAAACATTGAAAAGAAAATCCCCGGACGTTTGCCCTAGTGGAAAGGCAAATTTCATCTATAGCTGGCGTGCGCTGTCGACAAGTGACTGGACGTTTACCGTGATGCTAAACGTAGTGGTGTGACGGAATGTGTGCATGCGCGTGCGTAAGTGGGGGGTGGTGATAGGCGTCTAGCCTAGGGTGGGTGTTTTATGGTGCATAAGTGCATGTTGCACCTCATCTTGACCTTTCAGTTCAGTGCGGTGGCTGTGGAGGCTCATAACAGGGCTGTAGGGGCATGCACAGAGGATGGCACGACCTCACAGAACGACACCTATAGACCCTGTCTCTGTAAAATGTGAATGATAACATGCATAAGTAAAAGTCGGCTGTAGTGGGCTTACTCCGCAATAAAATATGAGATAATCAAATGAAACAACAGTACTATAGCAAGTGGTTTATTAAAATAGTAATAAAAAGTAAGGAAAAGATTTTTGCTAGCCCCGGCATCTGCCATCGATACTGAAGCACCTCAGCTGGGGCAGCGGAAATAAAGAATAGCAGGCAGAATGGAGAAATGAAATGAAATGGTGACTGGGGGAGACACGAAGAGAGGATGGGGGAGAGGTAATATACACAAAAACTATTTACACAATAATAAATGTGTAGAGGGGAAGGAATAGGTCAAAAGTAAATTTTAGGAGAGCAAAACAAAAGGGAGAGATAATGTGCGAAAAAACGCACTCAAGAGCGGGAAAGTCCTGGCCTCGATCCCGACGAGCCAGCTTCATGGGGGAGACAGCCTCGAGGAGACGAAAGCACAGCAGCAGTCTGCAAAAATAGACGGTACAAAAACAATAAAACAAGCAAGACTGACAAAATTTAACAACACAATGAAAACTAATGAAAATATGAAAGCTGTAGAAGTGCCACAAAGGCGGTTGCAAACATTTCATGCAATGCAGAATTCATGAAACATTTACGCAAACAGAACAGAGGATGAGTCCTATCAATAGCAAATCAGTTTGGCCTAACATAGAAAACCGAAGTCCTAAAGCTGTTTGCTCACTTGAGGCAGACACTCAAGTCCTCGACGCGCAGCCTGTCGTCGCTGATGGCCGAGAACAGTTGATGGCGGCAGCTCCATACGCCACGTCGGCAGAATCTTGCAGCTGGCACACTGGAGTCCTCGCAGCGGCGACGACGACCCGGGGGGCAGCAGGTTACCGAGTTGACATACCAGACACGCTGTCTGGGGGCTCTCGTGGTGACACAAAGGAGCAGCGGGGAAACCCTTGGTGTCTACGTCCAGTCGGTGGGTCTCGGGAAGGAGAGAACGAAGCTCGCTTGCTGCGTTGCAGTGCCGACGACTGGAACGTTGTGCATATATGCCAAGTCGTTCAACGTCTGCTGTTGCTGTTCGCTCGTTCTCGCTGGAGATTTGTTTGCCTCGCAAGGTGTGTCCGCCTGACCGGTGGCTTTCCTGTCCTAGTGGACTCTCCGCTCCACTTTCAACACTTGTCACGGAGTCTCCATCATCGGGTAAACCCTTTCCTGTTCTTTTGGTCCCCTCGTAGCTCCAGTATTGTTGGTGTTTGCAAGCTCCACGGCTTGGGGCTTCTCCACACCCGGTGTCGTGGTGTGTGCTGCTGCCATGCCACCGTGAATGAAATAACACGTCCAAGTGGGTCTAGTGCGGTAAAGCCAGAGCCAGCACACCTGCAGACACAAAGGGTGATGTACACAAAATGCAACAAACATGAAACTCGCGCGCCCACTCTGACAGCATCCAACCGACATTGCTAGGTCCCAGAAAACTTATTTGGCCGCAAAACATTGCAAAGAAAGTCCCCGGACGTTTATCCTTGTGGCAAAGTGAATTGCATCTAGCTGGCGTGCGCGGTCGACAAGTGAGCGGACGTTTACTGTGATGCTATAGGATAGGGGCACGACGGAATATGTGTGCTTGTGGCTTGTGTGTGCGTGCCTGTGTGTGCGTGTGCATGTGGGGGGGGGGGGTGATGGGCGTTTATAGCACAAGTGCATGTTGCGTCTCAGCTTGACCTTTTGGTTCAGTGTGGCGGCTGTGAAGGCTCGTATTACACGGCTGTATGGCTTACTCTGCAATAAAATAAATATCAGGTAATGAAATCAAGCAATAGGTCAAAAGTAATTTTTAGGAGAGCAAAACAAAAGCGAGAGATAATGTGTGAAAAAACGCACTCAAGAATGGGAAAGTTGAGGCCTCGATCCTGACAAGCCAGCTTCGTGGTGGAGACAGCCTCGAGGAGACGAAAGCACGGCAGCAGTCTGAAAAAATAGACGGAACAAAAACAATAAAACAAGCAAGACTAACAAAATTGAACAACACAATGAAAACTAATCAAAATATAAAAGGCGTAGAAATGCCACAAAGGCGGTTGAAAACATTTTATACAACGCAGAATTCATGAACCATTCATGCAAATAGAACAGAGGATGAGTGCTATCAATAGCTAATCAGTTTGGCCTAACACAGAAAACCGAAAGCTGTTTGCTCACTTGAGGCAGACACTCAAGTGCTCGACGCGCAGCCTGTCGTCGCTGATGGCCGAGAGCAGTTGATGGCGGCAGCTCCATACGCCACGTCAGCAGAAGCTCGGAGCTGGCACACTGGAGCCCTCGCGGCGGAGACTATGGTCCGGGAGCAGCTGATGTCCCAGAGGCCCTGAGTGGGGTGTCCCCGTGTAGACGTAAAGGAGCAGCATGCAGGCCGTTGGTGGCCACGTCCAGCCGGTGAGGCTCGGGAAGGAGACGACGAATCTCACTTGCTGCGTTGCAATGCCGACGATTGGAACGTTGTGCACATATGCCAAGTAGTTGTGTCAATCCGGGTTGGTTGGTTGGCCTCAAATAAAGATGGCACATACCCGCCACACGGGGGAGTGGTCAAGACACGGGTGGTGGTATGTTGGAAACGGGAGTGAAACAGCCGCGTTTAGAGAGGGGAAATGAGTAGTAATAGGGTATAGGCTGACAGATTGGATGACGCAACGACAGGGGTCCTGTTAACTGGGAGACCGAAGACTGGACAATGGCTTTACGTGCATATTCATATACAACTCATGTCAAGTTTCGATTCTGCACTGACTGAGAGCGGGAAGCAAAAAAAAAAAACTCAGAATGGGTGTCACTGCGTTTTTAGAGAAGGAAATTTTGCACAGCAGAGTGCAGACTCCTGTTTCGTCCAAGCAACGAAGCACTAACGGAAAGAACCACAGAGGACACAGGCAGGCCCAACTGGTGACAGAATTTGTAATGACGCCTCCTCAAAGAAGAGAAGCCACGGCAGAACAGCAGGAAGTGAGGTATTGTCTCAAGTTCGGCACAAAAAAGGCGCTGTGGGGAAAACGCCAGACCAGATCCGTGAAGGTATAAATTTAGCAGAGGAACCCAGCAACGCAAACGCATGAAAGAGAGCTCCAGTTTTTGCGAGCACCAGTCTTTTCTACTCCAAGGATGCAGAAGATGCTGATTTTCGGGAGATGATGTGAGAGCCGAGGCAGCAAATTCTTGGAATATTGTGTAGCTGCGAGACCTCACCGCAGCTGTGTATGCACAGGTTGGCAGAACAGTAGCAACTGGGCTGCAGACACAGGCCCTTGCTAAGGAATCAGCAACCTCATTTAAGTGAAAGCCCATGTGCCCCGGTACCCAAAGCAGCCTTACCGAATTTATATTGAGGGGATCAGGAACTTAGAGGTTTAATGTCCGAGACTCAGTGGGTGAGGATAATGAGGAGCAGATGGACAGACAGTCATAACCATGACTTGGGGAACTGTAGTTTCTATTTTACGTAAGGCTAAGATTACTGCTAATAGTTCGACCAGATAAATTTGTGTGAAGTCAGGAAGACAGAAAAAGACCAACCCAGCGAAGGTGAAAAAATGCCCACACCTGCCTATTCCCGATCCTGCGAGGACTTAGTAGCAATAAGAATATGAGAGGGAAAGGACTTTAGATGGTCCTGCAACAAACCGTGAAGGAGATGAAAGTGCTGCAGCTTTGAATTCGATGGGAAAATGTCATCAAATGTAATCTGGACAGAAGGAGTTGTTATACATTAGGCAGGTGTCTGTGAAAGGAATGTTCAAGGGATCAGGGAGAGACTGCACGAAGCACATCTGCGGAGTATTCAAACGAGACCAGGCAGCGTTAAAAAAGACTGCAGGTTGAAAAGAATTATTATACCGGAGGAGTGAAGAGGAGTGGAAAATGTCGGATTTTTGCTTTTACAATCATTTCGTCTTTCTCTTCTGTGCTCACCACAAGAATCCTTGGTTTCGTTTTCTAGTCTTTCCTATTTCATCCGACCTTAACTGTGCACTAACTCATGACACAAAGAAGCACAATGACCATCTCGATACACTTCAGTATAAAAATTGAAAGGTTAAATTGTAAATGTACTGGTGAAATGCAGAAGGAAAGAAGAAAGGCAGGGAAAGAAGATGTGAAGTGTACATATAGAGACAAGTATTTTAAAGAAGGAGTAACCTTGCACACCGCAAAAGAGCCGGACTGGCATCCACCTTGCCTGGCCAAGAGGCCCCCTTGAAGGTATGCAAAGGTAGCTAATTAGCAAACACAGGTGTTTATGAATGACTCCACCAGTGCCAACGCTCGTTTGTTTTTGAATTGCAGGCACCGGTAAAACAATTTGCAATAAATGACTGATAATGGGCAATTTGGATAAAATCCATGAGCAGTTTTTAAAGTAACGACAAACGTCTGCGCATTTCATTATATGTGCACAAATTACGATGAAAGGCAAAATCTAGAAAAAAAGAGAACCACCTTTAACCTGTAAAGGTGCTAACGACAGGTTTACTGGAAGGAAAGTATTTGCGGGCATCAAAAATATTATGCAGACAAAAATAGTGCTTGGTGTCAAAATTAGGCGAACATAACTGACCGCAATGCTGGTGCACCATATATGCAAGACGTGTACGAATTTGGTGAGGTGTAAAACTGAGTGTGTGGCCATAAATAAATGCGCTAGCTACAGCTGAATTGGGCGAAATTAGTGTAAACTTAGGTAGCTGGTAGCAACATGACTAAGCAAGACACAGAGACCAGTGCGAAACAACTAATTTATATCTGAATGAAGTGTGAACAGTACAAGCGTTATGTGGGCCCTCCTGTTGTAGACTCATAACACAGATTTGTATTGTTAGATGAAGCTCTTGTGGATTGAGACTGCATAATACGTGAGGCAAGTAGGGAATATCTTGCATGGTGCACGGATGCCGGACAGGGCCCGAGATCCGTGCTCGTACTTAATGACCGAGCTCCGAGAACCCAAGCCGGCGTATCTGCAAAGACGAGTGGAAAGAATGGATGTCGTGCGCGTGCTATAGATGCGTTCGACAGACACGCTGTACACTTCCTGTACTGTCGGGAGTGAAAGTGACGCATGCCATGCGAGCTTGGACTCACCACCACATTTCTGTGTCAAGACAGCTCTGTGGGGGGGAAGTGGTGAGGGCGGCGTTTTCATCTGGAGCCATGTCACATTGGACGCCGTAGTGGAGGGCTAGGGTAGCGATGACACTTGTGATGACACTGCACAGAACATAGGCAGTTTTGTATTTCATCTCCATCTAAATACGGGCGCTGCGGTCGGGATCGAACCAGCGACCTTGGGGTCAGCGGCTGAACGCCAAAACCACTGAGCCACCTCGGCGGATTTTTCCTGTTTTTGTACGTCACAGTTCTCCTTATAGAGAACGCATAAAACTTACATTAGAAGTTCCCGGAAGTTCAGCGTTTTTGGCGGGAGGCAGCAGCATGTGCAAGGCAAGAAGGGAATGTCTTGGTTCGGCATCCATGCACCGCTCAAGACCAGAGATCCCAGCTTGCACTTGCTGAGTCGGCTCCGTGGTTTCCGTGTGCACATCTGCAAAGATAAAAAGAAGCTTCACCAAAGGCAACCGTGGATGTCGTGAACATTCGGAGCCGGGCGAGGGTGACGCTGCACACTGGCTGTACTGTCGAGAGCAAGCGTGGCTTATACCACGCTAACTTCGAAAGCTGCATCCTCTGTCCCCTTACATCAGCACTTGGTGTCGACACAGCCTCAGGGGGTACCGCTTTCATCGGCAGCCATGCTAGTTTTCTCGTTTCAATAAGTCGCTGTCCTGCTTATCGAAAACGCAGAAAACCTTACGTTGCGATGCCGTGTAGTAGAAGCTTCCGACAGTTCAGCGTTTTTGGCGGGAGGCAGCAGCATGTGCAAGGCAAGAAGGGAATATCTTGGTTCGGCATCCATGCACCGCTCAAGACCAGAGATCCGAGCTTGCACATGCTGAGTCGGCTCCGTGCTTTCCGTGTGCAAGGGGGACCCTAAGTGGGCCTATCTGCAAAGATAAAAAGAATCTTCACCAAAGGCAACCGTGGATGTCGGGAACATTCGGAGGCGTCCGAGGGTGACGCTGCACACTGGCTGTACTGTCGAGAGCAAGCGTGGCTTATACCACGTTAACTTCGAATGCTGCATCCTCCGTCCTCTTGCATCGGCACTTGGTGTCGACACAGCCTCAGGGGGTACTGCTTTCATCGGCAGCCATGCTAGTTTTCTCGTTTCAATAAGTCGCTGTTCTGCTTATCGAAAACGCAGAAAACCTTACGCTGCGATGCAGTGTAGTAGAAGCTTCCGACAGTACAGCGTTTTTGGCGGGAGGCAGCAGCATGTGCAAGGCAAGAAGGGAATATCTTGGTTCGGCATCCATGCACCGCTCAAGACCAGAGATCCGAGCTTGCACATGCTGAGTCGGCTCCGTGCTTTCCGTGTGCAAGGGGGACCCTAAGTGGGCCTATCTGCAAAGATAAAAAGAATCTTCACCAAAGGCAACCGTGGATGTCGGGAACATTCGGAGGCGTCCGAGGGTGACGCTGCACACTGGCTGTACTGTCGAGAGCAAGCGTGGCTTATACCACGTTAACTTCGAATGCTGCATCCTCCGTCCTCTTGCATCGGCACTTGGTGTCGACACAGCCTCAGGGGGTACTGCTTTCATCGGCAGCCATGCTAGTTTTCTCGTTTCAATAAGTCGCTGTTCTGCTTATCGAAAACGCAGAAAACCTTACGCTGCGATGCAGTGTAGTAGAAGCTTCCGACAGTACAGCGTTTTTGGCGGGAGGCAGCAGCATGTGCAAGGCAAGAAGGGAATATCTTGGTTCGGCATCCATGCACCGCTCAAGACCAGAGATCCGAGCTTGCACATGCTGAGTCGGCTCCGTGCTTTCCGTGTGCAAGGGGGACCCTAAGTGGGCCTATCTGCAAAGATAAAAAGAATCTTCACCAAAGGCAACCGTGGATGTCGGGAACATTCGGAGGCGTCCGAGGGTGACGCTGCACACTGGCTGTACTGTCGAGAGCAAGCGTGGCTTATACCACGTTAACTTCGAATGCTGCATCCTCCGTCCTCTTGCATCGGCACTTGGTGTCGACACAGCCTCAGGGGGTACTGCTTTCATCGGCAGCCATGCTAGTTTTCTCGTTTCAATAAGTCGCTGTTCTGCTTATCGAAAAACGCAGAAAACCTTACGCTGCGATGCAGTGTAGTAGAAGCTTCCGACAGTACAGCGTTTTTGGCGGGAGGCAGCAGCATGTGCAAGGCAAGAAGGGAATATCTTGGTTCGGCATCCATGCACCGCTCAAGACCAGAGATCCGAGCTTGCACTTGCTGAGTCGGCTCCGCGCTTTCCGTGTGCAAGGGAGACCCTAAGTGGGTCTATCTGCAACGATAAAAAGAAGCTTCACCAAAGTCGGGAACATTCGGAGGCGTCCGAGGTTGACGCTGCACACTGGCTGTACAGTCGAGAGCAAGCGTGGCTTATACCACGTTAACTTCGAAAGCTGCATCCTCTGTCCCCTTACATCAGCACTTGGTGTCGACGCAGCCTCAGGGGGTACCGCTTTCATCGGCAGCCATGCTAGTTTTTTCGTTTCAATAAGTCGCTGTCCTGCTTATCGAAAACGCAGAAAACCTTACGCTGCGATGCAGTGTAGTAGAATCTTCCGACAGTACAGCGTTATTGGCGGGAGGCAGCAGCATGTGCAAGGCAAGAAGGGAATATCTTGGTTCGGCATCCATGCACCGCTCAAGACCAGAGATCCGAGCTTGCACTTGCTGAGTCGGCTCCGCGCTTTCCGTGTGCAAGGGAGACCCTAAGTGGGCCTATCTGCAAAGATAAAAAGAAGCTTCACCAAAGGCAACCGTGGATGTCGGGAACATTCGGAGGCGTCCGAGGGTGACGCTGCACACTGGCTGTACTGTCGAGAGCAAGCGTGGCTTATACCACGTTAACTTCGAAAGCTGCATCCTCCATCCCCTTGCATCGGCACTTGGTGTCGACACAGCCTCAGGGGTACCGCTTTCATCGGCAGCCATGCTAGTTTTCTCGTTTCAATAAGTCGCTGTCCTGCTTATCGAAAACGCAGAAAACCTTACGCTGCGATGCAGTATAGTAGAAGCTTCCGACAGTACAGCGTTTTTGGCGGGAGGCAGCAGCATGTGCAAGGCAAGAAGGGAATATCTTCCGCGGTGCATGGATGCCGAACCAAGACCAGAGATCCGAGTTTGCACTTGCTGAATCGGCTCCGCGCTTTCCGTGTGCAAAGAATACCGTAAGTGGGCATATCTGCAACGATAAAAAGAAAAGGTGACAGACACGCAAGCATAGCGCATAGCTAGCATACTCACCGTGACAGTAAAGTGAGCGCGACTGATTCCTGAAGACGCGGCGCTGAAAAAAAAGTATATGGAAAACGAACCATCTTATCTACCTTGGCTGCAGCGGAAACACGATGTGCCGCAGACCGCAGGCAGCGTCCGTTCTTCGGAGTTGCTGGACGAGGCTGGCGAGAATTTCCGAGCGCCGTGTACGGCCACAAACCACATGTCGCTCAAGTGCGCAACCACGCCCGAGTGTTCGGTGGCCCGACATAGTGGCTTGGTCGCAACGCCGTTCGGAACGGGTTTTTGTTCAGTGACGCAAACGGCAGTGGGCTCGCATATCTAAATCCCCTTACCTAAAGCTAAGCCTAAAGCTGTACGCACCGCGAGTCCTAGCTCACTACGCTTCCGTCACAGACAAAAAAACCCGATGGCGACGGAACATGAAACCCCTGAAATGCTGCGTGTTGCTTGTCATTATTCAATGCTTGCGGAAACAGCGCAAGTGAAGCTTAAATTTGCTCTAACAGCATACAGCAGGTTTCACGGACACGTCGCCCTCGCCGCGAGGCTTTGCCTCGCACTCACCTTCGATGCCGACGGCCTGGCTCGGAGGTTATTCCCTGGCAGTCTAGGAGTGCAACGGTGAAGGCGACGACAACTCACTGGCACCGTCACACAACCCACTGACACTGTCACACAACCCACTGACACTGTCACACAACCCACTGACACTGTCACACAACCCACTGACACCGTCACACAACCCACTGGAAACGGGCACGAAGTCACGTCCAGAAGCACTGCCGCTAGTACGGCGAAAGTAAGTTCTCGTGACTTGTCGCCCAACTCAACCAACCAGGAGCAGCGGGGCCTGACTGGACTGGCGATTTGGTTGTTGAGGAGGGGTGGTGCGAGGAGTTGACTGAGCCAAGTAAAGCCGCGGGCAAGAACGCCCCAGCGTGCACAGGGGCGACGAAGCTTGGTACGGTAATCCAACAGTAATCCAACGTGACGGTTGCAGCAAACAGCCCAAGTACCACGCCCACCATATGCGGCTGTGACCACGGAGCACAAGCACCAGGAGGGGAGTTCGTCGGTCCCCGCTGTCACGAAGCTCCACTGTTTAAGTGAACGCAGCTGGCCGCCTCCAACAGCCCGCCACGATAGAACAGCCTGAGGAGACAAACGTAGTCGCAGGAACCACGCAATCCAAGAGCAGACTCTCCGCAGTCAATGCCGTCCAGGGCGGCTCTTGGTAGGGGCACGACGACAGCGGCTGCAGCAGCTCCGATAGGAGGCGAATAACTTGCAGGGACGTGGTACGAACAGATCTGAGTGACAGGACAGTCCATGGGGAGGCGGGCAATGAGCCAGACAGGCGATATCAGTGAGGTTAAATCCCGCCAGGCGAAAAATCTCGAGCCGCCAGCGTCTCGGACAGGGGCGCGACCGGCGGCCTTGTAACGGGGAATAGCGCAGGAGAGCAGGCACACTCACGTGCTCATCTCACGAAGGCTCGGAGGAGAACGACCGTATCGCGAGGCGTGCGGTTTGCGAAGCGCAAGAACAGTGCGGCCACACGCGCTGAAGGATGAATAGACACTGGGGCATGACTGGAATCGTCACCTATGTCATCACTTTCGGCCGCTTGCGCATGCGCGTTATTTTCGCCGACAGGGCTTTTCTAAGGCGTTCTGCGATGTCGGGCTTGTTAGAAAATTTCCCTCGGGAGCTGACGCTGGGTGACAGAGCACTTCACCGCGCCGCTGCTTCCTTGGGCAGACGGCCGTCGTGGCGTTTCCTGCGGCCAGACATTTTTTGTTATGTTTTCGTTGTCTGCCTCTGAGATCTTGATTTAGACGCGTAGGTTTCGCCGTGCATGCGTGTGCTAGAGCTTGGGCGACGTTTTTCTTTCTTATTTCCTGCACTTCTAACAAGCCGACTGAAAGCATGGGGATCATTTGCGCGTCCCTACGTGTTATTTCAAAAACTTAATGGTTTCTAACTTCCACAGAGTGAATGAAACGTCTTCAAGGACAAAATGAGGAAGTTGTGAATTATGCGTTCAAACGGCGAGACACTGTACGTCTCTACGTTCGATTTTTTTCCGATTTCTTCTTCAGCGGCTGTAGACTGGCCGTGCCGGTAGACCTTCGCGCGTTCATCTTATTTTATTGCCTGACTGCTTCTGATAACGCATGTGCAGATCGACGACCACCCAATGGATGCGCCGTGCTTCGCGCGTCGGCCGACCCTCATTGCCATCAGGTGGCACGCGCTGTCGCTAGACGCTGTCAAACAGATCGCAACGCCTCTCGGATGCTCTGTGCGAGTCTATGTAAGGGTTATTTGTAGTTAAGCAGTAATGCGCGGTAGCGATCTTACGCTGCATGGGTGAGCGTGAGCGGTTCGACCACACCATTAAGGAAGGGATTAATTAAGGGGAGGAAATAAATGAGCAGATATTAAAAAAATTGAATGGCGATTGCACAACTGGCAATGCGCAAAACCAGCACCAGCTGGCATGCGCTAATGATTATGTATAGAGAAAGATGCAGCCCGTGTGGGAGGCCCTTGCAAGGTTCCTGCCTCCCTTCTCCCGGTCATGCTCGGCTGCTCGGACACAAAATGGCTACAAGCACAAACATGTCTTACCCGGGAACCTTCGCTCTGCTTTCTTCTTTTCTTTTTTGATGAATTATAGTGCGATGCCCAAGGCACGAGCTACATGCAGAGGTGGTGCTGGTAAGCTTTATTCAGTAAAAAGCTCCGCGCCCCCTGAACCTCATGAGAGGCCCTTACATCGGGGCTCATACGGCCTCAGCTCTTTGCTGCGTCCGCTGAACCAGCTGCCTGGTCTTCCAGGCTTGAGCTGGACACCACAGCCTCCTACTGCTCAGTTTGTGGGCTTCGGATTTTCGGCGTGGCCTGCGTATTGTGTACCCCGTATTGTATCGCACTATATACACAGGGTTGTCACGGGATGTCACCCCGTGCGGGGCTCTGCCCAGCCCTCCTCCTGTCACTGTCTTGCCCACGGGCAAGACTGTCGCCAGATCATTGAGGAATGAACTAGAAGCGGTCTGTGAACGCAGCACCGATCAAGCCAAAGGCAAGCGAGTTTCCTCGCGTCGCAGTACACGAGGTGGAAGACGGATCCAGTGTTGCCGAAGCGTGGGAAATTTCCCATATCGTGGGAAAATCAAGCCACTGAGGGAAGAAGGGAATTTTGTTTAATAACCCGTTGAAAGCGTGGGAAATTTTGGTTTCTCTAAAACCGATGTTCTAAATGTGCTTTCTCGGTAAAATGCTGTTATCATGGCGGCCTGACTAGTGTCGCGAGAAGAAATTTCGCTTGATGTTTCCCTTGAATTTGCTGCCTAGCCTTGGATACAGAGCCCTGGCCCATTCAGGTTCATTCAGGCTCCGAGTGCTGCGTCCTTAGATTTCTTCCAGCTATAGTGGCAGTGACCCTTCCATTAATTGCTTCCAGCTGCTCCCAGCTCTATAGTCACACAATCCCCCATGTACGCATGTTGTTGTAAAGGAAGTCCAGAAAATTTCTACGGTCTATACAGGAGAGGCTATACAAAGGAAATGGAAGTAGCCGAGCTGGTAACCGTCCCAATGCAAAAACTAATAAAAACATAAAAACAAAGTGGTGATTGACGATGATGTGATCAAGAACAATCCAGTCCTGATGTTAATTATTAATGGGCTTTGTATTTATTTTATTTCACTCATTCTTATATATATTACCTTGGCTGTATTCACTCTAAGATTACTATCCTTTGAAAAAAATATATTTGTGGGAAAAAGTGGGAAAATTTTAGCCGACGACTGGGAGAAACCAACTGGCCAATGCGGCAACACTTGTCGGATCTGCAGTAACGGGTCCAGCGAATTGATGCGGTGGTTGAAAATCTGGCCTCAGCTCCGTGCCGCAGTGTGAGCTCCTGCGCAAGCATTCGAAGACTATTCTCTGTGTCAACTCTGGAGATAGAAATGTTTACGTGAACAACTTCGTTGGGAGAAGACCAAGCGGCTTCGTTCATGCTGTTATTCCCGGCGACGCCGAAGAGACCCGGCAGCCATTGAAAAAGTACGTCGTGTCCTGTGGAGATGACGCTGCGGGGAAGTTTTTCGGATTTCTGTAATGAAGCCTGGAGGCCTTAGATGGCTGCAGGACTTTAAAGGGGCTCTGAAAGGGGCTCTCAATAATGTTGTGGTATGCCTAGGATGTTAACGCACGCCGCTTCGCAAATATCCTCTAGCAAATATTTTTTAGATGTTTTTCGCGGAAGATGAGTTATTTGTAGTTAAAATTTGAATTTTGGCGCCGTTCTTTCTACTCTCGTCACATTTCCACGCTGAAATGTCGGCGCTCCTCAGCCGGCCTCACGTGGCTATAGTGTACTAGATCTAGTACACTGTAACGTGGCCTTACCTACTCGCCTCCTCGGCCGGCTGCCGACGCGCGCGGGAGTTATGCGGGGGGCGGAGCTTCCGGCCGCGGCCATGATAGCTGCGTGACGTCAGAGAGTTGGCGAGGCGAACCAGGGATAGCCCCCCGCTGCTGACGTAGCGGGGGCTGCATGTCGCTTTGCGCGCGGATTCGCGCGAATTTAGAAAAAAAAATATATATTGTAAAGAATTGCCTCGCTTTCGAGGTCTTGTACACATAATGAACCCTCGGTGACCTATACTCTGCATAATGCAAGCGTATTATAGGCAACCTAAAATACAATTTTCAGGGATCCTCTAAGTTCGCTTCAGGGGTTATCTCGGCTGTAGCTAGGCGCTGAACTGCAACCGAAC
This sequence comes from Amblyomma americanum, assembly GCF_052857255.1. Lineage (NCBI taxonomy): Eukaryota > Metazoa > Arthropoda > Arachnida > Ixodida > Ixodidae > Amblyomma > Amblyomma americanum. The sequence continues at coordinate 41,193,967 of NC_135502.1, forward strand.
GGAACTGATGTACTCTGATTTAAATTTCTGAACTGGTAACAAATACTTTATTTTATTTTTTCAATAAAATAGCCCTTTGTCGAAAGTTTAAGAGCTAATTTGCGTCTGGACCAAACCATGTGGCTCATTACGCATTCCAAGAGCGCACCCAGCCTCTTATAAAGGTGCTATGAGCTCTGGTCCTTCTCCCTCCGTGGGTTGGCTTCCCACGGGTGGTGCAAGAGCCCCACTACACGGCTTCAAAGAAAACCGCCAAGGCTGCAAAATTTTCTACAAAGGCTGTACGTCCACAGTAAGCATGAAACCGATCTTACACGCGTTTCTGTTTTAATTACGCTCGTATCATCATCCGCCTTGTCTATGCGTGTGGTAGAGGTGTGGAAAATATAGAAGTGTGACATAATTATCATGATGATGATGTGGGTGATGATATGTCGTTCGGTGATTCTCAATATGAGAAATACACGACCTATGCGACACATTTCTACTGTCTGATAAATGTGCTGACTTGAGAAAAAACTTGCGTGATTAATTTTCGGCTAATCAAACTTTGTGCTGGAAGAGCAGGTATTCTATTCTCTGCGTTGAATACAACAGTGCGCAACCTGCGCAATACTATTCTACGCATGCGCACTCTGGAAGTACACTTTCGCCAACTTCGCACTCTCGCAAAGCCTCTATACCGAAATTCGCTCTATTTCTAGAGTGCACGGTCAAATGAGGCAGCCGAGTACCGCTTCTCCCTTTCCCGATGTGAACGCTTAAATATTTTTGAGACAAATTTCCTTAACGAATGAAAAATAGCCCGTCCCAGATAGTCGTTCCGCACGAATGCTGACCGCTGTGTTGTCAGGACGATTACACACAATTTCGCGTTCGGCCCCGAAAGCGCCCGGGTTCGAACCCGACCGCGGCGGCTGCGTTTCGATGGAGGCGAAACGCTAAGCCGCCCGTGTGCTGTACGTGCGATGTCAGTGCGTGTTAAAGATCCCCAGGTGGTTGAAATTATTCCGGAGCCATCCACTACGGCACCTCTTTCTTCCTTTCTTCTTTCACTCCCCTTCTTTATCCGTACCCTTACGGCGCGATTCAGGTGTCGGCCGATATGAGAGGAAGATACTGCGCAATTTCATTTTCCCCCAAAAACCCATTTTAAATTTTCGATTTCCGCTAAAGGCATACAGGCAAAGTGAGAGTGAGAAGTGCGAGATAATTCGTCTGCTACTAAAAAAAAACTGGTTGCAAAAAAGCTCATGTGGGTGACACAGACACGATCCGGTTACACGAGGCACCAACTGCGCCTGCGAAGTGTCATGCGCGTGCTTGACAGCTGTTGCTATCTTTCGCCTGCTCTTGTCAACTGCACCTGTGCAGTGACATGCGTATGCTTGACAGCTGCTGCCATCTGTCGCATGCGCTTGTCAACTGCGCCTGTGAAGTGGCATGCTGCTTGACAGCTGCTGCCATCTGTCGCATGCGCTTGTCAATTGCGCCTGTGAAGTGGCATGCGTGTGCTTGACAGCTGCTGCCATCTGTCGCCTGCGCTTGTCTCTAACTGTGTATGGGCACGGCCACTTGGATCGGCGCGCGCGGCAAGCAAGCCCCGCCGCGCGCGAGTGATCGGGGCGGCCGTGGTATGGGCAGTAGAAGCTTGCGGTTTGTTTTCCACCACTGAAACCCGATGAGGAAATGCGCACATGCGTAGAGCGGCCGCGTGAGAAGGGCCTCTGGTATGTGCTCTTCCTCTCCCGCTTCTACATACCCATCCGTTATCCCTCCCCTCACCCACTTACCTTCAACTTTCTTCTATGCTCTTATATGCGGCAGTCTCGAACGTAAGGAAAACATCGCGCATAAAGGTGTGTAACAAGTATATCGCTATGTGTACTAGATTCTTTTTTTTTGGTCTCAAAAACTACCAAACAGAAACTAAATGTATTCAGAGATACATTTATCGCATCGGTCACGCCTTACTGTTCTTACTACGACTTAGTTAGGCCTATCCCATCACATGAGCATTTTGTATACGCGTAGATTGCAATACCGTCGCAACATTTTGACAATGACGTCACGAGTGTAGGCGCATGTAACCAGCATAAAAAGCGTCAAGATGCGTCGTTAAGTCGCTATCGGCTTAATTTTATTTAAAATAGGAACAGAAAAAAATGCTTTTAACTTTATGCCATTCACCCTACTTTTTAAAAGTTATTTATGTGTGATTAGAGTGTTTGTGATGTCTACCTTGTACCAGTTATTGCAATTGTCAATTGTTTCCATTTTTACAGGTTACGGATGCTCTTACTGGCTTCACTCTAGCGTGCTGCACCAACGTAGCTACGCCTGTGAATACATCTACGCCGAAAACTGTGGAACGTCGCCCAAGTATCACATGTACGGCACATGTACGACCAATCGTGCGGAAACCAGTAGCTGTGGAAATGCGTGCTGTGTTGACGAGGGCTTTCAACCGACGGGTCGCCTGGCACAGCGTCTTTTCCATTCCGTTGCTTCTATGCACGCCGCTAATAAAACTTGGAAGCTAATGAAGCCCAGTTTTACTTGCAACTATTCAAATTGATAGCTGCCAAAAACGTACTTTCAAAGCGAGAAAACGCACCTTAAATAGAAAATCGGGGTTGTCTTTCAACGATGTCCTGCGGCCACGCATCAAATTTTCATATAAAGTGCGGGGTACGAGCTCAGGTGAGCCACCTGTGTACATAGATAGCTTTCGCTCGACGTATCGAGCTGCATAATAGGAACCACACATAGCTTCGGCAGGGCAGCCCGGAACAGGTTTTGACAAGCGCGGTGTAGAAACGCGCACCTTCTGGCATCCATCCTGGTCCACCAACATGGCAGGTGATGTTACGTTGTAGGAGGTATCCATACACCACGAATATTTTACTCCGCAAACGGGTGAACAGGAAGTGGACAAGCAAGAGTCTCAATGGTGAGACTAAAAACGTGACCTCATACTGTGTGCTCACCATGGCATCATGCAGGATGTGGAGGCCCTCGAAAAGTCGCGTTTCAGCGACCACAGGATGCTAAGGTCTCGAATTGGTCTAGACTTGAGGAGGGAACGGAAGAAATTAGTGAAACGGAAGCTCATCAGCGAGTGAGCGGTAGAGGAATTCACGATCGCGGCGCAGAACGGATGTTCGGCTTTAACTGAGGGCGACGACATTAATGTTCAAGCGATAATCCCAAAGCCATCATTACGGAGTGCGCAGTAGAAGTAGGCGGTAGGATTGTTGGAGAGGATACCGGCATGCTATCTGAGAAGACGAAAGATATGATTAAGAAATGCCAATGCATGAAAGCCTCTAAACCCCGCAGACAGAATAGAACTGGCAGAGCCATCAAAGCTAATCAATAAGCGCAAGGTAGCATAAGTTTAATATGGAGATAATCGAGCATGCTCTAAAGAACAGAGTTAGCCTAAAAGCGATGAAGGGGAAACTAGGCATAAGCAAAAACCAAATGTGTGCCGAAATTAAGATAAAAAGAAAAGGGAATGTCTGTATAGCAATATGGACAAGATAGTTAAAGTAGCCGAAGAGTTCTACAGAAACGTTTGCAGTATCCAATGTAATCAGGAAGTTAATGAGACGGGCCGTAGTGCACTGCAATGGGACACCACGCCATTAATGGAAGAGAAAGTAAAGAAAGCGTTAGGATGAATGCGCAGGGGCAAAACAGCTGGCTGGTGAGGATCAGGTTACAGCAGATCTGCTGAAGGATGGCGGGGAGATTGTGCAAGAAAAACTAGCCATCTTGTACACGCAATTCCTTATGACCTCAAGCGTACCGGAAGCTTGGAAGGACGCTAACATCATATTAGTTCATAAGAAAGGTGCTGTAAGAGACTTGAAAAATTGTAGACAGATCGGCTTACTCTCTGTTGCCTACAAATTATTTGCTAAGGAAATTACTAATACAGTCAGGAAAACATTATACTTCAATAAACCAAATTATCAGGCAAGGCTTTCGTAAAGCCTACTCCACAATACACCATATTCACACTGCCAATCAGGTGATAGAGAAATGTACGAAATATATCCAACCCCTGTATGTAGCCTTCATAGAATATACGACAAAACATTTCGCTCAGTTGAAACCACAGGAGTCATGTAGGCATTATTGAATTAGGGTGTAAATGAGCCTGATGTAAAAATACTTCAAGATATGTATAACGGCTGCAGAGTCACCGTAGTCCTCCATGAAGTCAGCAATCAAGTTCCAACGAAGAAGGGTGTCCGGCAGTTAGACACAATCTCGCCAATGCAATTCACCGCCTGTTTAAAGCAGGTAATCAGAGACCTGTACTGGGAACAGTTGAGCATAAGAGTTAATAGAAAATACCCCAGTAATCTGCGATTCACTTATGGCATTGCCTTCCCTGGCTAAGTCGCTCAGGGGATGAGCTACAAAGCATGATCAACGACTTAGACAGGCAGAGCAGAAGGCTGGGTCTAAGAATTAATATATATGCATAGAGCTAAATTAATTTTCGACAGTCTCGGACGGGAACACCTGTTTATTATTGGTAGCGAGGCGCTGTAAGTGGTAAGGAAATACGTCTACTTAGGGCAGGTAGTGACAGCCTATCCAGATCACGAAAGTGGAATAACTAGGAGAATAAGCATGGGGCGGAGCGCACTTGGCAGGTTCTTTAAGATCATGAATGGCAATTTACTAATATCCCTCAGGGGAAAAGCATATGAGATCTGTATCTTACCGGTTCTCGGTATCGTGGAGGCTAAGGAAAAGAGTTAATCTTAAGTTGAGGACAACGCAGCGAGGTATGGCAATATAAATGATAGGTGTAGCGTTAAGAGACAGGAAGAGGGGAGAATCGGCGAGGGAACGAACGCTGGTTAATGACATCCTATTCGAAATCAAGCAGAATAAATGAGCTTAGGACGAGTACATAACGCGAAGGTAAGATAACCGATGGTCGTTAAGGATAACGGACTGGATTCAAAGGGAAGGGAAGCGTAGCAGGGGGCGGCAGAAACTTAGGTGGGCGGATGAGATTAAGAAGTTTGCGGGGATAAGGTGGCCGCAGCTGGCAAATGACTGGGTTAATTGAAGAGATATCGGAGAGCGGTTTCTCATGAAGTCGATGCTGTCAGGCTGCTGCAGAAAATGATTATGATTTCATGCTGTTATCTGTATGTAGGAAGGAGGGCTGAAATCACCTGGTTCTTGTTCAAAAATGATGAACTGTTTCTTTTTTAAGGTTCATAAGGTATGTTTTACATTGTCCTTTTAGAGCGTTTACACGATGGCACACTCTGTCTCCACTAGGTGTCCTTCCAGAGCACATTTGTACTTTTTCAGTGCGACAAGGGCACCTGGAAAGATGGGCCGACCAAGGTTGGTGGGCTCGTAAGAAGCATGGGAAAGTCGCCTTGAACATGATAATGAATGCAAACCATTTTAGGCGTCCAGACTCGAGGCGGAGGCTCGCGAAGCCGATGCAGCAAAAGAGACAACGCTAGTCGAAGATCCAGGCGAACGCAAGGGAGGTTGTGATTCTCAGCGTGCGGGGCAACGGAGTCAAGACCCCGAGTTATGAGCTCGCGAAGCAGCGATGAAGTTAGCGCTTGCTGAAAATCGCACCGTCATAGAAATGATTTTACATGAATTTTAACACGTTAGTACCGCCATGTCGGAAAAAAACTGTGCGGAGTCGCCGGCGGCGTTGGCGACCGTTCGAATCCACGCAGCCAAAGCGGCTGCAGCAACCGGCCACGCTGGCAAACTAGGTGATCAACCTAGGACACGCAACCTTGTGGCATCATCACAACTTGCCCACCGGATTGTAAGCAAACGCACCACCATGGCGGGTGGGAGTTACATTGATGATTGGCCGAGAGTGGTCGCTCGGAAACACCAACCTGAGTCGAGCAGGCCCCACCGGTGGCAGCACCTGCCTTGGCAGGCCAGAGACACATCGCTTAACTGTTCTCCGCGGCGGGCACATGTTATAAATCACTGAGATTTTCTGCTCGAACCTTCCGGCACACGTGGAGAGGTCGTTCGTGGTTGATATATTGCTTCCGTACGGGTGTCAGCAGTCAAGAACCCTTTCAAAAGTGGCGAGTTTCAAAGGGACCAGCAAACAGTGACGGTTGAAATTGTCGATTTTTACAACAATTACCATCCCCCTCACGCACACACACGCATGAGCACAGGCACGCACGAACGCACGCACGCACGCACGCACGCACGCAGCACTGCTTTTTCGCTAAAGAGAATATACTGCTCGCGCAGTAGGATGAATATAATTTTTGCGCTCTGGGTAAATCTATTGATCGAAGCTTTGCTTATAAGGCTTACTCCGCCACATCGTAAACCTCAGTTAAAATGTTGTTATGTAATCGCTTTCTACAAGTGCACTCTTGCTGTGTCACCTGATGGTAGCCTGTGCGGTTCGTGGTGCAATTGCCGCGAAACTAAGTGCTCGGGTCGTCACAAACTCACGGGAAGTCACAAGAGAAGCCTAACAGGCGAAATCTGTGCACAAACAGCTATCGCGACGTGAAGCATGCGGTGCAAGCTTTCGTCAGTCTGTGACGATTTGCCTTTGACTATCAACCCAGTTCGTTGTATCCGTGGTATCAGCAGACCTTTTCTTCCTTTATTATGTTTGCGATGTGCATTTGTTCACTTGGCGAAGTTTTTCCTATACTTTCCACTTGTTCTCGTACTCCGACAAGAGCTCCGAGCTCCGCCAAGCCTATTAGAGAGATTTAGAATAGGGCGATCAGCATTCCGCTACCGTTATCTGCTCAGGCAAGGAACCAGCTGCACTTGCGCAGTGGTAGGTATGCGCCACTTGGAACCATCTCCTCGCGGAAGCGAGGCACGCTATGCTAAATCTCTCTGTTAGCCGGAAGTTAGCGGTAGATAATAGCGTCCCTATGAAGAATGGACTTGAGACTAACTGAAATGGCATAAAAGGCTGCATGGCATACCAGTACTCTGAGGTGAATGACATCGCGTGCTTGCTGAAATACGAGACAGGACAGGAAACGCAAGTGCAAGTTATTTATTTCGGAACGACCAATAAGAATGCCCCAAAGCTTCGACAAAATGCTTTGTTATGCCTGCGTGCCACTCACTGAGTTACACTTCATGATGACTGGAAAAGCTGTTATGCTGCAGGTTACTGTAGCATCCCTGGGGGTGCTGGTTCTTCATGTAGTGCAAGGGAACCTGTTTTACCCAGAATTGCGTAGCGACCTGCAAAAATACCAAGACGTTGGCTCGGTAAGTGCATTCGCATTGCAACGATTTTTTCGATGAAGAGCATTTTGCCAATGGAATAGAACTGAACATCGACGTCATGGAGAAAAAAAAAATTCACTAGCACTTTAAATCTGATCCCAAGGTCCTAAAAAAGCAATGGCTGCAGTTAACCAATGAGTTAGAGCTAAATAACGAGCGCCTGCTTCGTCCGTTGTAGTGAAACAGATGAACGAAGACCATGAAATCTTGCGAATGCTCTAATCTGTAGTGTGCCGGTTGCTAATATAGTGGTGCTGGGCCTGGTGCCCAGCATTTGTTCCTGGTGTTCCCATAATTTTGTGACTACCGTTAGAAATTGCTGCAAAATCTGAATATGCGGTATATGCCATGGGAAAGCGTTTCTCAGGTTATTTTGTTAGAGATCTCGAACTGATAGGCCCGTTGTAGCTACACCTAAGCTACTCGTGAAGTTTTTAGGAAACGCCGGCCTTCCGGGGCAGTGGTGACCGATGCAAGTACTTCTCGACTCTGAGGCACAGGTGGAGGAATTTAGATCATAATTATTGTGAAGATAATTGCGCCTGAATCCCAATAGCACCACCACAGTAATCACCAGCTGCTAAATGATCGAAACTTTCACAAAAATGAAGTTGAAACTTCTTTTTGATTCGGCTCCGAAAAATAACAACGCCAGCACACGCAGTATTGAAATGAACCGTGTGAATGTATGGCATGACATCGTATGGTACGGTGTGGTGCGGTGTGGTGCGGTGTGGCATGGCATAGCACGGTGTGGCATTCATGGGATGGGGTGGTATGGCACCGCATGGCATCATGTGGTATTGCATGATATGGTGAGGCATGGTTATGGTATGGTACGGTATAATACAGTAGGGACGAAGTAGAGTAGGGCTGCTAATTAATTTCGACCACGCAGGAGTTTTTGAACGTGCACTGACATGCGCACAAGGGTAGGTATTCGCGAGAGTTGGTTGTTCATATTACGGTAGGTGTCGGCGTGAACAGGGCGGGACGAACACGGGAACCGAGCGCGCACAGCGCTGAGTCCAGAGGTGGGCAAATGCCCTCATTTTCACTTTTCCTCCCTCACCCTCATTTTTGAATCCATGACCTTCCCTCACCCTCGCCCTCACTAACAAAAGTTATTCGGTCCTCCCTCGCCTTCACCCTCGCATCGTCGGTCCTTCCTCACCCTCACTAACAGTCATTTCAAAACTGGAGTTACTTTTTGTAATCGGCAACTTCTGGCGAGATTACTGAGTAATAAACATATAAGACAAGCCCTGAAGGCACTACTCGACGAGGGGCTGGATGCTTATATTGTGCGTGTGCATGTACGTGTGTGTGTGTGTGTTTTGTTTGAGCTTATACGTGAGACAAAACCAAGACAGCTGCAAGTTGAGCCCCTAAGTATCACTCTGTCTTTACTTCCGGCACGCACTGCCTGCATACATGTCCCTGCACTTATAACATTTCATTGTTATCTATACGCACTTCTGAAATGAGTCAGCACGTTGTTGTGTCTGTGAACAAAAATTAATGTATGCCAAGACTATTTAGAAAACAATGCAGTAGTGCTTACCCCAACAATTACAATAAGTGCTAAGCAAAGAATAGACACAGAACAAGGAAAGTTTGTTGGTCGCTTAATTATCATTACCCGGTGACATTGCAATAACACTAGGTCTTCTGAATTTCACTGCTTCTAATCTCCCGCCATTTCTTGAGGTTTCTTGCATGCTCGTCTGATGACGCTTCCACGCACCACGGATGGAATATGAAGACCACACTTTCAAACTACAGCGTGAGAGACTGGCAGTTTAACACGCGTGAACGCGGGTACGTGATGAATACGAGGAATTGCTTGGCAGTTCGTACAGTGAGGATGTTCAGATTTCTCCCAACTGATTGTTCATCTGCGAAAAGTGTATGAACCGACCGACTTGAAATCGGAGTGGAATTCACTCTTGGTGAAGTGCTCAGCATTACCTCGCGTCTAGTGCTCCGTTGCTTTGTCTTTTTGCGATTTGTTTCGTGGCGTTTCCTAAAAGCTTTGTAAATGATTTAGTTAATGTGAATAGAACATATTTTCAATGTAATAAAATATCATGCTCAAAAAAGAACGGGCGATGGCGTAGTGGGCTGAAGCAGCGGCTAGCGGAACTGATTTTTAGCGCCGCCGCGGGTCCAGACCCCCCTCACCCAGCTATGTTTTCTTTTTGTTTAGTGTCTTCCATCAGTGCGATGCCGGCTTTGCGCTGCAGTGAGGCTCTTATGCTGCCGCTTAAAATAAAACATTACTCAGGCCACTTGAAAATCAAACGGGTAGCTAAAATGCAGCATTTGGGCTGAATAATGGTAATCATTATCTCCCCAGTCTGGAGTGAATGATTCCTGTGGTTGCTATTTTAGTGCCCTAGCGCTTCCTTTCCGCCGAAAAGCGGCTGTCTGTCTGTCCGAAGCCTGCTTCTGGCATGTGAGCTACCTTGGTCACGCGACATTGTGACGTCACCACAAGCTGCCCATCGGATTGTGAGCAAACTGACCAGCGTGGCAATTCAATTAATGATTAGTCGCGAGATATTCCTCAGGGACAGCATAGGTCTCAAAAGCCCCACCTATGGCAGCACCTGCCATCGCAGGGCAGTGGCGTGCAGCTTAACTGCTGCACCTCTGCGCCAGGAGTGGAGTCAGGACTCCCATGGATCTATTAATGTAGAGAATAGACCTATTCTACCGCAGTACGAGTCTAAATAATATCACGCAAACTTACATCATATGATATATCAACCGGAGTAAGCCAGTTCAGGTCAAGCAAACGCATAGAAAGTTAAGATAAACCATGCAAAACCAGGGCTAATGCTGCTAGCGCACGGTAATTCGTGGTTAACCCCAAGCTAAACCACCTGGGATTTTTTTCTTGCATGTCTACGCATTACCCAAACGCTGAGTGTCAATTCTCTACCATGTCTGTAAGAAATTTGGTTCATAAAATAAGGCGTACGATTACGTGGTCACACGTCTCACCAGGGACAGAAATAAACCTAGAGATGTTCCTGTTATTTGGAGAGAAGGACAAGTTTTTCTTTTTTAGCACATTATAAAATGTTAGGCGGAGCTAGCGATGATTCAGACCAAGGTGGTTAAGCTGGTGCTTTATTTCCATAGTAAAACTACAGTTGTTGTCTTTGGCCACCACATTGCGACACCGCTTTCTGATACCGCAGTTCCAGCAACAATAGAAAGATACGACTGTACTGAACTCCTCAAAGTATGAATGGAAAAATTCGACAGTAGTGCCGCCAACGGGCTTTGATTTGACAGTGGAATTTCGTACAAGTATTTTTCGTGCTGCAGCCAGTTGTATATATATATATATATATATATATATATATATATATATATATATATATATATATATATATATATATATATATATATATATATATATATATATATATATATATATATATATATATATATATATATATATATATATATATATATATATACGCACACCAGGTATAATTTCTACATGGTTTACTCTACACTCTGATGATCTGGCAGACTCGGGGTTGATAATGAAAATGTTGACTGCGGTACTACGGTTCCTGTTGGACCGGCAGCCACCCGCAGCGCCCGACCAGTGCCTCCTTGTCAGCGCACTATACAGGGTATTTAACCCAATGCTTTTAACAATTATTAAAAAACTGCTTTTTGAGTTAGAAGAGCACTTTTTCCGGCATAGCATTGTCAACGGTGCAGTACATGGCGGTGACGGAGCAGGCGTGCGGCTCCCCGCCTTTCGTGTTCGCCTCGTGTACCTCCAGTCTGCAGAAACTACGTCTTCCCCGGGATAATTCACCCTAGAAACTGGCGCTCTAAAATGGCAATTTATAACGGGCTGCACACACAAAATTTTTAGCACGGAGTACGGTTCGGGCCACCACCCTCGCCCTCAGACAGTGCGTCTTGCCCTCCCTCACCCTCACCTCATGTCTTCCCTCCCTCGCCCTCACCTCACCATATCTTTCCTCCCTCACCCTCGTCCTCACGAATTTTTATGCGCCCATCCTCTCTCACCCTCACCGAGTGAAATCCTCACGAGCTGAGGGTGAGGACGCCCTCATGAGGTCTCGCCCTCGTGAGGATGCCCATCTCTGGCGCTGACTATCAACTCATGAATTTATTCGAGAAATCGTCAATTTGTGCAAAGGTCACAGCATGACCAAATCAAACCAAATCATGGTACGGAAGCACACAATATGGTCACCATGTGGCATGAAAGCGAGTGATTTACTATCTATCTGATAAGTATTCAATTTATTTTCTTGTTAAAGAAACTAACGGATCAATGACGAGTGGAAAATGGTGCTATGCAATGTGGGAGGTGTCGATTATCGCCCTCGTTAACCAGGATTTTATTTTGTTCACAATTTGCCAGTCTCTGTATATCAGCTCACATAAATTTCCTGTCGCTTCACCCCTAACCTAACTCCTTCCAATTTTCATTCGCATTACTATACAACTACGTGGCTCTTTCTGAGTATGTTTCCTTATAAAAATGGCCCATAGACATTCTATAGACTTATTATATACTGTATTTCCTTCCTAAGATATTTACTTGTGTTTATTCGCAGTATATAGATCTTGTCTACAGATAAAACTCTGCTAAAAGTGTGTGACAATAAATCTATAGATTGTCTATTGACTGTCTGTAGGATTCGTATTCTTTATAGACTAGTTTATAGGACTCTTCTATAGAAAGTCTGTAGAGTTCATTCGCAAAAGTCGATGGAGAGTATACATACCATGCACAGTCTATAGACTGTCTAACAAAACTTTCGTAAGGGTTCATTTCAGTACGGTAGAAAAACACGCATGTATTGCTGAGAAAACTGCATTAAAAATTTTTCCGCCCTTCGATTAAAGCTCGTGACACCTAAACCGAAAACTGAATGATCCCCATTTTGGAGTGAATAGCGGCGTAGCCTGGCCTAAGGGATCCGCGCGCAAAAACCTATGCTGACGCTCCGCAGCTTTCTGCCATACCGATCCGTGATGGCGGTATCTGTGTTTAATTTGTTTTTAGCATTCTCTGACTTCTAAAAGCTTATTTTTCCAACTTAAATTTCTCCTCACTGTCCCTCAAAGAGCGTAAAAAGATCACGCCCTCTTCTGGTTATACGTCACCTTTTTTCTATATGCGTAGTTCAAGAACCTTGAAGGCTTAGTGGGCACCAGCGCTCAAGATTTTTCAGCTTCGTAAGCGAGAACAGAAAGAACTGCAAGAACTGAATTACGAGAAAAAAATATCAATTGCGAGGTTTTTAGCACCTGGTCGGATGATAGGAACTAGCTTTTCAAAATACTCGAAATTATGTATTTTTTTCAAGCTCCATTCATTGTGTCATTATAATAAGATTGAGCAGCTCCGAAAGTTTTTCTTCTCTTGTACAGACTTTTTTTTTTGTACAACACGAATAAAAAATCTACCAAAAAATAAAAGGGAAAACAACTCCACTAATAAAGCGCCGACAGAAATAAACCACTGACTCCAAAGCAGCCCTGTTTTATTGTTGCTTTTGTTGGGCTTATTGTTGTTGTGTATTGCATAAAACAACGCCTTCTTCTGTTTGGCCAGTGCTATCCGGACGTCGGCGATTGGTATGTAGTGTACAGAAACTACTACGAGGACCCATATTTTGGAAAAGCGGAGAAGTGCGTCAAGTTCTCAACTTACGGAGATTACCAGAACTTCAGCAAAGCGGCCATTGCCACTTTCGGCACAAACGGAGTTGGGTAAGAAACTGTAAAAAAACTGCTACCATGAAATGCTTTGAATGAGAGTCAATTGAGAGACTTTCCACAGTACATGGTCAAAACAATGAGTGGCCCTGACTGATTTCAAACCTCATGTCCAAAGTTCATAGTTCATCCTACTTTAAGGTAAATGCAGTAGCGGAAACGCTACGCTTGTCCATTTCAGGAGCGGGCGGATATCTCTGAGTTCAACAAAGTGCTACTGGGCTAAAAACGTGTTGATCTTCACTCCTCGCAACGGTAAGTTTGCAAAGATGCTTGCAGATGAGGGTACAACCAGTTGAATAGCACTAGCTCCTTTTCTTCTTGCGGATGACTTCATGATTTTAAGCAGTCGCTGAAACAACGATCTCTTGAAGCAGCACATTGAAGAGAAACACATCAGACGGTTGTTCAGTAGTATGGTGGTGCTGGTAAGGGCCCTGAGGTCCAGTAAAGTGGACCCGGGGAGCAATATCCTATGCTGCTTGGTTTCAGTCACTGTAGGTTTCCTTCTTGCACGGTTCTGGTAACTGCATTGTCGTAATTAATATAAACAGCGATACATTAATAGAATCAGCAGGCACATGAAGCAAAAAACATGGTCTCATAAAGCAATAAATTTATGAGTACTTATGAGTATTTATGGAGCTGGGTGGAGGCAAGATTACAGACTACAATTAAACGTACAGCAAAAAAAGGAATATCATTGTTGATATGACGATTAAGGCAGGCTAATTCTGCCTCTATACCAACGCCACCACCATCACGCCACCATGACGTTGGTGACTGAGAGGATAAATTAAGCTTCGAATAACACGGAGCCGTTAACCTACTTTTCTGAACTTCCGATTGCTTACTAGGGTTGTAGTAGGCCGTGACTGAATATTTCATTTTTTCTTCTTACCTAGCAATAGTAGCTTAACAGGCATCCTAACTTATTCCAGGCACAGGGCCTGCAGCTGTGGGCCGCATAATATACGCAAGGTGCGGAACTTGTCTCATTATTCGCCATATCTATGCAGCAAACGGTAAGAACACCACATTTTGTTCTAGCATTGAATGATGATTTTTACTGCGAGAAAGCTGAATAACGCCCTTCTTTCTCTATTTCAACTAATTTTTGATTAAACCAAGCTATAAAATTTATAACTTAAGCTTAAGCGTTTTTTTTTTTGCCCCGTATTGGTGATGTTTCAAAAAAAGGTTTAGAAAGTAACAGAAAGTGAAAATGACGGAAAGTGACAGCACGGGACCACTGAGTTCATCCGGGTTGTTCCACCTGTTTGTTGTTCCCAACGAGCAGGTTACGGCTGCACGTACTGGCTTCATTCAAGTGCAGTGGGACAGGAACACCGGGGCTGTGAGTTCATCTACGATGAGAACTGCGGCTCGTCACCAAAGTATCAAATATACGACCAGTCCTGCCAGAAGCAATCACTGTAGAGCTGTTTTCTTTCGCAGAACCTATCGTCGCTACTTCAAGGGCTCACCTTGAAGCCATCGACATGATTGTAGTTTGTAACCGCATGATGAGGAAATGTTAATAAAGCCTAATTTTTATTGAAAACATTTGAAATAATTTGTGCCCGCAACAGTTGGGGCTCCGTGACTTGCTTGAATAAGAAATGTTCTGAGCCAATCTCATGGCGATTAGGGTGCATACAATTTTACGTCGCCTGGTGTCTGTCTTCTTACCTCGGCTTCGAAGATGTAACGCCTCTGAGGGATTAGCGAGTGCATAAGTAGCTTTGCTCCAAAGTGAATAAAACAAAATTTTAATAAGTAAAACTATCGCATGTGCAAACTTTTGAAAGTGTCCTTTTCAGCAGCCCTAATATCACACTTGTATTGAATCCTCAAGAACGCTCATCCATTGAAAGGTTGGCTTTCAGCGAACAAAAATATTGAATTGAATCGGCTCGAAAAGAATACGATTAAACATGAAATGCAAAGTCCTATATACTTTGCGTTGGGCGCTCGCTGTGAAGCAGTCATCCTATGACTTAATTTTTTTGTGCTCTCGCTTGTTATATTGTGTGCTGTTGCACAAGTCAATGCTTATGTAGGGATGCGTTCATTCGGTTTGCACATGGAGACCTAGCCTCCGGGACGGATCTTGCAGCATAGCGAGAGGCGTAACCAGCACCAAGAGAGAGACGAACTCCTTCGGGAGCAGCGTCGGATCGGCGCATGCCGGCAGCGGTTACTGTTGTCCCACAGACGTTATCCCCGGCAGAAAAGGAGCCATCCTGGCGACCTATAGGGACATAAGAACTCAGGGATCACAGTAGGGCTTCAAACTGTTCTCGCGGGTGGTTTCGGGGCCACGGCGAGGTAAAGCCGTACAGGGCGCGACGGCTCAACCATACAATTCACAGGAGACGTTTGCTGAAGGAACCGGTAGACACCATTATACCAACCATATGCAGCTCCCGTGAAAGGCCGGGAGCCGCGGCACGCATCCGGAGCCACACAAGGGATTATGGAGGATAGGGTGAACAGGCCACGCAGGTTTCGCGATGATGTCTTTGCTGCGACTGTTTCTGTGTAGCGAGCGAGCAAGCGAGCTGACGGCGTACAGTCTAACGGGATTTGAAGGGTTCAACTACGCGGATTAAACTGCTCAACATGGTTTATTTTCGCACGAAGGCTGCAATGAATGCATGAGCTTAGGTAGCTGAAGGATTCCTCCATCCTGCCTTGTAAAGTTTGTTGCGCAATAAGTGAGCGTTTTAACCGACACAGACGTGATACCCTTCAAATTGCACTAGACTGTACGTGGCAGCTTCGGAGTGCGGCGCGGACTAGGAAAAATCGGGTCGTTAGGGGCGAAGACTGTCCATCAGATTGGCTGGTGCCAGTATACAAGAAACGGACAGAATGCGATGCTGGTTTGTGCCTCGGTGTTGTAAGATGAGGGCGTGGTCAAAGTTGGAGGGGCCGGCGCCACGTGTTTGGCCAGAATAGCACCGAGGGACTTTATCCTGACACACTCTGCAGGATAGACTGTCACTCTGCAGAGTGTATCAGTGAGGCTGAAGTCCTGAAGATAAAAAAATAAAAAAGTACGAACCATTGATTGAAACGTAAGGCACGTCAAGGAACCCAGCTTTTTTTGGGCAGTGTTAGTGGCGTTCCGGTAAATGCCTCAATTTTTTAAAACCAGAAATCAGTTCTTATTATTATACTTGCCGGCATCTTCATCCCTTCATTTAAGAAATGCTGCGAGCCTTTAACAATGACAATGTTCAGTTCCACTAAGGCGGATAGACTCTTTTTGGCCCTGCATATTTTGTTATCATATTCTATTTTCATTGTTATCATATTCTATTGTTATCATATTCTATTTTCGCTATTCCACTACCAAAATTTTCGTTCCACTAAATCTAACTTTACTTTTGAGATTTGTTGTTTTTCTGTTCTTTGCTTCCACCTTCATTGAAAACATTTATCTCTTTTGCATGTGAGCACATCCTGGGCTCCGAGATTTCGCTGCTTGCTGCGAACACGCGATTTCAAAGCATAGGTACTACCACCTTAAGGTACGGGCTGCTCAACCAGATACGGGTTCCACCGAGTTTCTCAAGGACAAAACTCCTGCATGGAAAAAAAACGGGCTAATAAACAAAGTACAGAGCCCGAGATAGAGGACGGCGCACACACCATACAAATCTAAAAAGCCTGCTGTCACGTCCCCTGTTTTTGTGTCTAAATTTCTGCAAAAGTGTAGGCCTGTCGCGCGCGACCATTACGTCGACGGATCGTTTCGACTGTACAGGTTACGAATGCACGTATTGGCGGCGCGGAGGCAGGCATCACGAGAAAAAGGTCGGGAATAAGTTTATACACAATGTGAACATCAGCACGTCGGCCACGTATCAAACACACGACCGGTTTCTCTAGGATTAACCGTTATAAAGCTTGGAGGCAGTAGGGATAATTATCCAGAGGTCGCACCCGGTGTACGTCATCTTCACGTGTGTGGCTTGTAAGCCACGAAGCGATAAGGGATAAGCAAACTTGACCATTTACTTGTATAAGTGTATTACATAGAATAAAACCCCCTAAAAGCTATAAGAAACGCAAACCTTGATTTGCGCGCCATGGCAAGGTACTACCGGATTGATCTTTCTGAAATACAAGAGGGCTTTGATTTTGTAGCGATAGATATATTACGGTAGCATTTCGTGTCTTCAGCGTGGCGGCGCGCCACCCTGTGGCTGCGCCGCCACTCTGTCACGTGGTTTGTCACGTGGTGCGGAGCAGCTGCCAGTGGCGTGGCGCCGTGGCTGATCACGTGGTTGGTCACGTGACCAAGTTCCACTCGGCCAGCTGTAGCTATCGTGTAACTCCAGGTTTAACCAGAGCTAAACCACCGCCAATTTTTTACTCTAGCAGCGAGAATGAGGACCGTTAAACTGTAATATCCCTTGCTGTTTCGTGTTACATTCTTGTCCAGATGACTAAGAATGGGTACAATGCCCGCCGCGGGCCGAACCTCCTTCACGCAGAGGGCTTCCTGTGCTGTGAAAGTTCTCCTTTCTTGCCATCTCTGCCCATTTTTCACATGTGTGTAATTCCCCGATGCGTACATATTTAGTCTCTGTAGTTCTCTGTCGGTTCCTAATAGTGGAAGAGCGCCTGCGGTTGTTAAAGACGCTGAGCCACACCAGCCAATATCTGCGCTGAGCTATGGTCGCCAAGGACGCAGCAATAGCAGGCAGTCCAACCACCGCTATCTCCACCACCTCCACCACCATCATCATCATCATCATCAACATTACTACTACTACTACAACTACTACTGCTGCTGCTGCTACTACTACTACTACTACTACTACTACTACTACTACTACTCCGAATAATACCTCTACCATTACTACTGCTAACACAACTGCCACGAGCACCACTACTCCTACCACTGGAACCACCAATGCTACCATCGTTGCAGCTCTTACTATTCCGCTACGATCTACTACTACCCCTATCCTAACGCCACTACTACTACTTGCACTAGAACAACTACTACTACTACTATTTATGCGTTAGCCTTAGAAGTGCCACCGTAAAGTGTACACAACACTACGCCGCGTCCGGCGGCGTAGTGTTCTGTGCGCTTGCCACCTGGCACCAACTGCCACCTGCAAGGGCTGGTACACGGAAAAGCTACCTGCCACGGTTAGCACGTGGCAAAGAGAGGAGAGGAAATTTCTCTCTCCACTTGTAGATGAGAAGCCCTGAAGGTGGCTACCACGAGAAGAAATCACACACACACAAAAAAATACTTTGTACAACTGATAATAACTAATAACGGCTATGAATGACTAAGCAAACACTGATTCAGCAAAGACAAGGCAAAGTCCCTCAACAGTTTGCACAGCAGAGTTGAGCAAAGAACTTTCAATGAGCAAATAAATACATGGCAAAAGATAGAAGAAAATATGAAGAGCAGATGAGAAGTAGAGGAGAGCAATTGAAATCAAGGAGAATACCTAATCCTAACGCAGTGTCACCGCATAATGAAAATTGAGCGCTCCATAACTCATTTTAGTGCTACTAATGCTGTAATAATTACCTCCACTACCAGTACTACTGCTATTGCTGGTGTTGGCGTGCTGCTACAACAGCGTGCGTTCAATGTGATCGAAGCGAGGGACTAAGACTAATGTGAGCTGTTGAAAAAGAAGTTAAAACGCCCTGACCGCACGGCGGATCGGGAGACATGAAGTAGAAGAAGAAGAAGAAGACCCTGCCGCGGCCATGGGACCTCGGAGGCAAGGGCTGTTCCTGGGGGTCGCCGCGCTCCTGGCGGCGTTCGCCAGTGCCGTGGGCGTCGTGCTGCCGCTCAACGGAGACTGGAGGGTGTACAATCGAAATAAATGTACGTACGCTAGCCTCCTCGGTGCGCTCTCACAGGCCCCATCTTCCGAGTTGCTGACGCTCAGCAGACCGCTTGGTAGCGGTAGCTTGAACTTGTGTGCGTCGCGTGACCGCCTGTAGCACTGACCTTTTCCCTGCCTACGTAACACACTCAATATCAAATTAATGAGTTTGTTCTCCAAAGGCTGTACTGTGAGCTGCGAAGGATTGCGAAACGGAAGTGCTAGGGATTAATTTTAGGAAGTGGCGATATTGCTGGCAGCCGGCAAAATAGCGCAGAAAACAATGTAGACAGTGCCGTCTCATCAAGATTGATATCAGTATCCGTGTACACATGGCTTTTTACATTTCTCATTCAAGAAAATGCAATTTTTCGGCTAAATATTCAGGCTAAGACGAGGAAGACAACACACTCATGCAGAACTAGAAGCAGCAGCAAAGAGGTATCTCCTGGAAACAAGGAGGGGGGGGCCTGAAATGCAAAGTTTACGGCCAAGTAAAAAAGACAATATTTAAATAATGTGTTCATAATTCCCTCAGTAATTCCCTTATTGCCTTTTCTGGATTCGCAAAGCCACTGAATGCAATGCTAGAGAGCCTATGACGACTGCACGCAACATGATCGCCGCATATATAATGACCAGAATGTTGTACCTAATATTGTCACGTGGTGGTGACGTTGAAGAACACAGCAGCAATACTGTGAAAGATAAAACTAACTTTTATTGGGCGAACCTGTGCTCACAAAAAGAGGCTACACTTACAGCACAACGGTAGCGGCGAACACGGTCGGCGATCGTCGAAAATCTGATCCGCGGGTCAAGCGCGTCGGCTGTTATATAGCAGTCGTCGAATGTTCCAGACTAATTGTTGGGACCCGCGTGCCTTCCACAAAGTTCTACACTATTCGCGTGAAGCGATGAAATCAGATAACATAAGGTTCGGCTACAACAGACAGCAAACAGAAGCATCGATGACTTGCCAGAAACTTCGGATAGATGCAGGCGCGTCCCGCGCTGTGCGATAACACTTGTTAGGCGGCGAAACGTGGTCGCCCGATAAAGATAAGTACACGTGTCAATATTTTATGCCTAGATATGGATGGTACCTCAATGCAAACCTATAAGAGTGGAGGAATAACAGCAGTGACAAAACCTCTTTGTTAACTACAACGTGCAATCCAAGCAACACATTAAAAATGAAAGGAAAGTCTCTTGAGGGCTCAATGATTGTCTGTACACTATGCTCCAGCGTACCACTTCTCCGGTGTGGTCCCTGGCAACGTGTATACAGACCTGATGCGCGCCAAGCTCATTGGAGACGCCTACTACCGCGACAACGACGAGCGCTTCGCCTGGGTCGGACACGACAACTGGACCTACACGCGAGACTTCCAGCGTAAGGCCGCCTATTCTTTTCGATTACTGTAACATCAGCTTTCAAGTAGTCACCAACAGCTTAATCACCAACAATTGAGGGCGGCACTTTGTTGACCTAATGTGCGGTGAGGCGAAAGCCTTTAGCGCGGTGTTGCTGCTTGTGTCGCTGATGTGTGCTGAAGATGTTGATTAAAGACTACAAAGAGCATTTAGGCGGCATCCTTCCAAATCGGCGTTCAGGAGCCGTCTGGCAAGATTGCCTGGGGAGCGCTCCTCTCAAACGATGGTGACGCCACTCAATGAAGTCACACGCTCATCAGCCACACGGCTTTACCATTTTCTTTGCGATGCCACCAGACTTATCTCGATTGATCGCAGCTTCGCGCAACTGCTTCAGACTGTTGTAGTTGCTTTGGTGCCTTATCTCGATGACATCCTTTAGTTGCTGGATGTAACGGACGCCGGACAGATCCATGGCCGCGAGTATGAGCCATTAAATGCTTTCGCCTCAATAGTAGTATATGGCTAACGTAAAAAAAATGGCGGTGGTTTAGATCTGGTTAAACCTGGAGTGACGCCATAGCTACAGCTGGCCGATTGGAACTTGCTCAGTTGAATTGCAAAGTCAGTGTTTCGCCGCTCCGCTTCGCTGCGCGTTCCTTCTTCATCTTCGCCCCACTTGACATGGTGATTGCGCACAACTGTGGCAGCTCGGTTTCGCCGGCGCGCCGCTCCGCCGGCGAAACCCGCTGCTGCTCCGCACCACGTGGCTGGTCACGTGACCAACCACGTGACGAACCACATTATCAGCCACGGCGCCGCGCCGCCGGCAGCTGCTCCGCACCACGTGACCGACCACGTGACAGCGTGGCGGCGCCGCCACCGCCACGGCGCCGCCACGCTGAAGGCTCGAAATGCTACTGTAATATAGCTATCGCTACAAAAAAAAAAAAATGTGACGTCGTGAGAGCGCCTAATACAAGAAAAATAAAGCAGATAAGCTGCTTCTGCAACCAAAGGACGCAAGGTTGCTGCGAGGAAACTCATACGTTGTCAGAGAATTGTAAGAGGCAGCAGTGAGTCCTTCCACTGCCTTAAACGCAGCCTCTGCTTGGATTTACGTTTTCTTACCAAAATATGGGTGATGTCTTATGGTGAATCTGGAAACACACCTCTTTACTGACGTTACAATGCTATACACTACCATCCTGTCATATTTTGTTCTTCTGTATCTTTATCTAACTTTACTGCTGCTTACACTGTCTGTGCTATTGAAAACGAACCCGGAATTATCCCGTCATCATTAGCGTTCTTGTCTGCTCTTTTATCTCAGCTTAGGTATTAGCTTTAGGCTCAAAACGACCATATGCTTTTGTTTGTACCATCGACATGGGAGGTTTCTATTCTAATTGAGCTCGGGCAGTTTTCATTACAGCCAGAAAATGCTCAGTATACTACCAAGCACTCCTTTTTGATTTTTTTTAGCTAATGTCGCACATGCGCCTCAGCTAATGAACCAGAGTTATCAAAGTCAGAGGGGTGCTCGCCTTTCTCGCAGGGCTTGTCATTGTTCGTTTGGAGCACGCCTGATTCGGACAAGATCTCACTTTAAAACTCTCTTAAGGAAGGCTAACAACTTCGTGATACCCCATGTCGCTTGCCTGCTCTGAAGTCTTTCGCCCTTGTACTCTGGATATCGTAGAAAAACTGCAGATTGGGCTAGTTGGCGTTGATGCATAATGGTGGTTCAACTGCGCAAACACACACAGACCAAGAAAGAGATGAGACACACAAACTAGCCTGTGGACATCGCCTTCCTTAAGCAGCTTTAGAAGGGAAACGAGAATTCGACCTCTTAAGCTGAGTGCTGATCAACTGCATCAATACGAAGAGATACTGTCGTGTAAGAACAGAGCACAAACACAATTTCGTGTTAGTACTAGACTTCATGATGTCGTGTCGGTGAGCATAGAGTAATTTAACGGGAATGAGACATTCCTTGTCACATAGAACGCACACTTTTCTTACATTGGTGGATATAGACGAAAAAAAGAGCCTTCGGTTTCTTTAATTTGTCCGCCTTTCACTTCAATCTGATATCGGTGGCTACAGTTACTTTGGAGTGCCCTATCTTTCAGACTGGCAAATACGACGGAGTATCGTTGCTGATATAAGTTTCACCTTGTACCTCGTGATCTTCATATTAATATCTTAACGTATAGATGTGCGTTGCATATTGTATTTTCGTCCCCTGCAGTGAAAGAAGAGCACACTCATCACCGCCGGATCCTGCTTGTCGCTCACGGCATCGATACCGTGGCCACCGTCTACGTGAACGATGTTCCTGTGGGAGAGACGGACAACATGTTTGTGCGATACGTGTTCGACATCAAGCAGTACATCAAGGTGCGATCAGAACACCTGGTCCAGTGTGCCGGTGTATGAACTTACGCGGCAGCCATTTTGAAGCCTGACCTTGCCTGCAGAACAAGGGTGTACGGTGTTAGTTATTTCGGACCATGAATATGAATGGTTCCTGCTTTGCACCTGATGTTTATTTTGTTGAAAACAAGAACATATGAACCGGTTAGTAAGTGTTCATCAGAACAAAGAGGAATTTTAGGGTTTAATATATTTACAACTTCGCAAGGCGCAAAAACTTTGCGAGTATGTTGGATTTATTCAAGTCGACTGCAAACAGCCTAGGCATCCTAACTCTCAGAGCAGGCAGCTGAACTATACTGCGAATGACGGTACAATTAGAGAGCGTGTTCGAGAGTAGCAGATGCGCAGGTTACCCTCGCATTTCGTCTCCTGTTTCTGTCCTGGCTGTGAAAATAATTTTCGACTATATAAATCCAATTGTCCAGCAACAAACTTCGCTTACCTCACTCTATTTTCATCCAATCGCATTGCTATGATGCCATTCTCTCGCCCCATGTAAGCTTATTTGCACCAGCGCCGACTGAATCGCCTCGAAGTGCCTTTTCTCCGCTTAATGGCCTGAGCGACGAATCAACGTAATGTGCTGTCTCCCTTCCAGTCTTGCACTGGACTTTATGCAGCAGCGGCTGTTTAATATCTTGACTGCTTCCTAACAGAAGTAACACGGTGGTTTGGGCTAGTTGGTTGCCAAACAGGGCGTTGTTTTAATGAAAGAGCGCTAGAACACTTCAATCTTGTAAAAGATGGTATCAGCGGCCATCTTGCCGTAGACTGCCGGTCGTGCAGATGAGACCTATGTTTAAGAAGGCGCAGTTTCTGGGTCACGCCAAGGACAAGCTTCAGCGTGAAATTATCGAAGCCTTTTTTTATTAAGAAAGCCGGTGACAATTGCGTCAGCACGCCTTCACTGTCATTGCTGGAGAATGAAATGGCTTTTTTGGATGATTGTGATTAGGTTTCACCTCATGATAACTGAATGTATTTAAACGTCGAGCTTTTTCAAATAAAATCAGTTGGAAGTGCAGCACAGTCCTGTCTTATTTGTTCCTTGTCTTCTGTGCGCGTTTTATTCATGCTGCGAAACTTGTTTCCTAACAGAGCAAAGTGTGTTTCCAGTTAATGTACCTATGAGGCTGCCATGAACTACGTGATCACGATTTGTACGGACCAATGTGAGCCCCGAGATAAGGCTTTTAAAAGGGTCGATTGGGAACATTAGTCCTCGTTGCCATAGTGTAGGTACAAAAACTCGCATTTAGGGTCAAGTATAATAGAGAAGAACGTAGTCATGAGTCGTGGCGTTCTAGCAAACAAAACCTATGGTGCGACGAACGAGAGCACCCTTAAAAGAGAAAGAAGCAAGCATTGGCAAGAAAAATATAACCGGGCAAAGAGCACCGCTTCTGCCTTTACGAGTTCCTCTCAACACCAGCCACGGCGTCTCAGTGACTATGACTTTCAGCTGCTGACGCCAGGGTCGCGGGTCCGAATCTCGGCTGTGCCTGCTGCATATCGATTTAGACGAGATGTATAAACGCCAGGCGCTCTGCGTTGGCACAGCGTGGTAAAAAAAGCTCAGGTGGTGAACAGGCACCCGCAGTTCTCCAGTACGGCGTCTCCAATAGTTTATGTGTCATTCCGAGACGTTAAAAACCACGTAATGTACCATACTATACTTTTTTTTCTAGTTTGGCTAGCTTCAATTGATTTCCTAAGTCTACTCCGTTCGACGTGATCCGGGACAAGGCTGATCGCGTGAGCATTATCGTAAGCTTTCATTCTGCCAAGCACTGAACATTTGCACTTATAATTTGTTATTCTAGTGCACCTTTCTTCGGTGAGAACATATCTTAAATAAACCGCATAATCGTGCCGATTTTTCGTGCTTTATGCCAATGGCTCTGATGTTCTGCAGTAGCTTTAGCATCATGCGGCTGCTTCCGCAGGTGGGATACAACAACGTGAGCGTCGAGTTCACCTCGGCCGTGGCAGTGGCCTACGCGCGCGAACGGTCGCACGCGTTTTCGAGGGGCCACCAGGTGCCGCCCGAGTGCCCGCCCGTGCGCCAGCGAGGGGAGTGCGGCGTTAACCACGTGCGGAAGGTGCAGGCTTCCTTCAGTTGGGAGATGGCGCCCGCGTTCCCCACACAGGGCATCTGGTGAGCAAGGCTCTCCTGAAGCTGTATTTCGTAACGCTTATATTACCGGTGCGTTAGCACTTATAGTGGCCATTCCCCACATTTGTCTGTTGTTTGTTCGTTTGTTTGTCCGTATCTGTGTTTGTCTGTCTGAGCCTGCTTTGTGGCAGACTGCCATTCTCGACTTTGCAAACCACTCCTTGCGCAGTGGTACAGCGGTTATGCGATACGCCACCGCCCTGCGACGGCAGGTGCTGCCACCGGCGGGGCTTGTGAGACCCAGGTTACTCTTCCCGAGCAACCTTTCGCGACCCATTATTAATTTAGCTGCCACCTGCCACAGTGCGTAGTTCGCTCACAATCCGTGAGCAGGTTGTGATGACGTCACAAGGCCACTTGACCCAGGTGAGCCACCCGTCCCCTAGGTTGCTCCTGTGGGGATTTGTCGTGGATTTTTGCTCACGGTCAACGACGCTGGCATCTTTGACCGATGCCGGGTTTTCTGGAACTCGGGGCACTCAACGCTTTCGCCTTAATAACGACTGATTACGCTGACTGGTAGAAGACCAAACAACTGCATGGATATCGACTTTTGCATGCTCCGCATCACCGCCTAATGGACAGTTGAGCATACCTAGTAGTTTCTCAAATATCGGATTACTGGGGTACATAACTTAACTCGCCATTACGATATAACCAGAAGGGGAAAATTATAACTGCAACGCTAGGAAGAGGTCCGGGAGAAAGCTATAGGAGGAGCAGCACTATTCTTGCATGTTCTCGTTTATTTTACTTTTTAGTCTACTTTTTAAAAATATTAGGTGCTTTTAATGAACGGTATAAATGAGAAGATGTTATCAAAAGCCGCGACGCATAGCGATCCCACCGGAATGTCATCCACATCTTTCCATCACAATCCAGCAGCCTGGCTAAAACAGTGGCATGTTTTTATTTGTTTTTCACTGTTCAGGAAAGACATCGGCATCGAGATGTATGATACCCTGATCATACGTGACATGGTGGTCAGAACTCAGCGCCTCGGTGAGTGTCTAGAAAGAATTTGTCGCTTATATTTAGAAGAGGGGTACGCACCTAATGCACACATAAATATAGAAAGAAGGCTAGAAAAATGTAATCTACGCTATAATCTATTGTACAGGCTGTGTTTAATTGTTCTGGAGACGAAGAAAGTGCTCTATGTTTCAGTTTCATCGCAACTAGGACAGTTCTGATGACTTTCAATGATTCCACTGATCAGGTCATTACAGTACAAGGCCATGAGATACCAAGACTGGCAGAATACAAATGTCCAGGAGTATAGGTAAGCGAAGGGCGGATATACACGGAAAATCAAGAAAAGAGTGTTAAGGCGTGAGGGCGAAGAGGTGCCGCGATAATAAAGTACAGGGAATTAGGCGGGTACAACAGGTATGAGCTACTGAGAGGTATTTGGAAAGGAACAATGGTGCCAGGGCTTCCTTTTGGGAATGCGGTTTGTGCCTAAGGGCAGAAGTTCAGTTGGGACTGGAAATAAATTGAAAGCTGTTGGAAGGTCAGCGCTAGGGGGCCACAGCAAACACACAAATGAGGCAGTGCAGTGGGACATTGGCTGGACATCATTCGAAGCACAAGAAGTTCAAAGTAAAATATTATATGAATTACGCCCAAGGAAACTGGACGATAACTTGAGGGCAGCTAAGGTATTTAAATAGCGATACGGAACTAGCGTTGACTCACAGTGGCGGAATAGGTCTAGGAGGCTAACCAGTAAGTATGCAGGACACAAGGGCGGAGAATTAAAGAGCTTTAAACGAGAGGTTAAAAACGCAGAAGGTAATAACTGGATTAATTCAATGGAAAAGAAGCGGACTGGAAAACTATATAGAAATCGGAAAAGACAAACAAGGAAGGAATCTTTCTGTGAGAACTCAAGAGGCAGCACCCTACTCTTTTAAGCTAGATCAGGGTGTCTTCGAAAGCTTAGCTACAAAAAGAAATTCAACCAAGATGACACATGTGCAATGAGTGGTAAATCTCCAGAAACTAAATTTTGATACTCGAATGTGGCGGTGTCCATCCGGAAATCGATGCACAGTCACTCTCCCCGAGGCCCTAGGGTTTAGAGATAACAATGGTCACGTGAATGGATCTGCGGCGGAAGATAGCAGAACGTGATTGGAAGATTTCTGGATCAAAAGCGGGGCGTTCGAGTAAGGTTACAAGTTCAGGATTAAAAATTGTATTTAAATAAAAATGAGAAATTTATAGATAATACTGTTAAATCTGACGCACTCTAATAGAAATATAAAGAAAAAAAGACGAGCATGGTGGCAACCGCCACCACCCCGTTTCAAGGGGACGCTCATATCTTCCATTCATGCCATTCCATATTCCATGTTTAGGATTCAAAGTCGGCATTGTGCAAATTCAGTTGAATCTTGATTTAAATAGGGTAAATTTACAGACAGTGCTTTCTAAGGTTGGTGACTGAAAAAAGATATATAAAAACAAAGTTTTCCTGGTGGCACCAGCCACCACACTAGTTCCCATCAAAGGTTTTTATAGCTTCACGTGCGTCTCTTAATAAGCTCTTACCATCAATTCATCCATTCATTTATTCATCAATGTTTCAAAAAACTGAATACGAGAACCGTTACTCCGTGCATGATACAATGAATACTCCCTGCCTAGCAGAAATTCGTCGGCCGCGCAGCTGCTAAAGCGTTACTGTATTCCTTTTCAGCAACATGTTTTATAAAACCTATTAAAGAAAAAGAAACTGGTGTATCACCTATAGGCCCACGCGCAATCATCTACAGCCTCCTTCCTCATTTTGCAACCTGCGCCGTGTATCACAGGGCCGAAGGATAAAGACGACCAGTCCGACAGCTGGGCCCTGGACGTGGGCCTGTTCCTTGAGGTGGCGTTCAGTGGCAAAGCACGAATTCTGCTCAACCTGGTGCTAGACGAACGCCTGACCGTGAAGAAGAACATCTCGGTGTCCGCGAATAACGAGCTAACCGCTCACTACAGATTTCGGCTACGAATCCCGGAGGCAAGTCTCTCATTATTCCCACGTCAAGTCATATCTAACATTAAAGAGAGGCGCGTTTACTGTACAATCTAAACACGAATACGCCTATATGTGAATAAAAAAGCGAGTAAGCTCTCCTCTAGCGCAAACCCTTTTATTAAAGGAAGAGAGAGATCTTACCCCCTTTTTACTCTTTTCGTGTTTGTGGTACTCGTGGCTCGGATGCAAGCAGATAACGGGGTGCTTCAAATTGTGCACAAGGATTGAGAGAGAGACGGCGTTTATCTGGATACCTCTTCCGTTGGAATGCATTCTGTTTGTTCCACAGAGACAATTGGTCACGTATTTACAACTCCTGGTTACGCCTGCAGCGCTACCAGCGGCAGCGGGAAGATGGCTTACGAGTGTGCATACTAAAACCGCCCGAGTCTGCAAAGACACCATACAGTAACACAATTGAAGTTGCTTGGGTCGTCAAACACCTCTATCTCGACCCCATACCTGCTCAGAGTTGCATCCATGCATTTTTTTTTGGATCATGCGCCTTTAATGTTCCTGCTTTTTTATAAAAAATTTCATTGTAAACTTCTTCACGGGTGTCTCATCGTGTTTATAGCTCTTCAAGTTAGATCTATCACGCACTATCTGGAAAATGAAAGGTCACGTGCTGGGCCGGCCATGATTTGTAAATAAGCTGCCTGAATGCGTGTCACACTTATGCCAAATGATGGTGCTTGCATAAAGAACGTCAACTAAGCAACGTCGACAACAAATACAACTCCCATTTTTACTTCATTGAAACTGGATACTGAAAATAGCATTTCGCATAATTTTTAATTTCTATTCGAGATTCTTAACGTAGTGCTATCAAAGCACGTTATTTCATGGTGTTAGTAAGTTTTATTATACTTAATCGCAGCATTTTAAAAACACTGTACTATTTACGAGTTATTTCTTTCAAGAGAAAACTATGCAGCCAATAATGTACGATCGAGTGGAGTGAACAGAGCAGCGCTCGCATCGAAGGGTTGGTGGACAGGAGAAACTTGATTGTCCCGCTTCTCTTGTGATTTCACTCATTCTTTTATGTAGCAACTGGCCCAGGTTTCCGTTCACGTCGCCAAGTGTGCCCTTCGTCTTCCTCGCTGTTTGTGTTTGTCGACCGCGGTTTATTCGTGTGCGCACCCTTAACGCGCTGAATGTGCAGAGCCTGGGCATCGAGGCCTGGTGGCCAAATGGCCATGGAGTCCAGCGGCTGTACCCGCTGTCCGTCTCCCTGTCTATGGGAAGTGACACCGCTACTATGATAAAGAGCATCGGATTCCGCACTGTGGACCTTGTCCAAGAGCCACTCGTCAACAGCACAGGTGAGCCGTCGGAGAGCCATTTGGATGAATCACTCAGTGCGCACAAAACTTTCTCCTTTCATTTCTTATACCGATTCAGAGACGGTTACGTATCCAGACATGCGACGAGAGAACGTTACTCATTTGGGTGCCAGCATCTTCCTCAGCTTCGTTTTAACCCTGGCGGCGACGGAGCTTTAGGGCATGCGCGAATATGTGGATTGTTCCCAAAGGTAATGGCGTCACAGATGGAGCGCCGGATTTGAAAAATGATTAAAACATCACATAAAAATCTGAATATAAGGTTTCAACACTAGTGAAACATCATTATGACATGTAAGAATGTGAAGTAACTTTATTGTACTCAAAAGAATATTGGTGTAAGATGGGAATCGTTCCCATGCCCTTTGGAGACCGAGTTAGAAACGCCACCCCTGAGACACCGAGGCAGTTCGGTCGACTTGGCTGAAGGGAGGCCTTCTGTGTCTTGTCTGACAGCGTCTGTGCCTGTGAAGTGCTATGCAAAGAGTACTCCAGGCGGCTAAAGAGGGCCATTAACGCTATTGCGTGATACCTTTAAGCGGAACTTAAGTGTCCACGAATTTTTTTAGTATCGTCACGTGTGCAGCTCGTGCGCTTTGGTAATGATGATGAACAGGGCATATATACGTGGCGCTGTTTAAAAGTGAACGATTCCTGCATAACTCCAGTTAGGGCACTGATTGCCCTTAGATTATACTTGATTCTTAATGCTTATTGCGCCATCTGGTTGCGCGGGGCTATACCTATGGAGCGACTGGGCTTGGGATAAAGGTAAACGACGAAACACCTTAGAATGGCGCAATCATCGGTAAGTATAGCAATTGTGGCTGACCATTTAGGGCTTTTGCGAATGCGCAGTTACTTCCATGTGCCGTTCAACGGTGATGCTCGTTAAAAGAACTCCAACGGTCGTTCACTCGGAGACCTTCTCTAAGGCGTCCCTGACAGTGTATGTGGAGTTTGAGACGTTAAGCTTCTGATACCCAACACTGCGTATTTAAGAAGCTGCTTCGGCCGTCGCTAGGATTTCTTGTGCGCACTGTCGCTGAACTACTGTTGTTGGTCAAATGGCTTTGTCCACTGCAGGTTCATTCATACAATAGAGAAGAAAAGCGCGCAAGAATAAGGGCAAGAACTGATGTGCTGTACGAAGGTTTTGAATAGAGAACCAACACAAGTGCTTAGCACAAGCGAGGTAGGTTTAGCTTACTAGAAACACAATATAGGGGCTGATCCTTAGAATTGCCGCAAGCGCTTCTCCAGCCCGGAACACCAGCAAGGGGTCAGAATAATCAATCCTGCAAGCGACTTTTGTCCGCACATGGCTCGTTTTAAATACGAAAGCGGCCATGCTTCGACTCGTGGTGTTTTACAAGCTGATGTAAGAAGAAATCAGGATCAGACAGACCAGAAGACAACCTTGTGGCGCTGAAGCCAATGATAGGAAGAAACAAGTGTGTGTCCATGCCAACGTATTGTGCGAGATCTTTCGCTCCTGGAAAGAAAACTGGCGGCAAAGCTTTCATGGCTCTGTCACTTGCACTTCATTCGTTAAAACGGTACTGAATAACCTAACTTGTCTGCCAAGTCATTTTGCTATCAAGAAATTGACTAGTCATACTGCTTCTTGTCTCTCGATATTTCCGTTTTTGCTTACGGTATAAGTTGCTTACATTTTTCCTGGCCTATAGCGATACGGGCAAGACAACTTCGAAAACATTTATTAGCAGTTTCCTGTTCTCACAAAATAGTAAGCAGAATAAGCTAGTGGATCTCACTGGCCTGTTAGTGGGAATGTAAGGTGTGGAATTACCGGTAAAGGCCGTACTTCGTGCTTACGATTGGCCCTGAAGAACTTTAGTCCTAGTGTTCGCTACTCTGTATCACTACCGAATAGTGACGCAGTTCACGGCCGCATAATTATTTCTGTACCGCTTGGTCTTTTTGAAACGGAAACTTTGACCGATACTAGCGTTCAATAGCCTGACTTATACCCCTGTCACACCGGACTTCTTCTCGGCCTTTGCCGTAAAGTTGTCTTATTGCACTAAAGGAGGAAAACCGAAAAGGAGCAGCGACGCTGCTACACGGCAAATCCAAAGGAGCTAGAACGCGGCCTCCGTGAATGCCAAAAGTCACCGCTGTGTGTGAAGCGGCGCTAGTAACATTATGAAATTAAAGCAGACGGTAGCACTTCAGCTAAGAGTGCTTTCGTTTGTGTTGGAAAAAGTAGCTATCACAATAATAAACGAGCCTTCTGACGGTGTGAAAGGGATATTTTGAAACAAAGTTTCTTTTTTTTTTTTTTTCATCGTTCTCGGTCCGACCACGGTAGGCGCACTTTTCCGTTCGGCTCCTCCTTGTGTTCGAGAAGCGTGATTTGTTGCTTGTGTCTTTGTACACACAAGCAAACTCAAAACACGCACACAACAAAGAGCAAACGAAGAAAAAACAGCAAAGCGAGATGCGCAAGCACGTGTGTGTCGATGCGGCTGCTGAAAACCGTTCAAGTCCTTTCTTAGCAGTGTGGATGTCTTTAGTCATAGCCTCCTCTACGGTTAAGTGCACTGTAACGCAAAATTAACCATTGAATAAGATAAATTAGATATTTTTTTACGGTTTCAAAACTAAAAATTGTGTCAATTTTTTATTCTTTGAGCTCGCTAGCTGGCGCTGCCGTCTGGGTTGCTCCTTTAGGCAACTTTAAGGCCGCTGACGGCCGCCTTTATTGCTACGGAACTTTATCGCAAAGGTCTCGACGCTTTGCCGTGTAGATGCGCGTCACGCGCCTTTGGGGCAAAGGACCTTAATTTCTAAGGCCTTACAAGTGCCCGTGTGACAGGGGTATTAGTCAGACACGTCGACCATGTCCTGAACCATGTAGCTGTCACTGCACCCTCCCGGGACACGTACGTATTCTTGACAAAGCTTCTCAGGTCCTCTTACTTGCTTTTTGTGTTGTAAACCTCAACACAAGCTTCACACTTTGGACGTGGATTGTCGCGAATAAATTGTCTCCCTCTCTCACTCAACTCGCTCGCTCGCTCACTCACTGAGTCGCTGTGGGACGTTAAACCCCATAAACTATCTTTAAGCCATCGCTCGCTTCCTTACTCTTTCCTTCACTTCCTCGCTCACTTCTTCGCTCGCTCCCTGACTCATTTCCTCACTACCTCATTCTGGCGCTACCTGTATAACTGTCTGTTGCTCACAGGCGCTACGTTCTTCCTGCGCGTCAACGGGCTCCCGCTGTTCGCCAAGGGCAGCACGTGGATTCCCGCCGACGCGTTTCCTGACCGCGTGACGGGCGAGCGGCTCGAGGCCCTGCTGGACGCTGCCGCGGCGGCGCACATGAACCTGCTGCGGGTCTGGGGCGGCGGCCTGTACGAGTCCGACCTGTTCTACGAGCTGGCCGACCGCCGGGGCCTGATGGTGTGGCAGGACTTCGCCTTCGCCAGTGCCCTGTACCCAGCCACGCCGGAGTTCCTAGACTCCGTGGCACGGGAGGCCCGTCAGCAGGCGAGCTTTGATGTGTGGGGGTGGTCTCTGTGTTCTGGTTTTAAGCGTAAAATACTTCTTGTCGGTGCGGCGTGGGTGCCCTTGGCGCCAGGACGGAGGGAGGACGTAAACGAACTTTGGCGACACCTTCAGTTCACCCCCTTGTGCTACGTGCTGTGATGCTACCGCAGGAGCGCATGCGTCAACGTCTCCGTTGTCCTGTGGTGGGCGAAGGAGCTGAGCCTGTTCTGCCCTGCGGCCCGAGAGGCGCAAGCGCGTACTTGATATGCGAGGCGACGGCGTCGAGTGACTTTCCTTCATTATGTGGCGAACGAGTACGAACTGCGCGAACAAGACGGACGAAAGGCACACACAAGGACAGACAAAGCGCAGACTTACAACTTATTTTATTTGTGAAAACACGTGGTTTATAAGGCCCGCGAACATAACAAGAACACTATCGCCATAGGGCCTGACGATAGAAAACATCAGAAATTTACAGGAGAATCAGAGCCGGTGTGAAACACGAACGTGCCCTTCTAAAAACTCTATCTCTTGTGTCGATAGCGATAACGAGGGCGAGCTAACGCAGTCGTCGCCCCTTTTGGCAATCAGGAAAGCTTGGATAACCTCTCTTTCAGTTTTTCGGCGTGCATTAGAGAGGAAAGCGGTTTTGTCCAGCTAAGGAACGCAATTGCGGCTGTCACAGCTTTTGCAATGCAATGGTAGATAGCTGCCTGTGCCGGTGTGCATCAACCTTTTATGCTCCAGGGCTCGCTCACTGAAGCACCGGCCGGTTTGGCCGTTGTAAACCGCCCGCAAGATAGAGGTATCTGGTAGATAACCTCGGAAACACACCTGGTGAACTTGGTCCGATGATTTTTCTTGCATGATCTGCGTTCTGTTCTTGTTTATTTCTTTTCTTCTGAGAGCAGGGGACTACTTTTTTCAACTTACAAGGCGCCTAAAACACGACACATATTTCATATTTACCTGCCACCTTCTTGATGCTCTGGGAAAGGCATTAAAAACATGGCTTGACGAAGGGAGGGGTCCGGCCTACACTTTGTACTTTCCTTAGTACAATGTGATTGCCAAAAGGGGTGACGAGTGCGTTAGCTCGCCCTCGTTATCGCTATCGACACAAGCGATAGAGTTTTTAGAAGGGCATGCTCGTGTTTCACACCGGCTATGATTCTCCTGTAAATTTTTGTTGTTTTCTATCGTCGGGCCCTATGGCGATAGTGTTTCTCTTGTTATGTTCGCGGGCCTTATAAACCACGTGTTGTCACAAATAAAATCAGTTGGAAGTCTGCGCATTGTCTGTCCTTTTTTGTGCCTTACGTCCATCTTGTTCGCGCAGTTCGTACTCGTTTGCTTCATTAGGAACCAACTAACCCGCCAGAACGTCCTTCTTCATTATGTAAGGCCATCCGGCCACGGTGAATGTCCCAACTTTCTGTGTAGCACATGCTAGCGCATCCCCTCTTCTTCGGCACGCGGCGAGTGATGGTCGCGCGAGTCGCCATCTATAAAAAGCGGCAAAGAAAGCTGAGCACGCTGTCCTCATGAAGAAAAGTGGCTGATAAGGGATGCTCCTCGGGACTTGTGTGCGGCTATCAGTACCTATGAGCCGTACTAGAATACGGTACGCTTTTCCTGAAGAGCATTTGTCGACGAGATAGTCTGTGAATTTTTTTCCTTGCAATGTTTCTACGTTTCTCCAGTCTAGGGACAAACGGTCTTGGTACCTTGCTGCCCTAGGCCCATGTCCAGGATTCTTGAACAGCAATTTTAATTGTGAGGCACTGGTATAAAAATATTGATCTTAATGGACTATTGTTCCGATGCGCAGCAATGTATTCTTTTCGAAGTTTGTCCGTCGCTCACATTGAGTAGTTAAGACTGCCTTTATAAAGCTATGGGGAATGTTTTTGACGATGGTGAAAACGTTAATAGAAAAAACATGCAAGCCTGCCGAGGGAAGATCTCTGGATTTATTGATCGTTGTAGTAGAGTATCACCATTTAGTAAAAAAAATTGCGTTCGTAAGCAATATCCCTTCGAAAAATGCTCTTGTCCAGAACTTCTGGGTATGAAAACGGTTGAACTAATTAATGAGCAGCTCTTTTGGAATTCAATACAGTTTTGTGCTTCAACCCCCCCCCCCCCCCCCCCCCAAAAAAAAAGAAGGTATAAGCTTGTGCGGAAGGCGTCTTTTCTACGTTTTCGGTTCCGTTCCCGGTTCTTACTGCAGGTGCATTTACGTACGGGAAGAAACTGCTGAAACTACTGAATGGCTAGATTAACAAGTTTCCTATTGCAGAGTACACCCGGGTAGGCTTTGGAGCGAATGACGTGACGTAATTCAGAACACAATGAGTATTTCCCAAACGGGGTGCTTAAGAGAACGCGGGCTAACAAGTTTCCGCAATTTTCGATCAAAAGTCCTTCGTCTTACTGCCACCAGATAGCAGAAAGGACTGAAAAATGTCTTATCAATTACTATACAACATTAATTAGCGGTAAGTTCAAAGAAAAAAGCTGCCTTTGAGGGAACTTCATTGAATGTTACCGGCATTTAGAAAGGAGGATAATGTTGCGCAATCTATGATTAATGTTTTCCAGAATACTGCACCAGTACGAATAATAAATAAAAGCGGTGAAGTACACTCCAGGCATCGTTCTGTAAGTTAGGTAATCCGTGCTGCCTCACAAGTTGCGCAGTTGAAGTGATTGCGAAAGCTTACCATAATCTGTGAACAAGTTTTATCCTCACTTCTGAGTCGGACCACGAACGAATACTACCAGGTCTAGAAGGTTCCCGTGACTACAGTAAGCTGCAAACCGTTATTTGCAGACGTCGCAGGCATACGCACAGGGGCGAAAGTAATATCCGTTGACAATAACCACGTAGACTTTTTAACGTCTCCTTAGGGCGCAGGCGCTCGACACGAATGAAGAGCAGCGATGAATTGCGTAAAAAGAAAGTTATGGTAGAGGGTGGCGGAGAAAAATGATAAGTCGTGCGAAAGTGAGAGAGGTGATACGCTCTGGTTGGTGCATCGAAGTGCTGCCCGCGCTGCTTTCCGGAAGTGGTCTGCGGGCACTTGATGGACAACTTCCGTTCTTTTAGGCGTCGCCGATCACGCTTGAGACGCGGACTGAGTAAACACAGCTTGTGTGCGCAGCAGGAAAGCCGACGGGCCTTTGGAAAAGTGCTAGAAAAGTCCTGGGCATACAATGCCCGCGGACGACCACATCGGAGAGAGCAAAAAATAAACCTAAAAACTAACTGGGGTTCCCGAACCTTGTTGCTGGACGAAGGAGTTTGTTGGGCTGACCATCTCGCTTCGCGTTCTTCTTCGCCGTTTTGTGAGTGCATTATAGGCGCCCGAAAAGTTATTGATCGTGGGGAAGCCTAAACTATGAAAAAAACTTTGTTATTCCCGTGACAACGGACCCCTTCCTACCACATCCGCGAAACGCAAAGCTAGAACGGTTGAAAAATATTCTTTGAGAACAAACGCTCATCGATTAGTTACGTCCAATAAAAGGTCTCACTGACGTAAATAACCTGACAGAGATGACTGGAAACCTTATCTTTATGGCTTAGCGAGAGGGGGGTGCGCAGCTCTCTCGTCAATCGTCACCCATGTGAGGAGAGGAAATGCGATTTTTATTGCCTTCTCTCCCAGTGATTAGATTTTATGCGGCAAGAAAGCTTGCAGGCAGCGCCGAAAGCTCTAGGATGACATTTATAGGCTCAAAGTATACGGGTGGTGTTTTTGACTCTTTAAAAGCTTTTTCCCCGCTTTTTTGCCCCTGTGCAGCACCACATTTGATGTATAAATTGTCTGTTGACTAAAGCCGTGACGTCACAGGTTAAAGCACTAATTCGTGAAGCAGTAAAAAGCTTTTAGCTTGGAAATGATCTTTACAATGTGCCGCCCCACGGTCGTAGTTCTGATTATTTCCGAATTACGCAACAAAAAGGGGTCCCGAAACACTTGGAATCACGTTGCACCATTTCGGGCTTCCACGCTTAGATTTTAAATCGCTTGGTTTTCGTTTGTATTAAACAGAACATTTCAAATTTTCTGCTTTGGCTTCGCCTCAAGCAGAGTCTTATTGAAAAAAAGTATTCTTTACAGGGGCAAAACTGCGTTTGCACCCGCATCTCTCTTGCCCCACTACAACCTTCAACGGTATAAATAAATAAATGAAAAATAAAAATAAATAAATAAATCAATCAATAATAAAATATAACTGTGAACAAGGGTGTAAATTCTTGATTCCTTGTTTCTAGATTATGATTCTGGGCCGACATAGCGCAGATGCAAAAACACATCGCGACGAAGTTCGTGACACGAAGTGACATGGTTTGATGCGAAATAGTCGGCCGTGTAACACGTTCGACACGCAGCATGAAACCGATGTCTCTCATGATTAACCACGCAAACCTTAGACTCCATTCTCGGTTAGGTCAGGATGACCTCAAGCCTGTCCTGCCAGTTAATATGAATCGGGATTCTCTCCCCGCTCAAAGTACATGAGTATTGACACACCTCAGCGCTGTACGCGTCTTACAGTTGGCAGATAGTAGTTTCCTCCCGACACCGCACGGAGTGTTTCAAAAGCTACCATTCTCCAGAAAGTTGCACTCTGTTTATCGCATTGGGATACCGTTAAGACAAAACAATAACAGCAACGACAAATAGTGCGTTACGAGTGTATTTCACACCGTGTCGACGTATGGCAGTGGTTCCACTCAATGAAGGAGCCAAGAGGCGCAATATTCTGTGCTAGTAAACCTGAGTTATTGATTTCGAATCTTAATTCTTTCCTCCTTGTGTACCGAATTAGATGACAGGCCTTGTATAGAAAGGGTGCATTAGAGGTATCGGAGAACTCGCCGGGCTTTCGCTGGTATTATTACAGTGTTTATATCACATGGCCTTATTTCTGCAGTGTAATAAGCTCAAATAATTATCAAAGCATTTAATAAAGTTTTCAATCACATTACAACTTACTTTCTAAATAGTGTGTCTCCAGAGAGCCTGGATATGCAAGTTTTATTGCTGGTAACAAAAAGCAACTGTTACGGTTGCTGGTATTCTTCAAACTGTTTAATGTGGGCTAAAATTTTAGGCAGTTTATATTACATTGTGTAACTCAGTATATGCTGTTTATTTATTGACAGTGTTGAAAGAAAGCTTAATAAGAACATATGAAAACGCTAGTTTATGTGTGCTTTGAGAGCGACTAAAACTGCAACGAAGTAAATGTGCCTTTGCAAGGACCAAACATGCCTTCTTTCCACTTCGCCGTTTTTGATACGGGCTTTTCATGCTCGAAACTGTTTGAAAATCATACGAAATACTGGAAATTTGACTAAGATACTGAGATTTATTATTATCATCAAATATTTACTTTATATTTATTCTTCTCCTTACGACTCTCAAATCGCATTTTTCGAGCAAGTTAAGAACTGAAGAAGTTACTTACACTGAAATGTGAGAAATATGTATGACAAGGTTGAATTCAACGTTATAAACAACAGTTGTCGTTTAATGTTGTGCATTTCTAGCCCGTTAATGTTGCATGTTTTAATAATGCATGGTGAAAACCAACATAAAGCTCTGCGACCAACTAGTCCAAATCCACGCAGTTCTAGGAACGCTTAGTAACCGCTAAGTCTGTTAACGCGCAAGTATCGCAAGAATGCGCATTAATGGTGGTACGGGCTCTAAAACAACACCAACCAGACTCTGATGGCTTCGATGTTCTGTTCTTGAGAGGGAAGTACAGGAGTGTTCTGGTGTGAACGCAGGTACGGCGCCTCGGACACCACGCGAGCGTCATTCTCTGGTGCGGAAATAGTGAGAACGAACTCGGCCTTGCCTACAACTGGTGGAAGTAAGTAGTCTAGTCTGGCATACGTCGTTTCTTAGACGCTTGTGCGCTTTAGCAGAGCAGAAACGCCATTTCCGACTCAAGAATACGGCTTTAACTATGCGATTTCACGTAGAATCTAAGGAAGCTCAACGTATAGGAATAATGCAATTTTCGCTGGCGCGTCAATAGGCCTAATGACTCTGGCAGTACCTAAACATCATATAAGCAGTACTTAAATATAAAAGTTGTTGTAAGCTTCTCGAAGGTATTGGCAAAACCAAGCGTTTACTTACATACCCGTATATAATAGTATGGTCTTGCCAATGCATACCTTTGTTCGTACGCATTCTTTTGCTTTTGCGCTCGTTTTTTTTTCTACTGAAAATTAAGAAACCAGCGCATAAAAAAAAACAACAAGCAAGAATGCAATAGAACAAATACATTATGAACGTTTACTATCGGAACAAAGACATTTTTTTCTCTCATTAATTTTATGAACAGTAGATGCACGGGTTTCTTAAGGGCTAGAATTTCAAAACTGAGGTCTTTCGAAAGCACTGCTAGATCCTTAAAAACAGCTGGGGTCCTATTGCGTCGCTGATGGTGTTTGGCGTTGGCGAGAGAGAGGTAGGAGGACCACGTTGAGCAAGCGATCCCCGCAGGGTTTTAAACGCGAATGTTTGCGCGTGCAATCAGTCGACGCGCACCGAGAGCACCGCTTAGTTTCCTCACTTCCTTTGGTCTAGGGTGGCGTAGAGGCCGCGCAATGCCGCTTAAAGCCGTGCCCAACTCATGGCAGTTATAAACGCAATGCCTGAATGCGGGTATACGCATTACTATTGCCCAGCTCTGAGGCTTGCACAACTGCTGCTTCAAGTCTGTGAACTCGTTTATTGCTTACTGAGAGGCGATGACTAGAGTTTATGTTATAAATGTCCTTTTTGTCGATCTATCATGAGCATATGGTTGTAGACGTAGTCTGCAGTTAACTAGGGGATATTTTGTACAGAAGTACAGAGGTAAAAAAAGAAACTGAGAGAACGAGAACTGTTTGGGGAAGACAATTTGTGCGCAGTCTCTGGTAGGACTCAATTCCGGCGCAAGGACCGTGAAATATCTTGCCCAAGCGCTAATAATGAAACATTATATTCGTCGTGTCTTGGTCTCGGAATATTCATTATTTCTGCAGAAGAGCAAAGGTTTTTACGTGGTTATTTTTTTCAACGAGCTAAGGTTAATTCATATTTCTTACGCTTAAATAAAAACTCAAAATATTTCCCCGATAATTCTAATTGCACAAACCTCACCACGGTATAATGCAGTGTCCGGATTAAATTTTTCTAAAAGTTTAATGTTTTCTTCTTTTTTTCTCTCAACGTCACCTGAGAGGAGATCTTGTTTTTTTTAATTTTTATGGGGGTTTAACGTCCCAAAGCGACCCAGGCTATGAGGGACGCCGTAGTGAAGGGCTCCGGAAATATCGACCACCTGGGGTTCTTTAACGTGCACTGACATCGCACAGCACATGGGTCTCAAGAATTTCGCCTCCATCGAAATTTGACCACCGCGGCCGGGATCAAACTCGCGTCTTTCGGGCCAGCAGCCGAGCGCCATAACCACTCAGCCACCACGGCGGCTACCTCAGAAGAGAAAATGGAAACAAATTCTTCGCAGCTGCCCGGGAGTGCATAAGCTTGCTTTCACTCACCGTGGAAGCGGGTGCATTTGTTTACCTTTATTTGCAGAGCGCTGCTTTGTTCCCAGCTAGGTTCGCTCATGCAAAAAAAAATTGGTGGTGGTTTAGCTCTGGTTAAGCCTGGAGTGACGCGATAGCTACAGATGAAAAAAAAACGGATGCTTGGGCGAGTTGGTTTTATTGAATGAGTTACAGCTGGCCGAGTGGAACTTGGTCACGTGACCAACCACGTGACGAACCACGTGATCAGTCACGGCGCCGCGTCGGCAGCTGCTCCGCACCACGCTGAAGGCTCGAAATGCTACCGTAATGTAGCTATCGCTACAAAATTCTCTCAATTCAGCACACGGCGGCTGCGTTTGAATGCGCCTACGTATACCCTTTAAGGTTTCAGAAACACATTTGCTTCTTCTGTTCCTCCACAATCATCGCCAATCGTGCAGTACCGTGCAAAAGTCTTTATATTCTTAACCCGCATCTGGAGGTGACAAGCACGTGGAGTGGTAGGCTGCTGACTGGGTAAATAACTTCTTACTGCACACAAATAATTTCTGACTGCGCACAGAACTGTGCAAATTCCTTTCTCTTGGAGCGAGAATAGCGTCGAAACCAGGAGCAGTTTATGCTCTTTGACTGGAGATTCTAGTCAGCATATGAGTGGCGCTGCTTTTTAACAACTTTGTGGTTGGAGCTGCCTTGTGCTTCGATGGATTCACGTGCTCTAAGCGGAAACGTCGACATTTTTTTTCTTCGTCTGCCAGCCAACGTTCTTAAACCAACATCTGCCATAATCAGAATGTTAGTGTCAACCCCAGAACAAGCATATCACATCCAAAGACCGCCAGGGCAACGGATTAGTTATACTTCTGACAGAAGTAGTGGCAACAAAAGTGGCGGCTGGGACAGCCAGTTTGAACCTCCGCATGCTCAGACAAGGCTTTGTTCGGCATAATTCAGGGATTGGTTTTAAAGCTATATTCCTTTGAAACTTCGTAATAATTCTTTGTTCATGCTCAAATCCGCTGGCATGCGGCTTTATCACTGTATTCGTGAAGCGAGATGCGACGAAACTTATCCGGGATAAGCGCGCAACTGCTTCTACGTTGTTCCAGACTGTCGTGGGCGCTATTCGTGCCTTATCTCGAAAGTTATTCCTGAGCTTAAAATTGAGCGCGGCTGAGAGCAGCGGTGATTCATTTCTTTCTCGACCACCGTGCGCACACGCTGTCGTCGCCGAGTTATTTAGTCCTTTGTGGGTGCAAGTGAGGGTAATAAACACTTTTAATTATGCGCTAGTCTCTCGTCTGTATCTGGGCTGTCATCTCAGCCACGTGAAAATATTGTATTCAACAGTAATCCGAGTTTCCTGAAACGAGCCGCACCTTATCTACAAGAGGCTCAAGAATCAGGGAACAGGGTGCCACTTAACCCACGAAAGTTTGACAAGGAGCCTAGAACGGGGCATTTGTTGACAGGCAGGATTTTTCAGTCGACGAGGCAACTGATTAATTAGGTTTTCTGTAAAGTGAACCTCCTCTATTAATCGGCGAAGTGCCAGACAGTGCTCTTAAAGCTCTAACTCCCCGGACGTAGGTTCATGTTACCCCAAGTCAATTCGCGAAGATTGTTGTTGCTATGGATGAAGTTGCACCCATTTATGAGTGAAAACAAAGCTATTGTAAATGCACTTTAAATACAAAAATGGATCTGTTACGCAGTTCACAGTGTACATCTTCAACATACTATGGCAAAAGTAGTTCATAAAAAGAAAGCTATGTTGAGGCAAAAGGTTTTGCAAAAGGTTTGCAAATTTGCAAAAAACTTTCGGTTAGCGAATGCTCGGCATCGTCAATTAAACATACAATGACAGGACAGTGAAAAGTCCAGTCAGTTAGCAACTGGTCTCACGCATGAGGACCTTCGTTCATGCAGCTACTGGTGCAAGATTCGTAAATATATTTGACCAAAGCGTTTCTTATTCTTGAGATTGGTTCGAATGGCAGGCATGCGACTCATCAAAGTTGACTTCAGTTTTAACGTGTTTAGCTATTGTGACTGATCTGCACTGAGCCACCGGCGCATGACAATTTGATCTTGGTTACGTGTCGGTCTAGCCGATCTAACCCATGGCCTCGTGTTTATCCTTGACTGCACGACACAGGCTCTTAACGACCGAGCATCGCGACGACTACGTCAAACTGTACATGGAAACACTGCAGAAAGTGGTCTACGAGGAGGACATGTCACGGCCTTTCGTGGGTTCGACCCCATCCAACGGTGTGCTTTCGGAGCTCAGCGGTGGCATACACGACAACCCGAACGACGTGCTCTATGGCGACGGTAATTATGGGAGATTTAAAATTGCACACGATGTAGCTGTGAAGTTCAAAGTGATGTCGTCGCAAACATGTAAACGGAACGTAAAAGCCGCTCGCTTGCAGCTATCTAGAACTATTTCGACCTAGCTGCGATATTGGTTTGGTTTATGGGGGTTTAACGTCCCAAAGCGACCCAGGCTATGAGGGACGCCGTAGTGAAGGGCTCCGGAAATTTCGACCACCTGGGGTTCTTTTACGTGCATTGACATCGCACAGCACACGGGCCTCTAGAATTTCACCTCCATCGAAATTCGACCGCCGCGGCCGGGGTCGAACCCGCGTCTTTTGGGCCGGCAGCCGAGCGCCATAACCACTCAGCCACCGCGGCGGCTCTAGCTGCGATATTGTTAGTGCGAATTGTTAAACTTTGTGCCAGTGTACATAGAGGGTGTATATTGCGCGTATGTTCCTAAAGGCGCAAGAAAAAAAGAGCATACGTGGATGCTTACACGAGTTCGTTTAATAGGCCCGTCTGAAGTCACTCATTCAGAGCTTCCTGCTCCTTTGGCACAAGTCAAAAATAGCGGTAAGCTTTTGTCGCTTAGTATACTCTGCACATTTCATAACGGCAACCTTTTCCTTTTCTAACGCTGCACCCTTCACTTTCACACTTTCTCTTGCTCTTTCGTTGCCTATTTGTCTCTCAGCTTTCAAAAACTTCCTCACTGAATAGCTGTTGTTTCCTACCTGGTATTGTTTCTTTTCGTCACCTCCCTCATGAATGCGTTGTCTCCAGTGCACTACTTCGACTACTACTCCCCGCCCTGGAGCTTGGAGTCCACGCCGACGCCACGCTTCTGTTCGAGCTTTGGCCTGGTCTCGTTTCCTGCCATGGAGACGCTGGCCACCGCCCTGGAGTCCGGCGACCTTGTCCTTCCCTTCCCGCAGGCCCTAGAGAACCGGATGCACTTAGGTCGGTGGACTTTCCGCGAGTGGGCAACGTGGAAGGTATACTGGGTACCATTTGATACACTTACGCAGTTGCTAACGGCGGTGCATGTGCATTTTGCACAAACTGAGGGCGGATGGAGTAGAAGCTCTTGAATATGCTTTTGATGAAACCTCGTAATTTTGATGAGACTATGCATTATCGATCAATGTAAGGTCCTGCGAGGGATGTGTTGCCAGGTTGCGCAACGTCACAAAAAATTTATACTCTATCAATCAGCATAAGTCGTGTATACCACGTGAGCTTCGGTTAGGCTTCATTGTCGGGCCACCTTCCACCAGCGTCTTGCAATAGAGACAGACGAGGTGGTAAGCGCTTTTGTCTGGAAGCAGGAATTTTGTTCTCGAGAGTAGGTTGTGCGCATATAAGCCTGCGCTTTCCTTAACGGATTTTTACAAGACCGGCTTATTTGAGCCTGATTTACAGCAGTAACTTGAAATGACAGAGCCAGTGAGACGGCGAGATATTTCGCTGAGGTGCCTCGGCGAGGACTCAGCTCTGTGTAGCTGTCTATATAAACCTATTCAAAAAGAAAAAAGTTGGGAAGACTAAGATAATTAAAGCGGTATTCGAATTAATGGCGTTTCTTTGTAGCGATGAATTTCTCACAATTCCCTACTTGGTTTTGTTTGGTTTATGGGGATTTAGGGCTGAATGCGAAGCAGGTTTCGTTTGGTTTGTGGGAGTTTAACGTCGCAAAGCGACTCAGGCTATGTGGGACGCCGTAGTGAAGGGCTCCGGAAATTTCGATCACCTGGGGTTCTTTAAAGTGCGTTGACACCGCACAGTACGTGGGCCTCTAGAAGTTCCCCT
This sequence comes from Amblyomma americanum, assembly GCF_052857255.1. NCBI lineage: Eukaryota > Metazoa > Arthropoda > Arachnida > Ixodida > Ixodidae > Amblyomma > Amblyomma americanum. The sequence goes on from NC_135502.1 coordinate 41,238,551, forward strand.
GCATCAAAATTCAACCACCGCGGCCGGGATCAAACCCGCGTCTTTCGGGTCAGCAGCCGAGCGCCGTAACAGCTGAGCCACCGTGGCGGCTCGAATGCGAACTAGGGCGTTGGCGAATGGTGATAGAAGGCTACATGGTGGATGAAGCCTATTGTTTTGGCAGTGAAAGGAATATTTCGATAGAGTTGTAAAAGAGAGTCTCCTCGGCGTGGCCCAATCAGAGATGAGACTATCACCGCAAAAAACCATCTGCATTCAAGACGAGCATGATTACCTTGTAACCAGGTTAAATCTTTAAAATCAGCGCCTACTTTCAGACTGGGAGTTATAGACAGGAAACACATCTGTGGAAGGCTGCGTTTGCATCGCATTTGATGGCCTGCCAGCAAAAAATTTCAGCATAACCACCCTATGTCCGTGAAACAATGGCGACCAACGCCACGGCTGTCTCCGTCATCCCGTCTCTGGCGCTGGTCGTTTACAGTTCGATAGCACTCAACGTGTCCGGTGTCACCGCGCGCCTGTAGTGTTTGCCCACCACTTTGGTGCTAGCGGCAGCGTAGGCGAGTATCTCGTACTTTGACAGGCGCCGGCGTGGGACGGCTTTGGTGGAGTTTCGGGCGGCTTTATACTTGCAATGAACCTTGGCATCATGGAAGGTATTGGTTAACCTCGCCTGTGTCCTTCCTTAGTTGTGGTATGCAGTTACCTTCTTCCGACGTGTGGCGCCACTCGTGTAGTGTGGCGATAAGTGCTTAAGAGAGGCATGCTGCATCAGCCCACGCTTAGGAACACATGATGGTTGCAGGGGAAATGTTAACTTAGGTTTCATGTGTTTCCCACTCGCGGCGTTCCTGGGGGAAATAGGTTATTAGTGACAGTTGAATCGAGGAGGCATGATGATGTTTGCGCATGTCTGCGCAAACATGCGACAGATCCTGTTTCAGTGAAGTCACATTATTTGGTTTAATTAATAAGCAATAAAGACGTCGTTATGGCTTTTAGCTGAGAATTTGCCAATGCTTCTGTCTCTGTGCGCCTGGAGCCGGCAGTGACACGCTAACGCTGATCTACGACCACTCTAAACATAAAACTGTGTGTAGTTTTCAGTTCTTCATAGGCGCCATGATCTTGCTCATATAGCTGTGTCAATGATCGTCAGATGTAAGTAAAAAATTCGGTTACACGTGGCTTTTATTTAAATAATAAAAACCGCGCAAATATTGTTTAAGTTGACGCGGCGGGATTTCAGAGCGGTTGCTTTGTGCCGCAGTCATTTTTGAAATATATTAATGCGTGTTTATATGCCTAACCACCAACACTGCGCCCTTTGATTTACACTTCAGTGATGTTCTCCAGTTAATTTTGGACCATCCCGTGCATCTAAACTCAGCTTATCAAAGTTCTTGCATTTCGCCGCTGCATTTCATTGCGGCCACTGCGAGCGAGATAAGGCTCACAAATTCGCGCTTATCAGCCGAACGTTATAGTCACTTAACTGCAAGTACGCACTAGGTACAGATTCTACCGAGCAAGGAAATATCACAGTGCTGATTCAAGGCACTGGTTTCTGATGTTTCGTTTGCCGTGACGAGCTTCGGCTAACTCCTCCATGCATGCAGTTTCTTGTTTGTTACGCATGCAGTAGTGGTCTCAAGAACATGTCCCCATTCTGTTTCATACTCAAGCCAACGCCAGACTGGAGACCTACATGTCAGCAGTCGTGACCCTACCCAAAAAGGACGGCACAGAGCAATCGCTCAGGATCTTCATACTGCTGTCTCAGGTAAGCTCAGAACGACTCTTCACCGGGGTTGTGTTTCGTCAGCCATATCTCAAGAAACTTAGCCCAAGGAAGGAATTTTCTTGAGTTTTTACGGCGATAAAATTGATTGTGCACATAATTGATTGCATTCTTTTGGACGATAAAAGAAAGAAACCGAACTGGGCAGGTTAGAAAGAAAATTCGTGGTCTACTAGCGTGGCAGCGGGGTTTTTAATGAATGAGGCGGCAAAGAATCGGACGGAATAATGAGGCCAGATAATTAGCAGAGGAAGGGTGGTGGTAGTTTGCCCTTGAAAGCACTTATTGCAGGCCACGCCGAGAAGCCCTTGTGCCACATAGGACTAATACTTGCGCCAGTTACAGCGAAGCATGAATTAGAGAAAATCTTAAGGTGTGAGTCGGCATGTGGCTAAGCCTATTTGTGAAGTGTCTGGTATCAGAACGAGGTTACAATGAGCTGGCCGCAACAGACAACACGTCAGTACGTGCGCGTGACGTCAGTAATCTCGTGACTTGCTGTTCGTCACACGCGATTAAAAAAAAAGTTCCTGACTGAAAGAAGTGTGTGCCATTTGCATCGCCTGGCTCTTCCTGGTGCTCTAAAGTTAGTTATTTGCAACGGCACATTGTGAATGAATTTTTGCAAAAAAACATGCAATAGCTTGGGCGTGCAGACGTTGAAAACCTGAGCACGTGTACTGGACAGCAACACCCCTCATCGCCACCAATCAAAATTTTTGGCCAAGTAGCTTGGTAGGTGTTTCGGTTTAGTTATTTCCTTATTTACCTGTTTTATTGATTTGCGTGGCGTGCATGTGCATTCGATTCGGATAATTTCTCGTTTTCAGGACAGCAGAAATGTTATGCAGATGCGTCAGGAGCGGCGCAACGTTATCTTTTTTTCCAGGATTTCAGCACTGTTCAATACGACGCTGCTCACTGCTTTAAACACCACGCAGATAACCAGACATGAGTGTGGGGCCAACTGCATGCATGTTTAATGTAAAAAGTCATGTTCGTCGTTTACATTTGAGCCCTGTTCAGAATTAATCAATTTCGCAGCAGCAAAGCAAACAAGTCGAAATACATTGATTGCGACTTTTCAGACAAGGACAAGACCATGCAAATCTTGCTGCATCGTTCGATAAAACACCTTTAATTCAGCGGTTCTCTTGAGTATACAGTGAGAAGGACGTCACAAGAGTTAAACAGAGAGCTTATAAGCGGGCTAAAAACAATTGTTTTTACACATCGACCTTTTCTCCTAGTGTAGACATGAAAAGTAGCAATCGCAGAGTTATGCAGCCGTCATTCGCTGAGTACACGTTCATTTATTAAACAAATGTGCATTTATTAAACAATTGTGCAACAATAACTTGCCTTTTAAGCACTAAAGAAACAGATGAGGCCATACGTGGAGTGTGTTTTGTGTGTACTAATGCCGGAATAGAAATGTGTCCTATGTGCTCATTTGCAGTGTATGTGTGAATATATCTCGATCGAATGGAACTTAAAAAAGAAACTGTCTCTTATTGCCACTGCCAGTCTGAGAGGTAAATGTGCGACGACACAATGAATGTCATTTAAGCAGCCGTGGTTAGGAACCTGGTCTATGCTTTGCTTCACTTCTCACTTCAACACTTCTTAGTTTCATTTTTTTTTTGTCGCCACAATGTCTAAATAGGTATAGAGTGCCCCCATTTTAGTGGACACACTTCTTTCCAGGTTACAGGAACGGAAGTAATGTTTGTTTGGTTTTTCTCTATTTAGTGAACTCTTGCATGTAGGCGATGTTGAATACTACGTTAGCACCACATAATCTGACTGCACGTACTGTAAAGGAATACATGTTTATGATTAAACTGCGTGAAAGAACATGGCTTATGTGGCTTATATGGCAAACACATGGCTTATATTTTATTCTACTTTGTACTAATTCAGAAGTAGGAAGCAAAAAAAAATTCTGGGGATGCTTAAGTAGCCTTTAGAGTATAGTGCGATAGTTTGCTAACTGTGCGGTATGAGGTGGTTGCGTAAGATCCTGAAACTATCGCATTCATCAATCGTTACTGAGTGGCCGAGGAGTAGCGCGCTCAGCTCAGAACCCAAGGTGCAGCGGTTCGAATCCTGGCTCGACCATTTTTCTTTTCAACGCAGTCTCTTTTCCTTTTTTAGAGGCACTGCTCAGTGGTGATGGAATGATTTCACGACCCTGTAGACCGATCAGGAATTGTGTAGTGACGTCATCACTGTTGTACTTCATGACCGCTGTGAGGTGTTTGAATTACCAGCGCTAGGTCACGTGATTCTGATGGCGCACCGTCGTCGACCAATGAGGAATTTCATTGTGACCCCGGGGTTTTTGCCGAACGTCCGCCATCGCGTTGAGCGAAAGCAAATAAGCCACTGAGCACTGAGAATCTCTCTCGATGCAAAGAGCAGGATCAACGATGAAACTAATGGCTTTGTGAAACCAAGCTTCAACGTTTGCGCGCAACACCGCAGGCTCAAGACGGCACAGTTTTACGCATTGGACTTCCTTACTTAAACGCTTGCGCTGTGTGAGGCTACTTCGGCCACCTCACTCGCCTGGGTCACTTTGATCTCGTAAAGATTGGTGTAAAATTGTATACTCCTACTTTCTCCCTGCGAAGAAGCATTGTCCCTTGAAATGTTACGGTCCGCTGTCTTCGTCTTTTTCGACTCGAAGTATCTGGAAAACAGTATTGTAGATACCTGACGCGTACCAGCTTTTCGGCCCACGCCTCCGTTCCATCTTTGTCCTTGGCGTCCTTTCGGTGTACTAAGCTGTGGCTTTAATTCCCCAACAGTTGTTTTGGAGGCGAACCATATATGACACCTCTCTAACTGCAGTCGCTGTTGCAGTTAACCAGAGCTCTTTGATAGTACCAGTGGCAGAACCTCCCAGTGGCCCAATGTATCGGAATCCAACATCCCGACTGGTCACAGCCTTGGAGGTTTGCTGGATGTCGAGTAACTTGCAGCAATGAAACCGGCTGCTGAGGACCGCTGAAAACGCAGGAAACTTGCCCGAAGCCTCCAGCAGTGAACTCCACCCCACGCTGACGGCAACGTCGTCTGCAAACCTCCAGGAACTGGTCGCGGAACATTCCGAGGTTTTGATTGGTAGTTTCTTAACTGGAGTGATTAAACATCTCTGTCTGTCAACATGATTTTCGCTACCGCCATCATTAGGATGAAAACCGGACCCATATTTTCAAGTTCACCGCCAAACAGGTATACTATAACGGTCACTAACCAAGGTCAAACAAAAACTATTCACTTTTCGGGTTCCATTAGGAACCCTTGTCTATAACACTTGTTATGTGACTTTTTAGCAATATACCTCATTTTGGCCAGATGATGTTTCGTAAAACGCTCGCCTAGTTTCAAGTTCAGCAGCAGAACATCGTAGCCGAAGTGTTTGCGCTGTGTGTTGTTTGCATACGTATATTAAGTCAACAGTACGAGTAGGGACCTTTATTTGATGAGCGGGGCGCCGGACGAATACACAGAAGCGGTGCGTTAAACCGCCTTTTTGAATATCGAACCGGCTGAATTGCTTATGCCAGCTGATTTATATCGCGTATGTAGATGTTGTGTGGCTCATTCGATTCCGACCGTCGGGCCTGCCATGGCGACATCTCTCCCTCTGTCGTTTCATCTTGCATTTCTTTAACACGCAGCTTATACTTCCGCTGTTGTACACGTCCGACCTTGATTTTTTTTCTTTAATTTTCGGCGGCACAACACAGCTTTGAGCGCATGTAGAGGCGCATTCGTTCGATAAAAATGTATTCGCACACATTACTGTAGCCTTGCTACGGCCAGGCGCCCGTCGCCAAAGCAACTGTTTCAGCTCGTACGAGGCACGTAAAGCTTGGACAAAAAAATAATAAAGAACAAAAAAACGCCTGAGAAGTGATAAATCAGGTGTAAACAAAGACTCAGTGTCGAGCGATTACCAAAATGCTGTGGAAGAGTCAAATGTAGCCTGCAGCCGGCAGGCGCATTAAGTCAATTCATATGAAGCGCTGTCTCCACTCCGGATAGGGCGGGGCCGCGTCGCGAATGCACCGGCGGCCGCAAAACATGCCGTGGCTAGCTTTTTTTTATTATTAGTTCGTCCTTTGCAGCATAATGCCCGCTTCTACGGTACGTAGCACGTTTACAGGGGTGTGTGTGTGTTGGCGCGCGTGCCCGGGAAATAAAATGGCAATTTCGCGCAGTACAGTGTCCCCTCGGTGATGCGAACCAACGGAGGTCACGAGTTCAAGGTACGATGCTCCTTGGTATACAAGACTCTCTGTTTATTCCCAGAAAACTTGACGGAGCGACATGGTTATTTGTGGACGCGAATTTTTTTGCTTTTTTCGGGTAGAACTCTTTGTTGCTTGCTTTGCAGTCATTGGTCGGTCGTGTGAGCAGCACGCAACTATGACACCTTGCTCGGATTTTTTTACTGACGTTGGATTTAATTATGCGGCTAATTGTTTTTGCTTTGCTGATCTAAATGTTCTTCGTAAGTGGCAGTAGGGCGAAGCGAGGACTGCACGAAGGCAGGATTAAAAGTGGAAATATTCCTGGCAGTGCCGACGTGCTGGAGGGCAGGATGGTCGTCTCTGTCATAACAAAATTCGTCACAGTTTAGCGTGGCTGTTTTTTTGCGTTCGGGCATTGAGGTTTAGATTCACTTCAAAGCAAAAGCTGCTTGCACGAAAAAAAAGTTGATCTTAAGTCAGGCATAAGAACGTCCGTTTTCATGCAAGTCTAGTTTCCGAAAAAAGCTTGTATTCCTTTTTGATAGATATGATAAAATTTTGCTTTTCATCGACGATTGTAGAGGCCGGCGTAAAAGCTGCAACCTCAGCTTGACTAGTTCTCTCACTCTCTATATCTCTCTCTCTCTCTCTCTCTCTCTCTCTATATATATATATATATATATATATATATATATATATATATATATATATATATATATATATATATATATATATATATATATATACACGAACGTAGGTTGCGTTGGCTCCGCAGAATAAAGATTTAAGAGAAGTGGGCACTTCTACAAAGACACTTTTATTTATCAACGTTTCACCGCGGTCGATACGTTGATAAATAAAAGTGTCTTTGTAGAAGTGCCCACTTCTCTTAAATCTATATATATATATATATATATATATATATATATATATATATATATATATATATTGACATGGTGCACTGTAGATCTTCGTTCAGCGCTTACCTCAAGCACGCGTGCACCTCTTCTTTTCACTGTTATAGCCGGCAAGACAACGACAACCTAATGAGAGTTCTGATTGTGGCAAGCTGGCTGCTCCGTGATAACTGCGCTGGAAAATGACGTTCTCTTTATCGTTGTGAATATATATATATATATATATATATATATATATATATATATATATATATATATATATATATATATATATATATATATATATATATATATATATATATATATATATATATATATATATATATATATATATTGACATAGTGCACTGTAGATCTTCGTTCAGCGCTTACCTCAAGCACGCGTGTCTTCGAGCTGAGGAAGCAAAAATTTGGTCGACACACTTAAGCTGCGTCTGTAACGGTATGACGCGATAGCGTTAGTGGGTCCAGGCAGCGGCTCATATTGCCTACATCTACACGGGAACTGTTTCCATATTATGTGAAACACAACACGACGTACATATAAAGAAAGCCCCGCTTTAACCAAGCTGTCTGAACGTATTTAACAGAGTATACTGAGGGGCCAGTTGGTCAGACATATTATAAACAAAAACGTAGCATATGGACGGGACGAAGAAGGGCGAAGACAAGACGGTTGCTACACTTACAACTGAATAGAATGAAATGAGACGGTAAACCACATCCCATCCCAGAGCAACAACACGCATGCGCATGACATAAAACAAGCTGAAAACAAACTGATAATCTTAAAACGTGTGGAAAAATTGGCTAGGGAAATCTTGGAAGCCCAGTAAATTTCGATATGCAGTGAAGGCACGTGCATTAGTACCCCATCTGTGTATCTGATGGAGGAGGAATTGAAGTTTTTAAAGACGCACTTGAGTTTTCTTAGCACCTTTTATTATCTATCGCTGTTTCTATTTTCTTTTTTGTTCTTTTTTTGTTCTTTTTCTGCACGTTTTAAGATTATCAGATTATCAGTCACGTGATTTGACAGTGTTTCAAAGTCACTGATGACGTCAAATAAAGCTGGGATCCTGAAGTAAAGGAGGAAAAAATCCAGGACAGTTTGATCAGTAGCTAATCCACAGTTGCTCCTTTGTCCCTACGTAGTGCGCTGAATATAGCAGCGGTATCGTTAAATTAAATAGGCGCAAGAGCTAATGCCATTTGGAACAGCATTACTGCGAAGGTTTCATTAAGATTTCACTTTGCTAAAGTGTAATAATCACCCGAAGGCTTACTTACCGAATGCGGCTGCTTCATTTTGACATGTGCACTCTTGAGTTTAGACACATTGTTTATCGTTCAGGCGAGCACGTTTTCTGTGCCTGAGAAATGGTTTGGTTTGGTTTATGAGGGTTTAACGTTCCAAAGCGACTCAGGCTATGAGGGACGCCGTAGTGAAGGGCTCCGGAAATTTCGACCACCTGTGGTTCTTTAACGTGCACTGACATCGCACAGTACACGGGCTTCTAGAATTTCGCCTCCATCGAAATTCGACCGCCGCGGCCGGGATCGAACCCGCGTCTTTCGGGTCAGCAGCTGAGCGCCATAACCACTCAGCCACCGCGGCGGCCAACCTGAGAAATGGGAGCTCTCTACCGTGAGCCAGAACTGCCCTTCACTCAACTACAATGGAAACCGCTGAGCGTTTGCATTATGTGGTGCATGACGTTCTACACATGCGTTAATAAATGTCATGTTATTCAGATTGGTTGCTCAGTGCGGAAGCAATCAGCGCTTATATAGATTAGAGCTACGAAACGCCCAGTTTAGAATGCAGGCTATTCGCTTCGTGTTGAATTCCCGTGCCAGGGCTGTTGGCTTTCAGCGCTTGCAGTCACTGATACCAACCGAAGCCTACTGGAACCCATCTCGCAGATCTACCAGGCGATGGGCGTGAAGACTCAAGCCGAGCACTATCGTCGACAGCGGCTGGTAGTTCACCGCTCTCAGGGCCTGACCATGGGCGCCATCTACTGGCACCTCAACGACGTCTGGCAGGCACCTTCGTGGTCCTCCATCGGTGAGCGCTGCTGAGTTCCAAAAGGAGTAGCATGTGTCCGCGGTGAAAGTATGCAGTGCAACGACTTCAGTTATCCAGGCGCAAGACAGTTCAAAATAGTAGCTTTACTTTCGAGCTGAAAATATTTAAGGAAGAATAGAGCAAAAAAGGAGAGAAGCTTGACACCTCCTAATTATCGCTAAAAATATTTAAGGAAGAATAGAGTAAAAAAAGCAGAGAAGCTTGACACCTCCTACTTATCGCATGAAAAAATACACTATATTTGGATACAGTTTAAAAAATAGCTGTTGGTAACATTGGGCCATGGTCCACGGCGTTGCGTATTACTCCGCTGATCAGTAATAATAATAAACGAAATCAACTTTATAAAATTTCACTGTACCTTGTGTTTCAGGGAAGACAAAGTAATTCTCAAAAATGGGTTTTCTGAGGTAAAAGTGTGGATTTTTCAGCATAGTGTTGCCAGTGTTGGCGGACGCCAGAAAACCCATGAATCGTTTTTTAGCAGTAAGCTGGTTAACAAATTTTTAATAATTGACTTTTTAAGTATTAGAATTAGGCGCGTAGTTGCAATGAGATGTTTGTTGCCGGTCGTTAGTAATAGCCACATCAGTTTTTAGAATTCAGAAAACGCGGTTGCCTTTGGCACTGTCGTTCGACAAAATTTGGCTTTTTTGACTAATTAGAGCATGGGAAAGGTTGCTTTGCTGCATACTTTTCGAAAGCACATGTATTTTTGGCACGATGTAGCGATATCTTGTCGAGCCACAGCGCCGAGGATAATCGCATTCTCTAAACTCTAAAAACTGATATAGCTATTACTAACGACCGGATACAAATCTCAACCATTTGCCTAGCTGTGTCAGCTGAAATGTTAATTATCTGACATGGTTATTATCTGAAGAGGTTACGACTATGACAGTTTACCCCACGCGCAGCGCTGCACCGTACTGCGCTGTGCTGTTTTGTCGTCGTGCTGTTTTTTTCACTGTGATGTTTTTTCCTTGTGCTGTTTTCACGCCATGCTTTTATTTCCTGGTGCTGTTTGGCAGCTATGCTGCTTTGTGTGTACTGTTCTGAAGCGTTATGTTTTGTCCTGTGCTGTTTTTTCGTGCCCCCATCAACAAGCGGCGAGTCCAACGGTTTCTAGCATCGATTACCGACGCCTCCAAAGCATGCGCTTACCGTGAGTGAGGCACGAGAAGCACGAATCGCTTCCGTTATCAAAGTGCCGCCCACTGAAGGACACAGACAGATCATATATATGCCCCCATGTATGCCGGAAGCGCAGTTTTCTTTCAGTGGTGCATATTGATCCGTGACTAAAGTCACGGAAGCTCGGCCTTCCGCCGTCGTAGTGCCTTTGGCGTGCCGGTGAGATGGAACAATTTTATTTTGTTCTAAGCTTTCAATGTCAGGCAATCATCCTTTTTTTTTTTCTGCTCGGGACGACTGCTGGCTTGTGGTACTAAGAACTATTTGCCAAAACTTGAATGGTACGAGCAAAGGCGCACTCATTATTCATAAAGGCCGAAGTGGCAAAGCGTGTAGTTAACAAGTAATCGGGAAAAGGCTGGAAGCCGTGCTAGGCCGAATGTTGGAGAGGAAAGCACGCGGCAAATCCACGTCACACCACACCAGCTGCACGCGCCATAGATTTTGGCGCGCAAGCAGCGGCAGAATCCCTCAGCGCCGACAAGTCAGCAAACGTAACTATTCTCGAAGCTCCATTACAGCCCTAAAGAACACGGCTCTAAAACACTGTACATTGACTTTGGCTCGGGTTAGTTGGAGTTCTTTCGAGCGTGGAATATTATCGTGCAAACCTGCCTTTTGTTTGCTTCCAATTTAGCGCTCTCAGATGCGTACACAACTGTATCTAGAAGTTAGCTTCCATTGGAGAACCGGCGGCTTTGGATGGTACACTTTCGCTTAAAGTTGGCCCGCATTCTGTTCACTAAACGTGGAAACAAAGGAACCTAAAAGGCTAGGATGAGATGGTACTTTTCTGGTCGAGAACAATAAACAAAGTGCGAGATTTAGTTTACGAACTGGAACACTCGAACAGCACGCTCCTTCGCGCGTTTCTGACAATCTTCGCTTCACACCTGGCTCTATATAACGTTCTGGAACAGGCGAAGGAAGCTACTACGCGCGCGAATGCGTATGCACGATAACGTGTGATTGCGAGCCCAGAGCACTTGTCAATGACGTTAATGTATCTCCGGTGCTCCGTTCTGGCGCCCTAGACAAGCCTGTGGGAATCTGTACATGCTTTTTGAATAGGCCGCAACGTCTGCTGCAATGGTCACCGCTGGGCCATGCAGTGAAGCCACCGTGGCACATCTTGTACATTTGGATACACTATATAGTAAAATGCCCCGAGAAAAGTAGGACAGTGGTAGCCTTAATTTATGCACGAAGCGTACGGTTAACTTTGGCACCGATTGTGCTGTTATTTTTTCTCTTCGTCGTCATTGTAGAAGCGTTCTTTATCGCGACATGTAGGTATAGGTCACGAAAATGCTCCGAGATAATCGCAGTTCACGACTGGCTTTCCCTTGAGTTTTAGTCACGTCAGTAATCGACACGAAATAGATGTCCCGGTTATCTCAAAGCAGTCCGAAACGAAAAACATCCCTCATTAGGCCGGGAAACACTCCTAATGTAACACTGACACTAACTTGGTTGAAATATCAGTGGCGTTGAATGATGTGTAGATGTCGATGCTGCTAGCACACGAATGAATCACGTAAACAGAGAACGTTTCACGTCATTTCGAATACCACTATGCAAGAAGGCCGAAATACTTCGGGGACTGACTGAGTGAAAACACTTATTGGTCAGTAATAGATGTAGAGATTGGGGGTGAAGTGATGGTTGTGTCCCGAGTTCAGGACTCTACTGGCCTTAGCTGCCTTCTTCACCCGGTCGGTCAGCTTTCACGGAACGTCCAGGTCCGAGCTGGTCGGTTGTGACTCCCACAGCTCCCCCGAAGTTCTTATGCGGTTGTTATACACCGGGCTGGTTTTACCTTGTCACGTTATGTGTAGCAGTGCCGGGGCACCTCCACACAACGTGCTCGACTCTTCGTAGTTGATGCATACTTGATGTTATACAAATAGAGATTTGGATATACGGCAGTCTGGAGCTAGCGTCACGCTCCTGATTATTCCTTACAGTTTTTTATGTGTAAGGAGAAAAAAAAAGGTGGGGGTGTGGGGGCTACATGCATCTACTGCCCCTACTGGTCTACTGATCAGCCAAGGTTTACTGAACGTGTGTGGGTAGAGCTGCTTGATAGGGTTAGTTTTTATAAGCTCGAGGAAACCTGTCCGCCAACTCATTCCCCGATAGTCCCTCGTGTCCTGGCGGTCACGTAATGGTCAAATGTTCGGGTGTGCCAAATCCTGCCTTATTTACGATTTGTAACGCTTTCTTATCAATTATGCCATTAGTGAAGTCTCTGCAAGCGCCTTGCGAGTCTGTTGTAATTCTAAGGTGTCCATCCTCTCGACAGCCGTTGGCTATGGATTGAGCAATCGCCAAGTTTTCGGCTACTCGAGGAAAACAGTCAGGCATGGAAGCGACTGCGTTCTAGCCGCAGCCGTAGGTAGCCGCATCGACATTGCGATGTCTGTCTTATTCGGGTTTTTACGTAGAAAGGTCTGTATCCTTTCCTTCCTCCTATCTACGTCTAGGCTAGGTTTGGGGAAGGGATTCACCTGAATAGTTTTTCTAAAGTTTAAAGGCAAGCAGGTCTGTGACTCCGCCTCGTGTTGATCAGAAGAGGTACCAGTTCGTTTTAAGAGTAGGGAAGAACTCGCGCTTGGCTTACAATATCATAGTGGTTGCGTCGTACAAAATTTGTATATTCAATGGCTGGAGAAACTAGACGTTGATGCAGGCACATAAATGATAAAACTGCGTCTGTATGCCGCTTTATTAAGAAGAAAAAATTTGACCTGGTGTACGTTTTCTCCATGGTTTAGGCTTAGTTTTGTGCTCATGCTGGCGTTTTCGAAAATTACTTCATCTTTTTTCTTAATATTTTTATGATAAAGTGACCAGCCCAGCTGGACAAGAGAGGGAACAAAGTTTCGCGGTTTTATAACCCGAGTAACCTTTTTTACGATCCCACGCACTCTTTTCTTTTATTGAATCCTCCCTTAGATCCCCTCCACGTAGATAGAGTCGTATTAAAGAAACAAAACAGCGCTATATTAGCTGCCTGGACATTTGCTCGAAGCTCCAGCCAGAAGAAAGCAAAATATTGAGTCCTTTGAGGATCGCAGTCGTCGGCGCGATAGATAACACGTACGTGTTTACGACGACACTTGCAGTTTAGCAACGCTCGCAGAAAAAAAAAACTTTTAGTGGCGGGACTACTCTGCGTTTCGACACAAGCGTGAAAATCTTCCCGCTAACATGTAATGGTCTTTACAAGCAAAGAATGATCGAGATGTACGTTATGTGATACCCTTCAGGTCATGTCCCATTGCTCCCAAGGAAATATTTTAAATGTTTTTCACAGTTTCGTTAATTGCGATTCCATCTTGTACCCAGTCCATTCAAGCTAGTTAGGTTTTTTGTTTGCGTGTGTGCGGAAATGTCGCCTAGCGGGCAAATGATGTTTTCCCGTACGTAGTTAGCATTTGTTCTCTCTGCGTTCTGTAGTGCTCAAAATCCATTCCTTGTTTACGTGCGTGCATTTCCCTGTTCGTGTTCGATAGCTGCGGAGTAGAAAAATACACGTCCGATTTAAAAGGAACATTCAGTCTCGTCTTTAAAAACCTCAGCCGCTTGGGACATTGGCGTGCGCATACACATTATGAAAGCACGACTGCTGTATTTCAAGAGGAACGGCTCTATGTTACTGACTTTTAAAAAATTAAGTATCAGGTTTGAAATGACGGGCACTTATATTTCAAGCCCCCCCCCCCCCCCCCTTTTTTTTCAAATTCCTTTGTCCTGCAAAGAGTAAGACCTGTATTCTAGGTTCTTAACCACCGTGTTTCCTGGTCTCCATGTAATGCCCTGCAAACAACACTGACTTTTTTTCGCTAATAAACACTGAGGTCAATTTATTACCAGAATATTAAAGACACGCAAATATCGTCAAATTTCCATAGCTTCCCATAGGCGCGCCTCGTGCCAATTGGCACATTCAGTTGTTATTTACGGCCAGATGTACCGTGCATGCGAGCAGCAAATGGAGCAGTAAAACACTGTAAAGACTGTTATTGCGTAGTCAGTACTAATGTGCCCCCCCCCCCTCCTTAAGGAATCTGGCGTCAGTCAGTGGCGAATCCTACTGGCAACAGATTCCACCTTTCACAAGCTACCATCTACCAGCCACCTCCCCCCCACCCTTACTTACCTATGGGGCGGCCACTCACCCATCGCCACGCTCGATCCACTTGCCCACCCCACTTCCGTCCACCTTCATCCTCCAGAGGCGTTATCCACCACCCACCCACTTAACGCTGCCCACCAGAAGCGCCACCCACCCCAAACCAACCTACCTCCACTCACTACACTTTAAACATAAGGGAGTGAAAAGGGAGTAAGCTGTCTTCTAGCGCACTCCCAAGTGCGTTAGGGGACAGCTTATTCTTTTTTTAATCCCATATGGGGGTATTCGTGTTCAGAGTGTCCGGAGTACGCGCAATAGCGGAGCGAAAACCCAACGGCGAAATAAAATCCAAAGATGTAGTCGGAAAACCACCTGCCCTCCAGTAGCACCATCGTTTTGAAAAGCTTTAATCGTAAGATCATAAAGCAAAATCACCACTGTTTATGCAGGCCCGTCGCATCAGATTGTCTGATCGCGTTCCCCCTTTTTTTTGTTTAATAAGTGTAAGACAGCATTTCGTTCTTTTCTCGCTTCTTGCGCAGACTACAATGGAAACTGGAAGATGCTGCACTACTTCGCCAAACGCTTCTTTGAGCCATTGCTCGTCTCACCGTACGATGAAGATGGCCGCCTGATCGTGTACGTTCTGGACGACCTTTACCGGGGTCAACCCTATGAGCTGCTCCTGCAGGTCAAGCTCTACCACTACGCCTCGCTGGAGCCCAAGGCGTCTATCTCGCACAACATCACGGTACGGACCTGTGCCTGCCTTCTCTCTACGTTGTCAATAATGTGACTCGACAGGTGGCCTTTCCTGTGCATGTGTCACCATTGCAAAGTTTTACTCCTTGGCACCTATTGGCAGCTGAAAAGTACGCACACAAGTGCGATAAACGTGGTTCAAGAGGAGCTGTTATTGGTTGAAAAATGCATACGGACTTCAGAAGTTTTTTTCTTGTCGAGGGGCAGGGTAAAACGATCGCTTTTTACCGGAATTAACACCACTTTACCACGTCGTCAATTGCCGGGTCGAATCCGTCCTAGGAGAGTCTCCGTCGAGGTTCTGTCTCATTACACATTAATATGCTGCGATTCAATGTCACCGTCGGCTTCAAGATAATGGCGTTGGCAAATGTAGAGTAAGTGCATGCAGGCGTCCAGGCACACCCACTCTGGATATTTTAAAATATTTCAACCTTGAGCCCAGCCTCTTATGAAAATATAATATGGTACACGAAAACTTCGAGGGTTCGCCGTTTCGGTGCACTGAATTGTTCATGACCAACCTCAATTTTACTACGCCTGGCCTGGTAAGGAACAGAGCAGCCAAAAATATGATTTGTTTCGCAGGTAATGATGTGTATCGCTGAACACGGTGGTTGGCAAAACTGGTCGAAACTTGCGCGAAGTTTTCCTCAAGTCCGTCGATAGTGATCATTCCTAGGGTTTCCGTTCACAAGGCACTGTTGTTATTAGACGACAGAGGTCTTTTACTGCATGTGGCTGGTGTTTCAAAACATATCTGTGTGTGAGGGCAGCAAATATTATGGGCGTAAACTGAAGCCTTCGCTGATGTTTAGCTTAGATATTTAGTATTTAGGTGATTCAGGTCCCCGAAATGAAAACCTTTGCAATATTGCTCATTCCTTAAAAAATGTTCCGAGATGTGGCATTGTTGTTTGACTATTTTCAGCCATATGAACGACACTGAAGACGATTGCATATTTTGTGGACGTGTGCATATTGTGTACAGTGCATTGTTCTGAAATTTTAGCGAATTGATTTGCATGAAAAACATTTTAAAATAAGCATATTATGTTTTATGCACTTGAAGCGACCACTGATGTCATTAGTTGCCGCAAAGTATATTACATCATAGCAAAGACACCCTTCAAGTCTCTGCACATCTGAGCGCTCAAGCGCGTTTGCATCATCCTGCGGAAAGCGAGTCCCTTGGTAGATTGAGCCTTAGCACAGCAGCAGAGGGCTTGCTTGCACAGTGCAGGACTATGTAGTACTGACTATTCAGGGCCCAATACCGTTGTAAAACGCGACGCTCAAAGTAAAGATGCGTTGTAAAGTTTGTGCATCGCATAGAGAAGACGAAGCGCAAACAGACAGCACAAACAGGCACTGCTTGAAACTGTTTATTCATAATGAAAGAAGTTTATTACACAGTCATGAAAGGGAGAGAAGGGGAAGATTACGAGACTGGTACGCGAGCGAGCACGGTATACAAGGGAAGGCACACATGTACGTCAGCAGTTTCTCAACAGCTCTAGAAAGACACTTTCATATTTATGATGCAGTGCTAACACGCGCATTCCAACTTTTCCTGATATGATAGGCCTCGATTAGTTTAAGTACTGTCGGGTCTCTAATCCTGCACGATACACTAGCTTCCGGGATATTTGCTTAGCACTTTTAGAGCGAAAAGCTTTACTCTTCGCATGCAAAGCTCAAGGTCAAAACCGCTTGAAAATGACTTTCAACCAGGAGGAGGGGTGGAGATGTGGTTGTGAGGTCAGATCACATGCCTCGCTCGCCGCTGCCTCCTTCGCCCGGAGAGACGCCTGTGCCACCACTCGCTGAATCACGTGGCTGTGACGTCAGATCACGTGTCTCGCTCGCCGCCGCGCCGCAGCTTCGTTCACTCCTCGCCGCTGCCTCCCTCGCCTTGAGTAACACCGGTGCTGCTGTTCGCCGAATCATGTTCTAAGAGTGGAGAGAGACAAAATAAAAAGTGGCTGTCTGTCAAACCCTCGATAGACGATATCACGGCTGAACAGCGTGCCGGGCGCTCGCAGCAAACGATTTGCAATAGAAGGAAGAGTGTAATCATCTGGCTGATATAGCTCGGGGACAAGCTGCGTTACAGCGAAAACGTGTGGCGCACGATACAGAGATGGATGTGAAGAACGAGAGCAGATACTGGAGGAAAATCGTCAAAAAGTGTGTGAACGTAATGAGAGAAAGCGCTTAGTCGAGGCCGCTGCCTCGGCTTACAGCGAAGCCGAGGCAAAACCGAAAAAAAAAACCGTGCCTAACCTTGCTTAACCAGGTGTGCCAAGCTTCTCGCTCGCCTTACCAGGTTCAATCGGGTTGAACCACTTTTCTTTTCCTGTTTACCGCATTCCATGCACAGGTGCGACAATTTAGAGCAAGGCTCCTGGAAACTAGTGTATTGTGCAGCAGTAGATACAGGCCGGCATGTAGATTGGTCGAGTCCTATGAATATAAAAAAAAGAAGTGGGAATGCGTGTTTTAGCCCTGCATCGCTGGCGATACATAAAATGAAAGCGCCTTTGTTGATCTATGTACACATGGCTGACTCACATGTATACCTTCGCTTGCATATCGTGTTCATCTCGCACGTGCCAGTATTCTTTTCCTCCTACTTCAAGGCTCTATAACCACCCGCTCTCATTATGATAAAGGAGCTGAAAGCAGGGCTTCTCCCGTCACTTTTATTCTCCATATTCGGCCTTTTTGGCCTTTCTATCGCTTCTATATAATTGTGGTAATATAGTCAAACGTCTGGCATAAAGCTTCCATATGGAGTACACAAACAGATACAGTTGACGGCGCAGCCTAAATGACGTGATTACACAGGAAGAAACTTCACCTTGCTGTTTTGCGAAGCATAATTATGGTAACTTGTATTAGGCCGCTCTATTCTGACGTGCGTCCTCTTTTGCATCATATGCACAGTGTTTTGTCACAATTTTCGCCGGTTGTTCAGCGGCTCCATCTATCCGCAGAGCTTGGAGTAGGGTCATAGTTCAAAGGTGCACAATAGATGAATATATAGGGAGGCAGAATCTTTGCGTTAGAAGCCACTGCGCCCAATGAGCGCGAATAACACTGTGTGAGGTCCACACGGTTATACAAGCTTGTTAGGTTATGTATTAAAGCATCGACTTAAAGAATGCGCGCTGCACGTGCTAATGTGAGACATGTGCTTCATTTGTGCACTGGTGAAATGATAAAAATATGTTCAAAGTTACAGCTACATCTTCTGAACTTCACCGCACTATGGCGCACTGCAGACCGTTCCTAAAAGTTTGAAAGTAAAAAGACTAAACAGTATGCTATTTTTTCATTACGTAATATTCTTCGCATGTAAATTCTTGACCGCTCCTGTTCTGCTCATTGTGAACGCGAAAACAGTATGAATATCGAGATGATTTTTCTTTTTTAATTTAGACTATGGTCAGTGGCTGCTTCTTCATTCCATAAGGTGTTATATATGCGAGCTGTTCGTGCGACGCTATGAACAAAGATATCGGGAACAGTGTGCAGGTGGTAAGAATTTTTTTTCCGACGTTATTTTTTATTTGAACCATTAAGCTCTAACAGAAAACTATCTTTTCATTTTTTTGATGGTAGGAGAAGGCAACTCACATATTTTATTTTTTTGTATGCTCGTGCAAGCGAAGTATAAAGTGCTATGCAGCACTACGAGGTTTCTAGTCTTGTTGGCTGGACCACTTGCGCTCGCAGGTCGCCTCACTATCTTGCTCATAACTTTCGTCGTTGCAACAACAAACAAGGTTTTATGACCAGCTGCCCAGCTGCTTACAAATAAAACAGCAAAGCCGCAAAAGAGCTTGCGTGGTCTGGTGTTCCTAGCATGAGGTGGTGGCATGGAAACGAGTTTTGGTGAAAGAAGACCTCCACTCGCACGGTGTTCAGTGGAATGAAAATTAGATGAAGTTTACAACAAACTTTAAAATGTTCTCGAGCAAAGAACTTTTTGCTTTCAACCTGCGAAGATGTAAAAAGAGCCTGTCCAGAAACCATGGCCTGTAAGGAAATAAACATGAACGCTTTCTTAGGCCAACAAAATTGCTAGGAAAGTGGCAAGCCAAGACGGGAGCATGGTTTCCGCGCCAAAGAAATCCTAGGTTGTTCACGGCTCGTTGTAAATTTTTGAAAAACGCAAAGCAAAGGGGGGATAAAAAGAGAGGCGAAACTAAATTGATCCCTCTCACGAGCGCAGAAGTGGGAAACTCGGAAAGTGGTCACGGTGCGTGCGGGAGAATAAGGGGAAACAGCGCCCCCTGTCGCAAGTAGAAAAAAAAAACACAGGCAGGCTATTCTCTTTGCTGTACACAAGGGCCCGTTGACCGCACATTTGTGCCAAGCCGGCACGTCTTCGCTTACGCGTAATAATGCAGAGAGCAGCAGCAGCAGAGACTCCTGTTAACTCCACTATGTTGCGAAGCATAAGCAACACTAATGGCTTCGGTCTCTCACGCCAACAGTGAAAGGCCACGTTTCCCGTATGAAAATTTTCGTTGCAACCACACTTTGTGTTCATTTTATCCTTCTTGTTTTGAGTGAAGTAGGAGGAAAGTTTTTTTACGAAGTTCTTGAAAGCCTGTCTACTGCGGTAGCTTTCGAAACCGACGCGTAATGCACCGCAGTGCATTGCATAGACCAGGCGTACTTTGTATTGGTGTGTTGTTCGTCGGGAGATCACGCTTAATAGGCGTGTGTTACTCGCCAGTTGCAGGAAGCTCGCGCTTGCGCCGCGTGCTAGCAGCGTTAGCTGCTCACAAGACTCCCCCCCCTTCTTCCGTTTCGGAGGCTCTACCGCATTTTCCACGAGAGGTTTTTCCACGTAGAAAGCGCTATCTCTGAGCAAAGTATTTACCCACTCTTTTCAGACGCATTCATGACCCTTGCAGCAGTATATTCTTCAGGATTAGTATTGCACAATAATGCCGGGTTGCACTCTCAAGTTCCTCTTTCTGTGCAATAGTCCCCATTAAGCCACTGTCCCGCTAGCCTGACAGCATGTTGACCTAGCATGACTTGGGGTTAACCAAGGATTAACCGCGACGTCACAGCAATCCATCTACGCCAATGGCTGAAGGGCTTCCTTTAGAGGCTTTTGCCGCTTATTTGTTGAGTTGTATTCGACTGTAGTAGCTGCATAATTTGGTTCTTTATGTAGCCCGTATAAACAATAGGAACGTAATTCCTACGGCGTTGAATTTATTTCTTTGTTCACAGGAATGTAATTCAGCTCTGTTAAGCAGCTTGAAAAATCTTCGCGTGGTTGGATGAAATTCATTGTTTTGCGCTGGTGCTTTTGCACTGATGATAATGTGATGTCTTATGACAGAGAGCATCATGTTCCGTGAAAACCATTTGCACTTTATTTTGAGCTCTGTCACTGCAGCGTCGCAGATGAAGCGGAGGACCTTCGCATATTTTTCTTTAGTATTTTTTTTTTCTACGAGGGCGCGTGATGAAGCATGCCTCACGCCTGCCTTGCTCGGATGTGTCACATGAAGGGAGCATTGTGGGTTCGCGGATGTATCAGCCAACTCTACTATTACACTAGTAGGAAAACTCACATTTGCCTTGGAGAGTAGTCAAAATCTGATGTGGGTTTTTCTTTTCTTCCTATATTAATCTTCCCGCTCCTTGTCTCCCAGCCGCCGAGGCAGGCAATAAGAACAGCACTCTAGCGTCTTTGACCGAATTATTTTTGCATGGGTAGCTAGTTGCACCTTGGCTAAAGACCTTGCGGTTTGACTTTGGTTTTAGTTCGCTGTCTTGCGTTATGGCTGTGTCCGTCATAAAGGCAGCGGACGGAGAGCACGCAGACAGCACGCGGACAGCACGCGGACAGTCGCGGACAGTACGCGGACAGCACGCGGACAACAAGTGGACATCAAATTAATTGTTCGACGTGCGCAGCTGTCGAGAAGGATTCGGCGACGCACAGGCAGCCTGCCTAGCAGTCTGCTAACTCGAAACAGAGCGTCTTCTCTAAAATGCGACGCGTGTGGCCTCGTTTCCGGATAAAGTGGAATACGCTGTGGCAAGTGTAGGCAATGGTGCTTAGTTACTATTCTAGCTGACGCGTGCTCCATGACCAGCGAAAACCTAACCAATTACTTCGCAATGTAATTTGTTCTATGGTTTTTGTACTCACGAAACGCATCAACACCCATGAAATCTCTAAATGCTTGTCTGCTAGTTCCTTATATCGCTGTATCGAATCGAATTCATCCTTTTTAATGACATGCTCATAAAGGTCGTTTTCGCATTCGAGATTCATGAACGTGTTCTGCCTACATTTAGTGCGTTGACTGGCGTGCAAAAAAAAAAATAGTGCCGAATAGGGCGTAGGTGGAAAAAAAAAATAAACGTGTCTTTCGCCTACCGCTTTTCTCTCTTTCAAGGCAGAGGCACCAATGTTCGCTCCATTTCCCGACATGTATTACTGCGACCCCGCTACCCAGTTTAATTAAGAGCCACTGCTGGCGCTGGGGGTGAGCGGGAGTCGTGATTTCGCTAAATAGCGATAACAGTTTGGCGCCCTTGCCACTTACGGCGTCACGGGACACGCAAGCATTTCTGTCGTTAGTGCGCTGTTTTTAACTTCGCAGCTTGTAACTCATCTCGCGTGCCCTCCTTGCTTAGGTGGCCAGATACGCCCAACCTGTCTACGTGGCCAACATCTCCAAGCTTCTGGCGTCGGCGTCTTGCAACCTCAACAACAGCTTTCTCACTTTCAACCTGCTGAACGGTACCGAGAACGAGACGCTGTCCACTAACTTCCTGCTGCTGCAGGTGCCTCGCTTTGCGAAAGATATCGCCTCAGTCACTCTGAAGGTGAGTGAGGTCTGCGCTCCGCAAATCACCCGCTTAGAATGACGCGAATAAGTCAACAGCAATTTTAGTTGAGCTCATACGAGCTCAAAAAGTAGTATACCCCTCGCCCTGACTTAGTGGCTACAGTGTTCGGCTGCTGAGACGCGGCTGCGAATTTCGCTGGAGGCGATATGCAAAAACTCTCATGTGCTATGCGACGTCAGTGACTGTAAAAGAGCCCCATATTGTCCGAATACCTTGCATTTGGCGGAGTAAGCTGAATAGGCTCTAATTTTTTTTTTGTTTCCTCACAAGGTTTCGAAGGATGATAGTCGTAGTTTCTAGACCACATTGTGGTTGAACACCGTTTACTTAGAATGACTGGACTTCTCTATTTCGCACTTATATCGCGGTTTGAAATAAAAAAAAACGCAACGACGAAGAAAATTAGAGAAGCGTAGCACTTTTCAAGCGAAAACCTCGCTCTCGGAAAATGTCCCTCCTTATTTAACTTCATAGGCCTAGAAAGGATACAGATAGTTACACAATGGCAGCCATTCTTAATCAGTAAGTAATTGCAAGAAGTTTACCAGAACTTTCTGCAGAAGTTTATTGCAATAAAATTCCACGTGTGTGCCGTTAAGGGAATCGAACTGATTACGAAAAAGGATACACATGAACGCTTTCGCCCTAAATGGACGCATATTCTGCTGACGTGATGGGTTTCGCATCTAAATCACGGACCAGCAGTTTCCAGTAAGCTTCCGGCTGTTGTGTACTTTGTATTCATGGTCACATTCCAGTCTCCATACCGAAAGCGCGCAAACGCGAAAGTAAACCGTGCGGACTTTCCACTCTCATCGATCGATGTAAAACATATGCGTCGATTATTTTATCTCTTAATTCCGGATTTCTAATTCCTATATTATGCATGGCCGCACCCCCTCTTTGACTTCCTGTGCCCTTTGTTCGCTTTCTATAAATCCCTTTTGGGTGCGCCTTCGTCACCTATGATCCCAGCTCTCACCACACTTAATACTCAAAGGCATGTGCAAACTGACGACTGCGCAGTTTATCCTGACGCAGTGAAGGGAACAGCGAATATGGTCCACTTCCATTCGCCCCTTTGAAAACGACGGCAGTATTTCCTGGTACCCGCGCAACGAGCTTGGCTCTTTTCACGTCCTCACGACATGGCAAACACCTCACATGCCCGTGTGCTGTGCGATGTCAGTGCACGTTAAAGATCCGCAGATGGTCGAAATTATTGTAGCGAAAGCTACATTCGCCACGAACTGGCAGTTTCGCCGTGCTCGCACCGCACCATGTGACCAACCACGTGACTGGTCACGTGACCAACCGCGTGACGAACCACGTGCAACACCTAGCCAGACAACCAGACTAAACTGGACTTTCAATCAAGATTAACCAAGGCTAACCAAGCTTTGCCTTAGCTTTCGCTACGTATATCCTGGCATAACCGAGCTAAGCCGCTGCCAATTTTCCGGAGCCCTCCACTACGGCACCTCTTTCCTCCTTTCTTTTTCCCTCCCTCAATTATCCCTTCCCTTACGGCGCCGTTCAGGTGTCCGCCGATATGCGAGACAGATGCTGCGCCATTTCCTTTCCCTAAAAACGAATGTTCATTTTAATTTTTTCACATGGACACGGAAAAATAAGTCAGGTTATATCAGTGTGTATGAATAAGTTCCTGGAGATCACAGTGCTGCAATTCAGAAATGCAACCAAACTTTCGCTTGCATTCAGGCAGCACAGTAGAAACTGCTTGTGGGTATTGTCACCGAAGCTGTTCTGACAAGCAGGAAGCACACGAAGGCTTCCAACACAGACGGCTTATCTTACTTTCCAAACTTTTACTCTTGACACAAGGGTACTCAGTGGCGGCGACAGTGCTTAGCAAGCACACTCGACAGCCATTGAAACTAAAAATGTGGCTCCCGTTCGCGGTTTATGCAAAATTAACACAGAAATTTCTAAATAACAGATGGCCATTCGTGTGAACAATGTGAAGTACTTGTGAATACTGTCTAGTCGCGACTATTAACAGATAAGCTAAATTGCGTCAAATAAACATACGCCTAGGCAACTTCCCTTGTGAAGCGAAGCTGCAATTAATAGCACCCTGTGCCTAAGATAAAAAAGAATGATAGCGGCGATAAAAGCACAAAAGACAGCATCCTAAAATTTTGTGGCAGTACGCCCATACATATAAATTATAATGATGTATGAGGGCAGCGAAAGCAGCTTAAAATTTATACTCTTTTTTTCACAATCCTCCCCTTTAACAAAAGGCGTTCTCAGATCTATGCGCATTTTCTATGTACACGTTGACCCTAAGAAAGCAGAATTGAAGCAGTTGATGTCGAATGTGTCGATATTTAAAGTCATTAAACAATTTAAAGGTAGTCTTGCGCGTCGCTGTAATATAACTCTATAGCTGTAACATAACTGCGCGTCGCTGGTGGCTAATATAACTCTTGTTTGTTAACAACCCATCTTTCTAGTAGGTTTAACTTCTAACGTCTAAGTGGTTGCTCAGGAAGCACTCAGCAAGCAATGCTTAAACAGCGCTTTAGAAGCTCTGCGAAGAGATCATGTCCAGACGACTCACAAGAGCATTCCAGGGGAACCTATCGGCTTGATAGTTCTTATGCGAATTATCAGTTACATTCAAAAGAGTAGTTTTTTTGTTAACTCAGAATATTGCCCGATTATTTAAAAATAGCTTGGTTTGTGGCTTTGCATACAAAATTTCACCAAGTACGTCACATTTTTATGTAACGTTTGAAAAGCGTGCAAGAACAGGTAACTGCCGATTACCACAGCAAGGAAGTCATAGTCTCTAGTTCATTTCAAGGAATTATAAATATAGCTAGAAATTGCTTGCCAGTTGTATAAAATATCGATTTATTCAGCCCATCGATAAAGTACGGCTTGAATGCTAGGTATTCTTAATAGTTTACTTCAACAAAAACAATAGAATTACAGTGCAATAAGCAATCCCCCAGAGGCCGCTAGTCATTTATCTAAGTGCTGAACTAATACAAAACTTGTGGAATTGTTAAATGGAAATAGCAAGAACGGATAAAATGAACTAAGTCTTCTTTACGTGGTGCAATTCAAGTCATCTCTGAGGGTGGAACTGCGTATAAGTTTCAAGGTTGTTACTCCACTGTTACCAGTGGTACCAAAATGCGCTAAATGTAAGCGGGCGAAAAAGTCTACATTGCTCTGCGTGCGCTGTTGATTTTTTTTTCAGTTGGTATTCTCGAAAAATTCTTTTGATCCACACATTACGAGAAGCTAATATTTCGAAGGTGTGCTTGACAGAGGCTGGAATGCATTCATGAGCGGTGATATGAATCACATAGCGAGAAATCACATTACACCCTCCGTGGGCGTATTCAGATAGTTCGCAGCCTTCCTGGAACAAGGTTCATAGCGTTTGAAATTCTCTGAAAGCTAATTCCTCATCAAGTACGCGTCTGTACAAGGCTACGAGTGTGAATGCGCGAATGGCCAACTGTGCAGAGCCCGTGGCTGAACTGGCAGAGTCTCGCTTCTCCTTAACGCCTTCGCCTTTTCTTCGAAGGAAGCAAGAATAAATTTTCTTAAGCTGTATGCAACAGAGTCATGGATGTACATCATTCTTAGAATGAATAGGTATTAATCGCAGAAATCAAGTGCAAACTAAGAAGTGTGCGCAAACGAATTTGATAAAAGGCAAAAAACAAGCATAGTCCAGTTCTTTCGAAGCGATAATTTATTTCCCCAATTGAGACATGGTTTGGGGGTCGTTGCGAGTTATGGTCTCCTAGAAAGACCTTTGCGTGGTCATCTCCCACGACCTGTTTTAAGTTGTCGCCTGCGCTCCGAGCACTGAATGTCACAACAACAATCTTTTCGTACCATGACTGAAGAAGATTGAGCACACCGAAATGCGTACCTTCCATCGATTCAAAACACCTGCGAACGGAGACCTCGTAGGAAAAGTGTTTTTCATTACACCGTGGCCGTTTGCTTATCGCTACCAGCATCAGGCCTTGGCCAAGCCGTTCTTTGTAGGTAGCCTTGAGAACGGTGGCCCGAAGCAGAAATTGACAAACCGTCCTGGCCGTCACCTCAATTCGCGCAGTATTTACCGTAAACAGAGCTCTTTTTGTTTCGCTCTCCCCGCGCTGACCTACTTACTCATTCCGCCTGACTCTGCAGCAACGCTAAATTGATAAGCATCACCACGCCCGATGCTTTGTACCTATTTTCTCCACCTTTTGCTGGGCAATGTATTCGTATTATTTACAAACAATCTTCCGCGCGGCTTCAGCTTTCAGAGAAATGCAGATCACGTGTCAGAACATTAGCCTTGCCCTAGATCAATACCGCGCGAAGATTCGTGTCCGCAGGCGGCTGGGGCTGGAAGCGTTTCTGGCCAGCACGCCATGTTTGCACGCCAAAAAATCTTCAGTGTTTCCCCAGCGGCGCGACACTAGGAGCTCATGTAGGAAATGTTGTTATGCACGAAAGCATCGTCACTCCGGGGGTCTTGATGCACTGTGCAGTAAGATATCATTCATCGGAATATGAGGATGCGCGTCTGCGGCCAATGGATATTTAAGCATTATTGCAGGAACTTCCCTGTGTATTCTTGTTTCACCTTCCCATCGGGCTTTGCTTCCTTTAGGGCAGCTGTTTTGCATGAATAGGAGTGATAT
Source organism: Amblyomma americanum (assembly GCF_052857255.1). NCBI lineage: Eukaryota > Metazoa > Arthropoda > Arachnida > Ixodida > Ixodidae > Amblyomma > Amblyomma americanum. The sequence continues at coordinate 41,265,310 of NC_135502.1, forward strand.
GTCCCCACCTATCTGACCTGTTTTTCCTTCCGAGATAAGAGAATATCAGCTTCACAAGCACAATAGTTGACAAAAATAGTATAAATATACCGCTTGATGACGTATCACAAGCTGCGAGTCTGGTGGACTCAGTGTCCTATACGCCGAGCCTATGCCTTGTGTGTTGCAGCATTCTGGCAAAGCAACCTGCAATGGAAAAGCATCAGTCACATACAAGAAGAGAGTTTCTAAGGAAGCTGTCTGAAGGCCATTGCGATTGCACAGGCGTATTAACACTCGAGTAAAAATTATCATCACTATTCTCACCAGCCTGACTACACCTACTACAGGACAGATGGCTTTCCCATATTTCTATTAACATGGTCCCGTGCCAGCTGCGGCTACCTTATATAACTCCACGAACTTTCTAATCTCATCCGCTTAACTCATTTTCAGCTACCCCCTGTTATGCTCGCCATCTCTTGGAATCCAGTCTGTTTCCCTCACCGACTATCAATTACGTTGCCTTCGCATTGCATACCCTGCCGATGCTCAGGTCTTCTTGATTTCGACTAGAATGTCATTAACTTGCCTTTGTTCCCTGACCCAGTCTGCTCTCTTCATATCTCTTAATGTTACACCTACCATTTTCCTTTGCATTGCTCGTCGCGTTGTCCTTAAATTAGGTTGAACCTTTTTCATTAGCCTCCACGTTTGTGCCCCATAGGTGATTACCGGTAAGATATTGCTGTTATATGCTTTTCTATTGAGGGACATTGGTCCGTCAAAACTTATATTCAACAAACCGTTACAAGAAAGAAGCAAACTTATATTCATAATCTGAAAACACTTGCCAAATGCGCTCCATCCCATTATTATGAGTTTAGTTACTTCAATTTTGTGCTCCCGATTTACGGTCACTATCTGCCCTATGTAGATGTATTCTCTTACCACTTCCAGCGCCTCGCTGGCTATCGTGTACTACTGTTCCCTTCCAAGACTAGTGAACAGTAGTTTAGTTTTCTCCATATTAAATTTTAGACCAACTGTTCTGCTCTGCCTGTCTAAGTCATTGTTCATGCTCTTCCCTTGAATTTTCTTAGCGAGGCAATGACATCAGTGGATCCCAGATTATGAAGGTGTTGTTCATTAACTCTTATTCCCAGCTGTTCCCAATCCAAGTCTCTGAGCGTCTCCAGTAAGCACGCGGTGAATACCATTGGAGAGATCGTTTCTCCCTACACCTTTGCCTTATTGGGATTTTTTTTTTTGCTGTCTTTATGCGGTGCTATGGTGGCTGCGCAGCCGCTATAGGTATCCTCCAATATTTTTGCACATGGCTCTTCTGCACCCTGATTCCTTATTGCAGGCATGGCTGCTGAGTTTTCAACTGAATAAAATGCTTTCTCGTAATTTATGAAGGTGATATATAGGGGTCGGTTATATTCTGTGCATTTTTTTATCACCTGATTGATATCTTGAATGCGGTGCATTGTCGAGTAGGCTTTAAGAAAACCTGCTTGGTCACATGGTTGAAGTCCAAGGTGGTCCTGACTCTATTAGCGATTACTTCAGCAAATACCTTGCACACAACAGACAGTATGCCAATCGGTCTGTAAATTTCCAAGTCCTTGACGTCCCCCTTCTTATTGATTCAGATAATCTTAGTATTCTTCCAAGACTCCGCTACACAGGAGGTCATGAGGCATTTCTTATACAGGGTGGCTAGTGTTTGTAGAACAATCTCCTCACCGTGGTTCAACATATATGCTTTTACCTGATCCTCACCAGCTGATTTCCACCCTTGCATTGCTTCTAAGGCTTTCTTTACTTCCTCTTTCATTACTGGCTGGATATCTCTGCACTACTACTTCTCTCATTATCGTCCTGATTACACCGGCCACTCCGTAGATCCTTAACCTAATCTATCTTACCCATATTGCTAATGGCATTGCCCTGCTGCTCTCTTCGCGCATACATCTGATCTAGCCTATGCCTATAGTTTCCTCTTGACCGGTTTTTGCCTACCGTCGTTCTTCAGAGCATGCTCAATTCTCACCTCATTATACTTCTTTATGCTGATTCTCTTAAGCTTATTTACAAACTTTGAAAGCTCTTCCAGTTGTATTCTGTCTGCGGGGTTAGACCTCTTCATGCTTTGGCGTTTCTTAAGATTTTTCGTCTCCACGAGTAACAGCGAGTTGGTAAACATGTATCATTAGAATGTCTTTTGTTAGAAGTGTGTGCTTTGGCAGTAATGTGTGCACCGGCAGGCACTATTATTACACATATAATTCTTATATGAAGTCAAAATAGTTGCGAATTCGAAAACGCGAACACTTATATAAAAGGCGACATGCGAGCTTCCGCCGCTCCGTTCCGCCATTCCGGCTTGCAATGTTCGCCGATGAACGTGCACAATATTGCAGGGATCATCTTTTTCGACCCCACCACGAGGACTGATCCAGTCGCTCTTCCTAAAGATGAAAGTTTTTCACCAGCTTCACCACCAGCGCCACTGCCACTCAAAGAGAAGTAGTGTGCACCCCCAACGAGTGACCCCTCGGCTACCAGAACGTGTGCTTAATTTAATGCGGCGGTTGGTCTCACGCACGACCGGCTTGCTTCCTTTGTGTAGCGGCATCTAAGAGCAAATCAGCCGTGCTTTCGTGTCAGTGTCAGCAAGAGACTAACTGCTGAGTGCACAAGTACGCGATTTACACCGATCTGCCATTTTATAATTGGATACAAGCACGTAGCAAGAGTTCAGTTAGAGGATAGATGAATTGAACAGTGTAGAGTCGGAGTCACAACTTTACATGCAGTTATGCGTGTCGGTTCAAAGAGGAGGCTTTGCTCCTTCCACAAAATTAAGTGTTATCAATTACTAAAAATAACTTTCTTCAGTTGTCTTTCTCAACCAATTAATATTTAAGTTCTCACGAATGCTACGTAATACGGTTTAACGGAAGCCATCTGCGCAACTCCTGTGCAGGTCACTGACGTCACCGCCGACACTCCTGTAGGGCCTGAAACAGGTCAAGCTAAGACGCCGGACGACAAGGCAAAGAAAAATGTCTCCTCAACAACTGACGAGGCCTCACTGAACAGGACTTCCCACGGGCCGAAGATCGAATACAGTAACGGGTCCATAGAATCCGGCCAGACGCCTGTCTCCGAATCCTTGACAAATCTCGGCCACACGTCGCTGCAAGAAAATTCCGAGGGCACGTCACCAGACGCCATGACGGACAAGGCTAACGTCCACGTTATTGGCCTGACTACAGATGGCATTGCGCTGTTTGTGTGGCTGTCAGCAGGCAAAGTCAAAGGTCACTTTTCAGACAACGGCTTCATCATGACTGAGCGCAAGGGCACAGTGACATTCACGAGCGACCTGTCCGTTACGACCGAACATCTTAGGGCCAACCTCACCGTCACTTGTCTGAACTGCCTTTTCAAGTACCACTACTCACCAATGGCTGAAGCCAAGGCGTAGGTAGCCGCAGTACATCTCTGTATGAATAAAGTGACGCTCCCCAGTAAAATTACACGTGCGCCTCTATCTCGGCACCGTGCTTTAATGGGGGATGAAATTTAGGCCGTGATTATGCTTTTAAGCAAACTTTTCAGAGCTATAACGTAAGGAGAGTATCGCAGGGATTGGTCAATGACCTGCATTCTGGGTCAGAAAATGTTCGTCATACTGATGCCGACGTTGCAGGCATACTAAATGCCTCTTAAATGGCTCTAAATGGCATTACTTCGGTTCTTGCTGAAAGGCTCCCAGAATGCAGCAGGTTGAAGAAAAGCTTCAACAAGAGCAGAACACCCAAATATATACTTTCCAAAGTAACTAAACAAAATTATAATCTGCTCATTCAGACCTAAATGATTGTAAAGTAATTCCCTAAGCCTACTTTCAAACCTCTCTGTGGGCACAAAAAACATTCCCTCAGCACGCCGTACGAATTCCTTGAGGGAAATATATATATAGCCCATCAAACCTGGAAAAAACCTCTCTGGTCGGGAATAAGTTATTCCGCAATAAAGTCATTTCGCATCAGGGAATGCGCTAGAAAAGAAGTGATTTTATGCCCATCTGAGAATCTTTTCGGCAGGCTCGTGTTTAGCGCGAGGTTTAATGCAAGACCTGTGGCTCAAAGCTGCGACACGATCCACCATTTAGACCCGCCATAACTAGAAATCGATCCTAAGGTCACCGAATATTTTTCCTCTTCGTCCCGCCGCAACATCACTCGTGATAACTACGGCTTGTCCTTCAAGCTTAGCTGCTACGGTACCCAGCCTTAGCAGTTTCACGACCCAGAACTGGTAGTCTGGAAAAGGGAACTGATAACTATTATGTGCTTCGTAACACGGAGTAAGCGCCTCGTTGCGGACAGACAAAGCGACACTCTAGCGGCAGTGTTTGCACGCAGGGGAGATGGAGCTCCGAGATAGCTTGTTATCGTTCGTGAGTAGAGTTCCGAGATAGCTTGTTATTATGCGTGAAGTAACGCATTTCGTTGCTCATCAACACTGCTACTGCTTCCCACGCTTTCAGATACAGACGAATGCAGGAGTTAAAAAGGAAGTTCACTCAAATTCCTTCAACATTTTCTCGCTGGCTAGGGTAACCGAAATCGGGCTTGAGACGTGACGCACAGAGCGAAGCGGAGTGACCATTCTCGTTACTAACTGTTCTGACCTCACCAGCAGCAAGCGCCGAGAGTACTGCACAGAATTACCCGCAGCGGCATGATTGCAGGGGTCACCGAGTAAGGAAGGCGCAAACAACCGATACTTCGCAGCGAGAGCCGGCATCACCGGTCAGTGCTTGCTTTTCTGCGCCGTGCGCATTCTAGCGGACGCGTTTCCATCCGTCGCGATACACCCGCGGCATTAGCAGATCGCACCAGTGTGACTATTGGAGCGTCGCATTGCCAACGCAATCCCTTTACCGTTAACTCGGCCGACGAAGCACGAAGCCAGATAAGAGGCTCGGGTCACAAAGAGTCGTCGCGGGCCAAAATGTCCCGATAAAGCCGCTGGGAAGTTGTGCCCTTTTGCTGCCTTTTTCTCAGGGTAACCTCGGATAAATATGAAAAAGGAAAACACAAAACTGCGTTCTGAAGTCGCAGTCGATTAGCTGTGCTTCCGGGCGAAATGACAGAAAAAAAAAATTGTGCACCTACTGCTTCGTAGAGTGTGCAAGAAACGACGCTTTATTGGTCATCATTCGCAGTGCTCTGATACGTGCTGTCCGCTTTTTTAGGTAAAAATAGGAAATAGGAGCTTTCGGGAAAAAGAAATCAAAGTTGATGCTTAGTTTCTTGACAGCCCCCACACTAGCGAAGGCTACTGAATAAATATGTAGAAAAACAACAGTGCTTTCAAGGCTAATCTGATTTAATGAAAATATTAATCATTTAACGTAGCTTTTGGTTTTCCTTTATCTGAAACTGCTGCCGTCCTCGCATTATTGATTTTCGAATACCGGTAGATGTCTTGTTGGCGTTTCGGTCGAAAGAGAAAAACGGTGTTCAGCGCTATCTGCAGCCACCATGGTTGCCAGTGCATGTCAGTATCACTGGTGCGACGGAGCAGCTAGCACTTAACCTAAAGACTGGGGAAATTATCGGATATGTTCATCCAATTCATTTCCCTTTCCCACTCGAGACATGCCTTAATATGCACTGAGACTCTCCAGAATAATAAAGGCTTTGGCGGGCACTCATATAAAAAACAATGCTCGTTCATCAGTGATAAAGACAAAGTTGGGCACAAGTTTAGATTTCGACCAAGGCGAGCAGCTTAGTTCGGCATACGCATACATATGCCTTCCATCACACGCATATCCTATGTTGCCAGCGATAAAAAGCAAGTTGCGTTTAGAGCGCAGTCTGCTAGATAAGCTATATACCGGAAATAACGGTAACATGTTAACCTGATATGCCGCAATCATTCATGACCATGTTGTGTAAATAAACACATTGCTTGAAAATAATCTGAGCACTGTGCGTACCGGGACGGATCGGTCATCGAAAATGTCAGAATGTGGGCGAGGCGTACTGAATTGCAGAGCAATAGGCCATTTAGGTATAGGCCAGATCTGTCGTAGAAATTTTCAGATTGTGGACGAGGCGTACCGATCTGCCGAGGAATAGGCCATTTAAATTCTGAGTATTTGCCTTGTGGTCAAATAGATTCGCGAGCTGCTGACTCACTATGCGCGTAATAGAATCTGACACGGACATTCAAGAGCCAGGTCATAGATACCTGATTCCTAGATGGCACAAAACAAATTGAACAAGCTTTCTGCCTTCTCTCTGCCATAATTCCTGCGTGTTTGCAAATGGGTGAGAGCTTTGCGCCTCTCATCTGTGATAGGATGCCAGACAAACATCTTCAGGGATTACTAATGGGGCACCGAGGGCAAATTGATGTTTGCCTGCATCGATAAGATCATCATCATCATCATCATCATCATCCTGACTACACCCACTGCAGGGCAAAGGCCTCTCCCATGTCTCTCCAATTAACCCTGTCCTTTGCCAGCTGCGCCCACCCTATGCCTGCAAACTTCTTAATCTCATTCGCCCACCTAACTTTCTGCCATCCCCTGCTACGCTTGGCTTCTCTTGGAATCCAATCCGTTACTCTTAAGGACCAGCAGTTATCTTGCCTTCGCATTGTACGCCCTGCCCAAGCCTATTTCTTGCTCTTGATTTCCACTAGTATGTCACTAACCCACGCTTGCTCCCTCACCCACTCTGGCCTCTTCTGGTCTCTTTACGTTACACCTATCATTTTTCTTTCCATGGCTCGCTGCGTTGTCCTCAACTTAAGCTGAACCCTTTTCGTTAGCCTCCACGTTTCTGCCCCGCAGGTGAGTTCCGGTAAGATACAGCTGTTGTACACTTTTCTCTTGAGGGGTATTTTTTAAACTGCCATTCATGATCTGAGAGAACCTGCCATATGCGCTCGACCCCATTATTATTCTTCTATAGTTATTTCCCTCTCATGATCCGGATCAGCTCTGACTACCTGCCCTAAGTGGACATATTTATTTACCACTTCCAGCACAGAGAGGCCACTCTCACTAAAACCGAGCTTTTATAAGCTAGAAAAGACCAAAAAATGAAATACAGCTGTCGCCACCAGCGGCTGATTTCGCAAGTTGCATGCATTGCTTGACACCTATTTTCATGTGCTGGGCCATGAGCTACGTTAAATTACCGTTAACTGCTACCCGTGATAACGGAGTCCTTTTCAGTAAGGACTTAGGTTATTCGCCCTAATTCATAATTCTTGACGTCCTTACTGAAAAAGACGTCACGAATTTGATTCGAATGGTGGCAGGATTCGTAAATCCAATGTTCTCTGCCGCAAATGCGTCTTTTGTTGCCCGACAAACAAGAACGTAACCTAAAACACCAAAGAATCATTTTTTACTGAGAACAGTAATTATATGGAGTTGTGCACAAGTGTCCCTTTATAGCCCGTCGTCTCTTTCTCCTAGATGGTTTTGTACGCGACTTTTTGTTCGCATCGTCACAAATGGAAAAAAAATTACTAAAATTTCGGGTTTGTAGAGCCAGCAGTATAGCGGGTTACGGAAACGAATTCTGAATGGTAAGCAAACTAGGTGACTTTCTTAACCACAGGTACAGAGGGGCTCTGACAATACCCGATAGAGCGTCGGCTTTGCGCAGTGTAATACGAGAAACGATAGTGCAAATTGTAGCGATGAGACGTGTCTGTTGGCCTAACAGGTTTAAATTAGTGTGAGATAATACCCGGCACCTCTGCTCCCGAACGAAGCAAACCTAACATCAGGCGAAAAGAAAAAGAAAAAGAGCGGCTAAAGAAAAAAAAAATAAAACAAATCGAATCCTTTTTGCCTCCCCTCCGCCATTTTTTAAGTACTATTTCACACGTTTAAAAAAAGCCTTCGCCGTGAAGAAACTTTCCTAACGGTTCTTTCTATTTACCGCTGCTTTTTTTTTTTCCCCCAGAGCAACTTCTCACGACCTTTATCGTACATGAATGTCTGAAACTGGTAGACAACAGTGGAAAAGACGTCGGGGTCTCTTGAGAGTGTCTTTGGCGGCAAAGCGCTTTGCTCGTGTTTTTTTTTTTTCGTTTCTTCTCGTAGATGTTTAGCTCTCTTGGGGAACATTTGGAGATTCAGCGAGGAAAGGAAAAAAAAAAGGCAGCCGTAATAGCAACTTCTTTTCATTTCGCCCCTCGGCTTCTTTCGAGAACCTGACCCAACCGTAACAGAGTTATATCCTCGGGGGGGGAGGCTGCGGGGTTAGAGAACTTGCGCGATAGCGGCCGGCCGGTCGGTCCCTTGCCAGCAAAGCGTGGCGCGGCCGCGACGTCATTACGTCGCCTTTCCCGGGTCTTTGTACTCTCGCTGCGAACGTTCAAAAATCTGCGCTGGGTTGCTCTTCACTTCGCTTTCTGGGCAGGTGAACATGTTTTTTTTTTCATGGCACCTCTACATTCCATTGGCATGCAGAGACACAGATTCGAAGTTTTAAATAAAAGGAGAGCCACTTGCAATTGCATCTTGAAGGACTTTTGGATCCTTTCTTTTCGAAGCTGAGTATATGAGTCATTATTCAAGGAACAGGCTTCCGTAAAAATCTTTAAAAGACTCTCTAATGTGGGCTCTGCTTGGGTTTTTTCGCGCATGAACGACGGCTTTGAGCGACAGTTTTCTTTCTTTTCTTTAGGGTAGGCAGAGAAGGAGGGACAAGTAACTAATCATGACGTTCAGTACTGCATCCCACTCTTATCCAGCGTGTCATGATTGAGCTGAATTAGTTGCTTGGTTCACCTCCATAACCGAGATCCTCCAGCACTTCTTGGTACTAGAGAAGAAGGAGGAAGTAAAACTTAATTACATAGGGTAGTGTAGGGCAAAGTAGGGTAGGGTAGGGTAGGGTAGGGTAGGGTAAAGTTGGATAATGGTAAGGTAGGGTAGGGTAGGATAGAGGGCAAGTACCTGGAAACGTAGTGTATTGTGTCGGATACCAGTGGCCTTATATATGTGGAAGGTGGAGGGGGGGGGGCGGCATTCTCACCCTATGCCCTATATTGCCAAGAAAAAAATCCGGGAAGTCCGAGTAGTCTGTGTACTAAGAGTCACCACGGTTTTAGATCTCGAAAGCCGTCACATAGCATCCGTTTCGCGCGTAGGCTGAAGAGGGGAGGGAAACACACTTAATTGTGTGTTTTTTAAAACTTTTTTGAATAGCTGTTCATTTCACGCGTGTTTGTTCCGGACGATGCCATGAAGGCAAGGACGACCTGAAGTTAGGAGCCTTAGGCCTGTCTGGTGTCCTGGAAGCGGCCGGTCACAAACACGGATTCTTAACACAATTATCGCGGCAACAGAGTTAACTATTATGGTGATTCGCAAGTTGTGGTATTACATTTTGCATTTAAATCCACGTTTGCTTTTAGTTTAGAAGCATGCACGTTTCTAATTAGTTTAAAAGCTGTGCGCCAGGAAACTAATGATTATTTTCTGCCACACACAAAAACAAAAGCAAACGGGGCATAATGAGAGACAGAAACAAAACACTGGTTTCGCAAAGGACGGAAAATGATCAAAACTCAAGGCTAACACGTCAGCTTCATCACGTATGCAAATGAACGGCGCAGCGAAGCACCACGGGCACAGCGCGCAGGCCTTCAAACGCCAGAGGAACAACCACGTCAGCTGTCACTCCTATTAGTTGCCAATAAAGTGTTTTATTTCCCTTACGTGGCAGTTATGTCTGTTTTATCACCAACTCAAGAACACAGAGGCGAGGAAATCAGCGCGCTTTGGCTCCATTGCTTACAATGTTCCGGGGCACTCATGTCTCTTACATTTTGCCGATGCGACCTACACGCCGTACTGTTTTCTGGTCGAATGACACTTTTACAACGTACTCATCGCTCTGCTGTAACGTTTTTGTACAAACTAATGTTTTTGTCTGGAGCTATCATGGCATGTCAGGGAAACTTGAGGGAATAGGGTAAACTGCGATGGTGAAGTTTTTTTCATTAGCAGAGGGCTTGGTGAATTCCGTGTGGTTCACTACTTCCTCCTTGGTTCGATACTGATTTTTGTTTCGACGTAACCAGATCACTACGGCCGTCCCAGGAGTGGCTATGAAGCCATGTGACGACTACATTGACACCACTGAAATTGGTACAAGTCCTTTTGTTCTCTCTCTAGCCACCGAGCTCAGGCCAACTAATTAAGGGAGCTGTCCAGTCTAGATACGCATGTACTGGGGACAGCCTTTCAAATTCTGATTGATTGCATAAATGCCCGTGGAGCCAATGCAAAAAATCGTAGAAGTCTTAAAGCTTCATCCTACTGCTTTCATTCTTATTGCTGACGACTAATATAATGAAGTCACTGAAAATCTTGTCGTGGCGACGGCTGGATCAACCCTGTGGCCCCGCAGTATACGACGCAGTAATTCATTTGTTTCTCAAATAGGGTTGTGGTAATCCTGGCTTCCCGCCGTTCCCTCTGCGCGGCCGCCTATCTTACGCGGGGTTCTCTTTCCCTTTCCCCCGTGTCCGGGGAGGAGAGGTGGCTGGCTGACTAATCACGGTCATTGGGCTACTGCTCCTTCCCGGTTGCCCAATAGCCTTTGCCAATTGGGGAATTTTGGCGGGATTTTCGGGACTGGCTCTGGCAGCCACGCGCCGCGCGAACCTCCGAGCAGGAGTAGGAGAGCGACTCCTTCGAGATATCGCAAGGTGCATACGCTAGTGCTCTTATCCCGCTGGTTTTGTCCATTCCGATCAGTGCAAGCTCGAGCTCGCCAACACGTGGTCCTGTGACGCATGACAATACGAGGACCAGAAAAATGGAGGTGACACTTAAGCTCCGCATTAAGGATTTGCCGCGATAGCACAATGGGTCAATTCCCATATATGCAGCAGGTCGCTCTCTTCTTTACATTAATAGTTGCCTGGGAGTCCTTATACCCCTCCTGACGCAGTGGTGCAGCGGTTAAGCGATGACAAGTGCTCCCAGTGGTGGGCGCTGTGCGGCCCAGGTTGCTCTCCCCGAGCGACCAATCATTAAATTAGCTGCCACCTGTCGCGGTGGGCAGTTTGCTCACTATCAGGTGGGCAGATTGTGATGGAGCCGCGAGGCCAAGTGATATAGGTAGTCCAACTGCCTCCTAGGCTGCTCTCTGGGGCAACCTGCCGGAGCCATGCCCGTGATTTTTCGCTCACAACACCAACGCCGACAAAGGCGACACCGGGTTTTCTGGACAACGGGACCTTTAACGCTGTCGCATTAAAAGTCTCTAGACCACGTGTTTCGCGAACGAAGCCGATATTTCTACTATTAGTCGTCGGCTAGAGACCATACTTGTGGAGGCGAAAGTTGAATTTTTGTTCTCTTCACAGGTGTGGTCTCCCGCCGGCGGTTAGTAATAAATCTATGCGCTTCGTGGGATCATGTGGTCCAGAGACTTGTCCCTGTCTGTACGGGCTCGAGCCTTACTGGCGGGGTCCAGTAACCACTTATAGGCGTGCCTTACGTTGATTGCCCACTATTTCTCGAAAATCGACCTACTAAATCGACTCACTCGCTCACTCACTCACACTCACTCACTCACTCACTCACTTACTCACTCACTCACTCACTCACTCACTCACTCACTCACTCACTCACTCACTCACTCACTTGTTTAACATTTGCCTGTAGTAGTAGCAGCAGCCAAATGAATGGCGGGCAGTTCGGTGGTTTTGGCCTCGTCCACAACCGGTGAACTGACCGCCATTAATATGGCTGCTGACGTCCTCAGCGAGCGCCTCGGGGTCATGGAGGCAGCCATCATCTATACTCACTCCAGGGCAGCCCTCCAGCTCCTCCAGGTCCCCCTCCCCATCACCCGCAGGCTGCCTTGCCAGCTGGACACAATCTTCTCCAGGGGAACCCGCATCCGGCTGACCTGGGTGCAGCCCATGTCGGAGTCGAGGGAAACGAGGATGCAGACACCCTGGCCAAAGCAGCACACTTCCCTGGGACTCTTGTCTCCAAAGACTTCTGACCCTTGGATCCAAGGACTTCTGCCCCTTGGACCTGACCAGGAGCATAGTGGATAGGCACCTGTTGCTCGACCACCCGGATCCCAGGGTGGCTATGGCCAACCACCACGCCCACTCCCATCTGTTGACCATGATAGCAAGGAGCGCAGCCTCCTCCTAAGATTCAGGGTGCGGTACGCCAACACCGGCTCTCGCCTTTTCCGCCTCCGCCTCACCGCCTCCCCTGGGTGCGCCCTCTGCAACGACCCAGCGGAGACAGACCAGCACCTCCTATGTGAGTGTCCTGCCGTCGTGCCCGCCAGGACCATCATGGAGGTGGGTTTCCGCACTTTGGGACTCCCCAGCTGTTCAGCGGAACACCTCCTATTCCCTGCCGGCCACCATCCTGCCAAGACCTTCCGGCACCTCCTCTCCTTCTTGGAGGCCTCCGGCCTCTCTGGCCGCCTCTAGGCCTGAGAGGGCAGCATATGCCAACCGGCAGGGACACTGCGGCGGCGCGCCTACCCACTCCTATCAATCTTCTCCCCCTCCCCACCTCCTTCTATGAAACGCTAGCAGTGGGCGTGGAGGCTAGCCCTCCAGTAGACAAGCCCGTGTCTTCCCACTTTCCATCCTTCCAACACCCACTGAATAAGAAGACAGCTTAAACGTCCGAGTGCACTGTTCTTTTTTGACAGTTTTGATTTCATCAAACATCCTTCCACAACTCGAGGCACCGAGTGACTTCGTCAATCTGACGTGCCGTAAATTTCGCAGATCACACAACACTTCAAAGTGACCTCGACCACGTAACCACTTGGTGCACATCATGTAAAATGTCACTTAACACCGATAAATGTAAGGCAATGACATTCAACCGAAAAAAATATAACTGTTCTTACAGTTATTCACTCCACAATTCTTTAGTGCCTCATGCCTGTTCATACAAATGCCTTGGTGTTCATTTTACAAGTAACCTCTGCTGGTCCACTCACATACAGAAAGTAACCGCTACAGCATCAAGTACATTAGGCTACCTAAAACGTAATCTCCACGGAACTCCAACCACAACCCGTAAGCTTGACTATAAAGATTCGTTCGCCCACAGCTCGAATACGCATCACCGGTCTGGTCCTCCTATCAGGCTTATCTAATAAATTCCCATGAGATGATTCAAAATCGTGCAGTACGTTTTAGTTCCAGAAATTACGACCGTCACTCGAGCGTATCAAGCATTAAATCATCACTCTCTCTTTCTACATTGCAATTACGGAGAATAATCGCTCTAATCTGCTTATTTCACAAAGTGGTCTCTAATGCCAGTCATTCAACAATGCCTCTTGTACAACCGCACCGCGCATCACGTCGTTTAAACAACCATTTAAGCTTCCAACGCATTTCTGGTAACACCGTAGCATATAATTCATCCGCCTTGCCGCAGGATATCGTCCACTGGAATGGTCTTCCGGAACACATCGCCAACATTCGTGATCCTGCTCGTTTTAGGGCTGAAGTGACCACTATTTTTTCTAGTTACTAACGTGTCATTAACTATTGTACAAAGAAGTTCTTGCGTTTCTGTCCTCGGCACTAACAGTCAATAAGCTACTCGTTCGTAACTAGCCGAAGTAACCACCATATTTTTTAGCAACTAACGCGTCAATAACTATTGTATAAAGATGTTCTTGCGTTGTAGTGATGGTGCAGTGATGATCTTGCGTTGTTGCCGAAGTAACTGCCATATTCTGTAGTCATTAACTATTGTATAAAGATGTTCCTGCGTTGTAGTGATTGGTACTAACAGTCAACCAGCGTTGTATAACCATGTTACGCATGCTCCTTACCTTTCCCCTATATTTCTAGTCCCCCGTTCACACAGTGCTCCGAAGCTTGGGGCCTGTGAAGTGACTTGAATAAATAAATAAATACAGCGAAACAACGAATTAATTGATTGAGGCAAACAAGCGAAGAGCGACAGTCGAACTCGCAGCGCGTTCGATGCTCAATCAGGAACGCCGTGCCGACTGCGCGACGACGGAGAGCGAGAGAAAGAAGGGGAGAAGAAAGGACGCTGCACAGTGGAGCCGAGTCGGAACAGGCGTTTCTTCGAAGCCACCGCGGAAGCGGCCGAAAACGGGACGTCGCGCTCCGGTCGCTGCTGCGAGCGCGCTGCGATCGCACAGCCTCGCACACCTCACGGGCTTCGAGCGGCGGCAGACAGCGGAAGAACCCAGTGGCGGCACCCGTGGCGGGAGCCGAGCCGCTCTCTCGGGCGAGCTTCGTCGCTATACCGGGCCGGCGGCGCGCGCATGGATGGATGCGTACCCGTGCTGCTGGCGCTGTGGGCCTACGCCACGCTCTCCGGTGAGCTGCAGCCACTTTCTCCAACAGCCTTCTCACGATCACGGGCTACCATTTAGTGCTTTCGTTTTTTTTTGTGAACTACGGTTGAGAACAGTCGATTTCGTGTTTAAGGAAAACGAAACCCGCGGTCTTGCAGCGAACTGCGTGAAGCTCCCGCTGGAAGAAGTTATAACAAAAAAAGCGGGATAGATATGCGCTGTGCTAATGACTCTGTCACGCTGTTCTTTCTCAAACGAGCCCGCACCGACTCGTCAGCCTTTCGCTAATGTTAAATACCTGTGTTCACCTGTGACTTTGTCACGGAGGTTGGCGCGCGCAGGCGGTTCGAGTCATGCGTCGCTTTCAGGCCATTACCTCGCGGCAGCTAGTTTCGCTAGCGATGGTGAGTTTTTTTTAGGATATTTTGGGAGGTCGGTTCGTCGCATTTCTGAGCAAGAACTGGATGGAAGAGTAGACGCGATAAGTCTTTGTTATATTTTGGAAGACAGGCTGCGCGATTTTTTTGCGCACGTTCAAGTCGTTGACTTTACGAAGATAATGGCTTACAAGTCCACGCGTCCCGAACGCCTGGATTTTTTTTTCTCTTTCCGCAGTTTTCTCTCTTACGGCACGCCTCGGAATGTCGGCAAGAGGTGTGGCATAATGGTATGCCCGCTAAGCTGGTTGTATACGTGGTCATTATTGGTCATTGTTTATTTTTGCAATTGAAACGCCGTTATATCACTGTGTCGGCCTAATGGAAGTAAAAACAGATACATAGCATGCAGCATACCAAAAAAAAGTAAAACGTGAAATTGCAGACGCAGACCACAACATAGAAAATAATACACAAGTATTCTGCGAAATTGTTCCGTTCTTGGTTAGCTCCGTCAGTTGGAATATGTATGCGCTGTGCGCGTTTCACGGCATACAGTATGATTACTCGCCATGTGCTTATGCGCTTTCTGGACACCACTGAGCACTTAGGATGCGTTGCTGAAGACGTAGAGGTTACATCATCTGCGATTGTATTTCCTGTCACTATTAGCTAGAGAGGCACCGCAACATTACAACAATGTCACTCTTTTGTTTTCTTCAAACTTTATTTAATATGGTTAATGTACTTTTTATCATTTTTGCAGTGTTACAAATAAACGTTCGAATAACCTTTCCATAATATTAATTAAACATTTAAACGACCTGCAGGCCCACCAGCTGTGAGGTTGCACTGCTAAGGAACGCTTTGCAAGGACCAATAAAGTGGGCAAAACTTGCGCTCTGCAATGCAGAAAAACATGCAACTCATATGCTCAACTACGAACGGATCTAATAGAGTCAAGCTTATATAGCGATTACTGAAGAGGATCCCATGAGTGACAGTGGCGAATGGGGAATAAGAGAAGTTTTTTTAACAAAATAATAGGGCTGTGCATGCAATTTATGGCAGGCGGAATTTGGGAGACTTAGCTGCAAAGTAGTGCTCGTTGAAAAAACATTTTTACTGTAAGAACAGTGTTCCCGGAAAAGTTCCGGGACACTTAGTGCTCGAAATGTATTGGTAATATTGTTTTATAACTATAATTATGATACAACCATTATAACAAACTTTTGAAGACTATATTGAAACGGCGTTGATTTGGGACGTGAATTTTATGTTTATCATAAAACATACGACACCAATTGTAAATTTTAACGGTATAACAACATTTAAAAGTCAAAATTACGATAAGGTTTGCTTTGAATGTTAAAGTAATGTTTTCGATATAATATGTAACGTTATTTATTGATTGTTAACATTAATCTAACGTTGCAATGCAACATATAACGCTGCTGCACCATATCTAATATTTTTAAAACATTATTCTAATGTTCGGTGCTACCCGGGAGGCTACACAGCGCGGATTTGCCGCATGTTTACCCAATGTTTATAACCACGTATTCGTTATCGCATCTCAGTTTCCAAAGTGTGCAAAAAAAAAGTTATTCAGAAACTCCCTTCGACTTACAACGTTTTTGTTCTAAATGCATTGCAGGAAGCGGCCACAGATACGCGGATCTCTCTGGTGTCAACATTTAGATGAACCTACATTATCAGATTACATTGTTTAGACGACGTTTATTAGTTGGACGGAGAAGTGCAGCCCAACGAGGGTTGGCTTGTGTGGCTTTCCACGAACTGAATGACTTGTAATTCATCCAACCGGTCATTTGGTGCAAGAGTGTAACCACGATGCATGTGCATATGGGCGCGGAAAGACATTGCATATGCACTCACGCGCTGTCGATAACTAGGTGGCTAGTAATCAGTGAATAACTAGCATCAGCCGATGTGTTTTGTGCAACGTCATTGCAAGCATACAGAGAAGGAGGAGTTGAAGGACGACTTTATTTGGGTTCAGAACTTCAGGGCCTCGTAAAAACGAACGCTGGCTCTGCCAGGTCCCGTTGGCGCTCGCCCGAAGCAGAACGAAGCCAAGCAATCCAGGAATGTGGGTGAGGGCGCGGTGAAGGAGGAGAGGTTATGGAAGTGTTACATGTGTACGGAAATGTGGTCGGAGCCTGCCCTGCTCACTGCGGAGCTGAGCCAGTGATGCTGTTCACGCCAGACGAAGTTACAGAACTTTAGTAGTGTGAGAAGAATGTTGGTCAGTACTTTGTGAAAGATCTGCTCTTGTTCAGTGTTGATTGTGATGGGTGTGGTGTAGGAACGACAGCAGGCCTTCCCTGACTATTTTTTTTAGTGGTCGGCTGTTTGAAGTTTGAATGTTATGCCGCGTACCGCTGACGTTGAATTTAGCTTGAGCTTCGGTGGGGTACTGATGTATGATTACTAGATCAAGACGTGCGCAGACAGTTGACCATAAGCGTTCGAAGAAAAATGCTTTACCTGCCTGAGAGTATTGTCAGCCAGCTACGTTTCCGCATAGTGTTCGCCGGGCACTATCAGCTCAGGGACTGGAAGGTGCCTCACTGCTGTATTGAGTCCGCAGCTTATCTGAGCATACTAAACACACGTTGTGTCGTACCGCGGATTGTACCACCGCGCTTACGTAAGCTATGGTCATAGCTTCGTGATAAAAGTCGCGATCAATGTTCAGCGCAGCAGTGAAACAAGGCTGACGAGCCCACTCGTTAACTTGTTTCCTCTCACTACCACACTCTCCCGTTTTCCTTTTCTTTCGCTATTCTTCGTTCTTTTCCATTTCCTTCTTTTCTCCCACATGAAGGGTAGCAAATAGGATCCCCGTGTGGTTAACTTCGTTTCGTATTCTTTCACTGCTTTCTCTCTCTGTTCAGTCTGGACTCCTGACACTGTTTCCCCCTCTTTTTATGTTTAATTTTCTCTTTCGCTCAATTCTTTTCACTGCATCCACCGCGTAATCTCCATTTGAAGTAGCAAACACTTCTTGTAGCAGCCCGGACCTCACCTGTTTTCGTTATCGTCCGTTTCAGTCTAACAACCTTCATTTCACACTTCTACTTTCTGTTTCTCCTCCTCCTCCTCCTCCTCCTCCTCCTCCTCCTCCTCCTCCTCCTCCTCCTCCTCCTCCTCCTCCTCCTCTTCTCTGCTTTAAATACGTTGATACATTTTTTTTTCTGCCTTATGCGTTACTGCCTTCTTTATGTTATCACATTCGATCCGGTTTTCACTTCATCTAGGAGCGAGAAATATAAATGAAAGCGATTCCCAGTAAGTCTGTCTTGCTTGTTTTCTCGCATGACATGTCATGACTTTGAAAACGAGGTGCGTTGTTATGTTTATTATCGGAAATGCCTTTTTTAGAAGAGTTTTTGAGTAGAATGCAAGTGATATAAGAGCTTCGGCTTACTGTGCGCGCAGTCGCATTTTAGTGCACGCATATGAAATGCGAAAATAAAGAGTTTAGCAATTTTATTGATTACTCATCGGCAGCTAAACCCGCAACGTCGGCGTTGGCCAAGGAAATGTGGTCGTAAAAATGAGATGACGTCACCGTGGTATCAAAGAATAGCCAAATTTCTTCCGAAAGGTGCACGGAATTTAACCCAAGATTTCAGACTGTGAGGCGGGCACGCAAACGCAACCCTTAGGCCTCAAGATCGCGTTGCTTCTTGGCGAATTAAGGTGAACCTAATATATGCGTTTCCTTACGAATGAGTAGGTGTGTCATTAGAAAGGAAAGGTAAAAATAATAAATAAAAATGGAAGGAAATAAAAACAATAAAAAATTCACAGCACGGTTGCAACTGTGTAACGCGATGTTCAGCGACAGATGTTTAGGCGTTTAGGTTTGGGGATATATTCCTGGCGCACTGGTTTAGTGGTCAAGTGATGCACTCCTGCATTGGCAGGCGGCTGTTCCAAACAGCGCCACCCGTAGGCTTATGCGACCCAGGTTCACCGTGACATAAGGCCATGTGACACAATCACGTGACATGAATGTCACATGACCGTGACATTAACGCACCAACTGGTTACGCCGACGGCGACGAGAAAGCCAGGGACGGGCGCCTAAAGCGGTAACCGCATGAGGCGATATTCCTTCGCGATACGTCGCGCGATGACGCCGCCGTCGCCCATCGCTGCCGCTGGCGCAAACCGCACGAAGCGAGGGGACTCGGCGTCGGAGCGGCGCGTTTTCAGTGTTTCTCGATTGCGGCCGCTTCAGCGTTCAGTCATATTGCGTTAATTAACGCGTAGAACAACGCTCGTAAGGATTCATACAAGATAAAACACAATAAAAACATTGAAAAATATATTTAGGTAATAATTTTATTTTTAGTCTACACAAAGGCACGTGACGCATAAAAGCGCGCCCGAGGGACGCTGCGATGAGGCGCCAGGCGATATTCCTGCGCTCTTGCGACTTATAGTGCGTGTGAGACATACCCACAACACCCTTTACTTTTGAACTTCATTAATGAGCATTTCATTAAATTCTTGCATAGCTGCCATGGTGAGGGATGCGTCGGCTGTTGCTCCACGCGGAAAGCCCACTGAAAAAAAAAAATCGACTTTCGCGCGCAAGACGGATCGGAAGTTACTCACCCGCAAGGCCTACCGTCATTGGCTAGTCTCACACGGCACTTCCGGGCGATGGGCGAAATTTTTTGCAAACCCAGAACCCGGGCGACGCGATGAGCGACAGTGCTTCGGCGGCCCTCAGCCCATCGCGCGATGCCATCGCGCGGCGTGTCGCCGAGAATTTTCGCCTCATGCTGTTCTATCGCTGCAAAACAACGCTTCGCATCCAAAGCACGTAAGTGCTTTGTAATTTTACCATAGCGATTTTACTATAATTTTAGCATAGCGTGATTTTACTATAGCCATTTATCGTTTACGCCGCGCGCTGTCGGGTATCAAGAACTTGCGTTTGAAGCGTTAATTATCGCAGCTTTTCTTGCAGATAACAGCAACAGTACGCGCGTGAACGTCGTAGAATACTAACTGCTCTTATCGCTGTGTGTGAGGCCGCCGTTCTGAAATGAAAACCGATTGAGTATGCATGGCTGCGGGGACGCTGTTACTCTTCACGCACTTTCCATCACGACTTTGTATTGCACCGCGCCGCACAACTGGGGCGGTGATTAGAATACAAAAGTTTAGTACGGGGGAGCACACCAGGCTAAAGACATTTATGTGAACGCAAAGCTACGAGAAAAACAACTGCGCAATAGAATGATTACGGGAGGCAATTTTCGGGGACTAATCCCGATCAACGACTGGGTCCGCGTACAGCACGAGGGCGGAATACAAAACGACGACTAACGTCCATGCGTGGGCCAAGAGAAATCGAGCAGTGTTTTTCATAACATCCCGAAATAAAATGCGCGAGAAACCATTCTATGTGCATTATGCAATTTGTCGATTTGCGGCTGTAATCTGAGAATAATATGAAAAGTACCGAAGTACGTGAGGTCGCCTGCAGAGAATATCTTATATTAAAAACCGACTTCTCGACGCGACGTCATATGTGCAGGCTAAAAGGCTTTATTTTGAATTCTGTTTCTTTCGCGCTGCGACGTCAGGACACATTCACATCCAAGCAGGAACGGTGCAATTGCTCGTTGAATATTTGTCGCGGAATTGAAAACAAACAACTCTGTAAAACGTACTTCACAGCCCTGTTCTTTCTCTGAGCCGTGCGGGCCTGCATGCTGTGCTACCCTTGACAGAACTATGCACTAACCAGCTTTAACGCAACTTCTGCTTCAATCGGGACAACACTGTGGGCGATTATACTTTTTCTAAAGGCTCTTGCGTGCGTTTTTTTTTTGTCTGTCTCTCCCTCCAACGTCGCATTCCTGCCCCGGCGATTGCATTGCGATGCAGGCTAAATGCAAAACAAGCCCGTGTGCTCTGCTATGTAAGTAGTCACCAGAGAGGCCCAAGCGGGCAGCATTCACCATATCGCGCATGCCGCATATTCGTACGACGTCAGCGTTTCATCTTTGAAAGCAAAGCTTCTCGTTCATGATTAAACTGCACGAAAGAACTGCGCGTTCTTTTGTGCAGTTCAGTCATGAACTTGTGGAACACCCCCTTGAATGGGGGACTTGAATTTAAGGAAATAAAACTGAAACCTGAATTAACACAGAGCCCTCCACTGTGGCATCTGTCGTAGTCCATGTGAAGCTCCATAGTAGATTCAAAAATTGGTTGTTGGAGGAAAAAAATGGCGCAGTATCTGTCTCACATAACGGCGGACACCTGAACCGCGCCGTAAGGGAAGGGATAAAGGAGGGAATGAAAGAAGAAAGGAAGAAAGAGGTGCCGTAGTAGAGGGCTCCAGAATAATTTCGACTGCCTGGCGATCTTTAACGTGCACTGGCATCGCACTGCACACGGGCGCCTTAGCGTTTTTCCTCCATCGAAACTCGGCCGCCCCGGTCGGGTTCGAACCCGGGTACTCCGGATCAGTAGCCGAGCGTACTGAGCCACCGCGGGAAAGCTCCCTAGCATAAAACCGCGTCTCTCACGTAACTTTATTCGTGGGCGAGGATTGGGGAGGTGGCTTCCTGGCCCTACGGGGCTGGAATCTAGGAACTCTCACCAATGTGGCGAGGGCTCCTTGTCACCGGGTGTGTCTGTTGCTAAACCGTCGTTGTCGTTTCGGATGACGCGGTAATTGTTGCGACGCGCGTCTTGTCTTTCAATCTTTCCTCTCACATCTCTTTTAACTCTCCTACTGCCTGCACGTGACAGTGACTGCGGCTCAGCTTCAGCCAGTGGGCAGGCCCGTGCACTTTCCTTTTAATTCTTTTTTCAGTCGCAACAACAAAAAACTTTATTCGTCACGACAGACAAGCATCCCTCCTTACCAGCAGTGGCGATGGTGAGAAAAAAACCCTATAATATTCGCCGTCACAAATGCCTGTCGAAGGCGTTGTAATCTTTAGCGGTCGTGATGTACGGCTGTCTCTTTCCGCCACTGTTCTACGCCTTAGGCTGAAGGGGTACCAAGACCACTCGAAGTTCTTCGCTAGGAGCGGGGCTTACTTCATTATCAAAGTGTGCATACTATACGTGCGAAACCAAAAACAGTAACGAGTAACTGTCAGACTGCGGAACTGACGCTGAACAAAAAGAAAAGGATATCACTACAGTACGCGGGCGTTGGCGTACGCTTCCATGCTTCCACCTCAGAAGAAAATAAAATAAAATAAAAGCGCAAAGAACATTTTCCTGCCACCGCGTCTCTCTCGCCCGTTTGCCGTCCTACGACCTTTCACTTTCAGTTCCCGCTTTTCTTTTCTTTTTTTTTGTTTCGAAATAAACTGGGTAGTTTACTGTCCTAAAGGAGCAAAAAAAAAAAGATAGTTCAGCCTGGCATGGCCGTTTTTCAAGAACTTTAGCGCTGGCGGCCACCGCCCGCTCGGTCTAGCGGGCGTCCACTCCGAGCCCAAGTGCTCGGCGAATCGCTCTCTGCACAGGCGATGAAACCGCACACTCCGGGGGGCCATTTGTCGAGAGCTCGCCGCGGGCAGCTGCTGATGCTGGGCAAAAAAATAAAAATAATATAGCGGAACGCCCTCGCTTTGCGATGTTGACTGCGAATTTCAACGGCAGTGTGGAGAGGCAAACGATTGTCCGCTGTTTTAGAAGTGCGCTACGTTTGCATCGCGGGATAAACTCCCACATGAGGCGTCTCCGAGGGAGCGTACTTGTATTTGAACGTTCTAAAGGAACGCTTGCGGTCTGCCGTTACCACCCTCCCACGAGCGTGTCAAGCGTAGGCGGCGTCTCGCGGCTGGTGGCAGCTTTGACGTCAGCGGACATGAAAATCCGCTTCACAATTTCAGGAGGAGTTCGCTTCCCAATTAGAAGCTGGTTATTGACAGAAGATGATATGTATTTGATGAGCTCTCCCAATTTAACTAGCCGCATTTGAGCCCTTTTCTCCTCATCCCGGATAGCTATTTAAGGCCAACTGCGGCGAGTTGTCGAGCGTTACCTAAGCCTTTTTTTGCCCCAGCGCGCGTTGCGCTACCCGCATCGCGGTTTGGATATCCGGGCGCTCCGTAGGAGGTACAGTTTATACGGCGCAAGCAATTAGCGATCGCGCCGGGATTTGGTGTCAGCCACTAAGCGCTGTCCTGTACCCAGAAAGCCAACGGAGAACATGGGATTCTCATCAGGGGTATGAGATACGTAATAGCGTGCATTTAATGGCAATCATGTAACGTGCGTCAACTGATACTACCTGACTAACTAGCTCCGGATGGCACTAGCCATGATCACAAGTAAGTCTTCCATTCCCTCTTTTTCGTCATCGCTTTTGGCTTCGTTTACTCTTTCAATACGTGCACCAACTCACCGATATTTCCATCCTCGTCAGTTACACCGTTTGTCCTCATTCCTGGCCTCATATTTAGGGTTTTGCGAATCGTACTTTTTTTCCCGAACCGAATCGAATTCGGATAGTGCAGCATTGCTATCGAATCGAATACAGATAGTGTAACTAAAAAAAAAAGAATCGAATGCGAATCGAATAGTGACAGAACCAAATACGCATCCCACTTTTTAAAGGAATGTTCTTTAAGCGCATGAATATTTTACAAAAAGAACAGTGCAACATCGCTAAGCGTCAGCGGCGGCGTTGCGGTATTGCGCTGTAACATTTGGAATTTTGACACCTCTGAACCCCCGTTTTTTTCTTTTTTTGCTTCTTTAATTAATCAATGATTGAATTAATTACAACGATTGCATTAACTCGTAATCATCTATTACACACAGATCAGTCTTCAATCACTAGAACCACAAATTATCATGATACGATTTTTTTTACGCAGCCTCCGATTATTTCCGACACGCGGTGCCGACTATTACTACGCTGATGGCTTTTCGACCGAGCGAGCTGCTGTATACGCTGCGGAAATTCGAATAATTCGCGCCTAATTGATTGCGCGGGAGGCCAAATGTCTATCGGGACAGCGCATTCGCTCTAAGGGTTGAGGTCAACTCTAAAGGGTTCTAGTTCTCGACGCAATCATCGCGCTGGTATGCATAACTCCAGGTCGGTGAAATACGCTTTTCGCACCCTTTTTGAGCGTGACTATAGCTTGGCACGAAGGACACAACGCTATCTGCACAGATACCGCGTTGGTTCCGATGTCATCACATATCGAAACAGCGTCACAGGAGTCTGCATTTTACAGCCTGTGCCGGTTGTGGACCGCCTCACTGAGTTTATACAGGCCCAGAGTAACGCCTATACTGTTCAGACTTTTGGATACTTCTTTTCCATTCAACATCACAATTGTTTTATATATAAGATACCTTAGCGCGGGTTCGTTGTGCGCGGACTAGTCCGAAAAAAAAAAAAACTGAAGCCATTACTAACTCTCTGTCTTCTAGATGGAGGATGAGCTAGGCCATTGGAAAAATGAGCACGCCGGGAGGCTGAGATATTTGAGCAGCTTTGTTCGCAGATAATATTCTGACGTCAAAACAGCATCGGGGTCAGTGGTTCGTAGTTCGCCCGTTTCGGCTGCCGTTGTTTAAGAAACAAAAACTAAAGCAGACTACACCGAATCCAAATCACAAAAGCTGCTTGCATCGGCTTCCATGACGCAAGTCAAAAAAGAGGAAAGACTGATACCTGTAGTGAACGTCGACGTTGCATTCTCCCTTCATATATGGATGGCCTACACGTTAAGTTGAAGTAGATTTCGCGTTTTCCGCCGATTCTACAGTATAAAAGCTCGAACAACGTAGCTGCGAACACTGACAAACGGTTCTCCATCTTCCCACTAACCGCAAAAACAGCGCTCTACCGTCACTGCGCTCTAATAACCCTGTCCAGACAATGTGAGGCAGGCGTGGGTATATGCACTATCTATACTCTTGCCCTGCAGATTTGGTTTGGTTTATGAGGGTTTAATGTCCCAAAGCGGCTCAGGCTATGAGGGACGCCGTAGTGAAGGGCTCCGGAAATTTCGACCACCTGGGGTTCTTTAATGTGCACTGACAACGCACAGTACACGTGTTTCTAGAATTTCGCCTCCATCGAAATTCGACCGCTGCGGGCGGGACCGAACCCGCGTCTTTCGGGCCAGCAGCCGAGTGCCATAACCACTCAGCCACCATGGCGGCCCCCGCAGATTTCCCTCGTCGCCCAGGTCCCACGTATAGTTCAGCGAACAATACGAATTGATTGATTGAACAACTTTTATTATCATCAGAAAAGTCGTTTCTCCGAATGCAAGCTTTGTTCCGCAATAGGTAGTGCGAGGGGTGCGCTTCCGGAGAGGTGGTACGCAGGGTCGCGGCGCGTGCCTACTTGTGTTCCAGGTCGCCGTGCTTAAGGTGCGCGTAGCAGACGAATTCACTCACCACCCATATGCTTTCTTTGCGGGCCGCATTTGGAGGCTCGATTGATGGCCCTACTTAACGCCGGACGCGATAACCAAGAAAAGCTTCGTGGTTAACCGCGAGCTGTTTAGAATGGTTAACAGGGTGTTTTACGTCTATGACTAAACATTGAAGCACCATGTGTGCGTTCTCAGACACGCCGCTAACCTCAGGAATATAAATTGCATGAATGCTTTTTCTGCCTGCCCGCTAAGTAGTGCACAGCGCCGACGCGGTAGTGCATGCCCGAGTCGTTGACGTTTTCTATAGACGTAAAATTCCCTGCAACCACGCAGTTTACCGCTTGTACGGAGCGGCGCTTTCTTCTGCCGCCCTCTGAGCTCCGAATTCGGAAGCAAGAACCCAACCCACGGCGAGTATTTGCCATCGCACCCGTTTCTCGGCAGGTTCGAGCAGTTGCGAACAGTGCTGTTGATTAATTTTCGTTTATTTACACAATGCAGCGGACTTCATATGCTCCAGGCAGAATGGGCAAAAACTATAGCGGAATCAATATTTGTAACGTCAAGAAATACTAGAATCAAATAAAATACAATGGTTTCAATGCAAAACTCAAAATAAACAGATTGTCAGAAACATGAAATAGAACATAGCATTTACACAATGTTTTGAAGGGAATTCCTAAAATTTTCATTTTCGGACACCCCTTGAGGCAATGAATTCGTCTTTTGTAGTGCGCGGGAAATACAGATATTTATATTGGTCAGTGTTAGAAAAGTAGGGGTCCAAGGTGTAATTATTCTTGTGACTGGTTTTCCAATTTACAGAGTGCGTGGTGTAAAGTTCTGGTTAGGTACCAAGTTTCTTTTTACCAATGAATGAAATTTTGCGTCTGATGTGAAGGGGCTGTATTTGATTGACTACCATTAGAACAGACGGAGAGTCAGTATTTCAGAATTTATTGCATATAAAACGCACTGCACGCCTTTGTACTTTTTTTTCCAGTTCTAATATTTCGTGGTGGTGGAGGTGGTGGTGGTGGTAGCGGTTTCTAGTTTAAACGAAGGGAAGAAGGGGACGCGACCACTGAAGCCCGTGTGATTTACGACGCAGCTCTGTACAGCTATCACTTTCGGCTTGACCATGGATACCGGCGCAATCCAAAATGACCGTCGAGTATAAGCGATTGAATTGCCGGTTGGCAAGGAGCTCCCCGAAAAACACGGCTAGAAACCATCAGCCTGGCGGCCTTGTAGCTGAAATGTTTAGAAACCACTTGACAAAGCCCTACCTTTCTCGCTCATTAATTAAATGTGGCGCCGCGTTCTAATACCTGTCTCCAACCTCGGCGGTGGCGCACCGGTGGGAAATGTGGAGTGGGTCTTCTTGATACGCGCCCAAAACAGGACTACAACGAGTGCGACGAGCTTGTTGAGCTTCGACGTGCGGAACGGCTTCACGTTCCTAACTGTTCCGCGGGTGAACAACGCGTATGTGATAGCGATACGTGGCGACACGGAAGTCGCGCGGTTGACTATAAGAGCGCGTGATTTAGAGATCGCAAATCTCTGCTGCGATGATCGCCTAGACGATGCTACCCGTGTTTGCTGCGTTGAACTCATGGTGCGGGCTCTTGCCTCGGCGGTCGTGTCATTGACACTTCAATGTAGGCAAGTACGGTGGTGACTGTTTTCTTCTGATCTGCAGAGAAGCTCAAGATTTGTGGCAGTTAGAGCCGGTATAGGCTAGCCCAATGCAGTGGATAGGTGAAGTGCTTTCTGCTCCCCAACTTGTCTATTTTTCAGAGCAGATAAAATGGCACATTTCAGGCTTTTTTGCTAAGGGTTTTTAGACGGAATCTGAAAAAAATGATCTGTGAAGTCAAAACGCCGCGAATAGCTCTTTTATCCGATGTAAAAGCAAAAAGCGGTGATTATAACCCATAATGACATGCTAAGATGACTTTATCGAATGAAATATTGTACCTGGATGAGTATTTAACGTACTTACAATAATTTCAGGGTGCTTTTCGTAAACTTGATCGAAGCGATTATGCGACAACCTCATCAGAATAGTAATATGTTAATGACGAGGCCATTTGTGAAACTTTTTCACTGAAGTTACTGGTGTTGCTTTCGCAGATACAACACAAAATTTGATCAGAAAAAAAGGACTTTATTCTTTCTTGAGTGGTTAGAACGAAATGATTTTCTTTCTTGTGACATACGTCGAGTTAGTATCTGTGCAGTGTTGCTAATTGCATATTAGAGAAAGAGTAAATGATCAGCCCCAATAAGCTTTTATTCGACATGGGCTGAAAATGCTGTAACAAGAAAATGTATAAAAGTTGACCTACTCAGTGTATGCTATACGCTTAACCACTGTAGCGACCGTGACAGACTGCATCTACTAATGAGTCAGTGCAAACACTTGAACCGACGTTAAAGTCTTTGCTGATCTTCTTGAGTAGGTGCCGCCAGCCTTCTAAACCTGACTTTTGCTACTTGAATCGCACACCCTTCAAGACAGTTAGACCTAATGTTGCACACAACTTTTTTATAAATGAAACTTGTCGGTTTGTTTCGTACACTTATGTTACTACCTTCTTAACTACAGAATTTTTGTTATTTCACTCATGGTAATGTGGCATTTGCTTCTCCGTCCTGTTAAGCACCCAACCTTTCTTAATTACTTCTGGCTCATTCGAGAGGACAAGGAACGAGACGCGTTTCTTTCTTGTTGACCTAGCCCCCGGCCTCAATCGGTAATCAGGAGCGTCGAGAAGAGCAACATTCGAGCCCGTCTCACTGTAATCTAGTGAGTGATCCGAACTTGTTCCCCCAACTTGGAACAAGCTACGTCTTGCACTTTTATTTCCGCGCAGACTAATCAGTCAGGCACGAATTCTCCACGCGTACCCAACTTCCCGTCTTCATCCCCGCATTAAGGGTCGCATTTTGTGCTTTAGGCAGCGCCAGTAATAACGTTGCGTTGGCTTTATAACGTTTCATTGATGAAAGGAATAGGTCAACTTCAGGTATTCTTGTTCTATTTTCTGTTCCTTAATCCAGGCGGAGAACGTCGGACTGAACTCAATGAGGCGTAGTAGAGAAAGGTTAGTCGCCAGAGCTTTTAGTGCCAGGGGAGCAGGTTCTGCCAAAGTATATGCGCATATATATATAGTTATGCGCGCAGACCTCGTAGCTTAGGAGCGGAGGCTTAGTTGGTTTCCCTTTGCTATCCTCTGACTGCTGCATCGCTTTTGGTGCGCCTGTGTGGAAGTCCGACACTGTGCCGGCGCTCACGCTGTGAACGTGGCGGCCAGAAACCAGCAAGAGTTCAGTGCAGCGTCCGTGGGGTTTGTGTTCTCTCACTCACTTCGTCTTATTTTTCCATTCGTTTCATCCGTTCTTCTCACCTCCTCTTTTCTCTCTTGTCTTTTCTTGCTCCTCCGAATTCGCCCTCCTGTGGTCGTCTACACTGTTGTAGCACAGTGTAGATAGGCGCTGGCCGGAAGCCAGGTCGCCTAGAAACAAGAGCGCGAGAAGTGGAGGAAGGGTAACCACGGTAAACCAGAAGGAGCGGGTGACGACGCGACGTCGTTAAACGCAGGCCGTGCAGAAGCCCTTGCGGTTCCTTCTACGGAGGGAAGACACATTCCGGGGCCTACTTCCCTTGGTTTCTCTTGCTTGTTTATTTGTTTGTTTGTCGTAGGGACAGTGACGCATACGCCCGGAACACCGCTGGCGCAACTTCCTGCGCGGAACTAGGAGAAAGCCGCATGATCGATAAGGCTTCAAGGTGGCTGACCGCTCCAGCAACGAAGAGTCGCGAACGACGCGACGAGTTGATCTCTTGTGAGGGGAAAACGAAGGAAGGACTTTTTTGTTTTGTTTTGTTTTGCGAGCGTAGCTCCTCTTTGCGTTTCGTGGCGTCGGAGGCCGGAAGTAGAGCGTCAACGTGAAAACAGGCGTCAAACTAAGCTACATTGTTCGGAGCACGTGTTTATTTTTCCTTTAGCTTTGCTTTTCCCAAAGCAGGCACATTTCTTGACAGTAATGGGACAATCACATTAAATTCCATTGTGACGCTTATTGCGGAGTGTTCCATTTCAGTTAGATGTAGTTTAGGTTCAGCCACGCCATTATCGAGTGTGATGTATGCACAAAATAGCGTGTAGCAAGCAGACCGTTTGAGTAAGCGTTACCCAATACCTTCCGAACACAGATTGGCCATCTTAAGCGTGATATTTCTATCGCTTAGAGTCTATATATGTTGTTTTGGTAGTGTCTTCTGCTTCTCATCCTGGTATGCAGTGTTATACTTAACTATGTAGTGAACTACAATGCCGTATGGTGGAACTACCGACGTTCTAGTTAACTAGTTAAACAACTTAACCTACAGTTGAACAGCATGCCCCCGCGTATTTCTCTATGTTTAAAGAAATATTTATTTGTTTCCTACGATATCGCTGCCTTCTGATTAGGAACCCGGCTGATGAAGACAGATGCATTGAAGCAATGGTTCATTGACTGGGGACGTATTGAGAACTTTACCTCCACTTTGAGAGACAAAACACCAGCAGGTTAGTCTAAATATAGAGTTTGCACGCAAACTCCAGGCAACCACACTTAATTATGGTAAATGAAAAGAACGATAAATTTAACTAGTTCGGTGCATGAGATTGCGTACTTATTACGCTTAAAAGTCTTATGCTCCCGTGACATCTTATTAAAAGTGAATATTTGAAAAGTGTAAAGACGATTACAATCATCGGAATGAATTAATCCTGGTGGCACGTATGACAGGAACATTTCCAAAAGTTTAGCGCACAAAAGGATTTTTTCAGCTTAACACAAAACTATTGAGGCGAAAAAAAGTGTACTACAACTTCAGAAAAAGAGGTTTCGTATAAAAAATTTGCTAACTATACGAGCATGCATAGAAACAGTAAATTTTTATCATGACCCTCGTTAAAATAAAAACACTTAACGCTGATCCGGGAAACGAACAGGAAAGAAATGGAAAGAAAAAAATCCAGAGCAGCAATTTTTTGCAGTTAGCTTGAAGCGCTCTCATTGGACGCAGGAATAGAAAAAGAACTGCAAGCCTGGTAATTGACAGTTCAGGAATGGCTAACAGTTATTGAAAGTCGCTGATAATACTGCTACAGCAATGTTTTGTTTTATTCGTAGCGTTATATGAATATTTTCCTGGAAGTACTCTGCCTGTTTTTGTATGCTATAGTATGTGGCTAGCGAGAGAACATAATTTGATATATATGTCTGGACATGAAGAGCCTGGCCTGCCATCAGAGATATCGCTCGGCAAAAATAAAGCGCCTCTAACAACTTAATAATTTCGTGCTCGTAATGCGTTCGGCGTTTGGGCCTTACATAAACCAGAACCTGGTGCTTGCGAAGCCTCCATGCTGTGCTTAAAGGGGAAGCGGCATCAACAACGCGCAGAGTCTATGGCCAAGTGCAGGCGTAAACACATTACGCGCCTTAGAAACCCTGACGTACGTAGGCGCCTAAACTTTTTCTTTCTGTCTCCAGGGTCGGCCAAAGTACCTTATAGAGACTAGGGCTTCCGCTCTAAAAGAGGCCTAGACGTGGAACGCATAGGCGTTTTTTTTACCTTACTGGCCTCCACTACAGCTCTGGACATCGGCGTATGTCGAAGTGGATTCCATTAGTCTGAGCAATGTGGAAAGAATGCACGAAATTATTTCTGACGTGAAGAGAATTCCTTAAGGCGTGTGAAATGATCTTAAAAAAAGCTCCTCGAATTAAAGATAAGAACGTCGAAGTATAGCGAGCCGACGATCAACGTCGATACCGCTACATCGAACATAGCACCTAATTCATGCCTTCCTAATCTCACGTCGTCGAAAACTTGTAAGGCGATTGTGAAAAATTTATTTGCACTGTTTTTGGCTTACGCGACATCCGAACCTGCTTTCCCGTTCAGAGAATTCTCGCAAGACTGGAAGCTTACAGCTTTTTTTGGGGAAAAAAAATAACCACATAGAAGTAGCCACGGATTTTTTGCATAGGTTTTTTTCTTAAATCCCCCAAGAAACAAGACATGTACTTTTTTACGAAGTAGGAAATGGGCAGGGTAAGAATATGATAGGAATTTTTGTCACCAGCGTTGTAAATTGCTCTGAAACCTCTATGGGGCATTCCGGTGGCAAAATTGTCTCCCGGAAAGCTTTTTGCGGCTCGCGAAGGATTGCGGGTTCCCGGAAGCCGTAATTACAGGAGCCGGAAGCGTGGCATTACTAACGTCAACGGTTGCGGCTTCCGTGTCGCGCGCTGAAATCTAAGCGCAGTCTTTGAAGTCTGTCCTTCAACAATATTTGATACCGAGTGAAAACGCTCGAAGGATTTGTCGAAAATCTTTATCCCTGGAAACAGTGCGTCAGGACGTAGGCGGCGAATCGTGTTTGAAACCTTCAGTGTTCAAGGAGGAAATCTAGGATGATTTCCTAAGCTCCTTGTTTACGGTCATCGCAAGCCCCGAACATTTCTGTCAAGCCCCAAACATTTTAATCAGTTCCACTTTTTAGTTTGCTTTTAAAACAACGTATGGGGTCGGGCACCATCGTGGCTCAATTCTCTCCCTATTGTGGTCCCATCAACCACCAACTCTCGACAATAGTGCACCTTCCACGTGCTTTCCGTGAAGTATATATTCGCCAGAGTGACCCACAAGGCAGTAGAATAGCAGGAATAGTTTAAATAACTAAACGCCTCTTTACGGACACTTGTCATTTTAAACATTTGAACTGTGAGGAAGGCGGGTGATGAAGCGTCACACTTCGGCTGGCTCTTCATTTGGTACTCCCTGTACCCTTGTCGTCAGTTTATGTAAAACACAACTGTGGGCTCTCCAATATTTGCTGCCCTGCAGAGGATGCGGAAAGGGCGCAAGATTGATCTAATAGCACTGCCTGCCGTTGTAAAACGACTCCTGCAGGTCCTGGTTATAGCGGCGTCCTTAATGCATTGACGTTAGTTCGTCAGTATAAGAGCGCGAATTTCTTAACAGCCCTCTATACTTGAATGTGGTCGGCATGCATGCTAGCTTCCCCTGAGTGGAGCACATCCTCTGCAAGAAGCTTTATCTCCCCCCCTCCCCCCCCCCCCCCCCCCCGCAACCCCGCGCTGGCATACCTTATTTCGATAGCTCTTAATTAATACTCGCAACTCATCAACTCCACAAGAGAGAGAAATAATATTTCGTAGTGCCCAAGTGAACAGAAGTATAAAAATGAAGAAAGAATTACGCGCTGACTTTTCTGTAGATTTTCGAAAAATGATATACGTCATTAAACATAGTCATCATCATCCGCCCTGGTTACGTCCACCGTTGAACGAAGCCTACCTCCTCTGGTTGATCTCTAATCAGGCGGCCTCTCCAGCGCTATCTTGCATTTCACGTGTCCACGGGACTCTTTAGCCCCCGCCAAGGGCTAATTTCGTTTGGAATTCAGTCGTTCTTGCGTTACTGTGCGCTTAAATATTACACCTTCTCTTGTTACGAATAACTGAAAATGAGCAACAATTAAACTGCGCGCCGTGTTGCACGGTGCGAGAAGTAACGCAAGAGCTGTGTGCTTTACGCGACTACTGAATATTGCGGGTTTTCCACACTTCTTTCTGGTGCAGGAAAAACTACAACAGGTCGAGGTGCGAAAACGCGCTGACAAGACTCTAGGTTCTGTTTCTGATCAGGAAATTTGTCTAGCTGAGTAATATGGAAAGTATGCACGGAATTATGACTGACGCGAAAATAATTCCTAAAGACGGATACGGCCTGGAAAACCATGCAGAATGTCAGATAGACACAGACAGGGACGCGTAATCATCATTATCATCATGTAGATGTGTTCCTGACCTCGTCAGTGATGTTTACTTTTCATATCAGGCTTTGTTGCTGCGTAGCTTTAACTTTTATCTGAATAACCCTGGTGGCCACTGGATTTTCTTATTGCCGTCTGTGCATGTGTGTTTCGTATGGCTTTGTAATACGCAGGTCTATAAATTTGCCTTCCGGATCTCCAACGTTATTGCGTACGACTAGAATCAGCAAAGGGACACTCTCGAGAATGCCCGAGATTTTGGCTTCAGGACGGTGACGTCAAGCTGCTTTTCACAGGGGCTGGCTTCGTGTGTTCTTAAGAACCAAGTATTGAAATGCCGTTCATTTTCTCAACTTCGAAGACTTCATGCGGGGCAAGGATGCAGCACACAGAGTTTCTTTGAAGCCCTGTGCATACTCAGCAGCCTTAAAAAGGAGAAGCCGTCCCCGTCGCTTGGAACAAGCCGATACCTGGCTGTACGCGTGCCCCTGATCGTTAGCGGAACGATCTATAAACTAAGACTCAAGTTTTTCTTTCAAACCGACCTGCGGAAGGAAGAAAAGGTGGCACATGATAGGTCGATATACCGGCAGGTGCGAGAGGAAGATCGTTCGAAGTGCGTCGCGACATGTATTGATGTGAAGTCAAGCCGACAAGTCAGGCGGCCAAGAAGCTGGCTTTGGTTCCGTATTGCACTGTTCGGCATCTAGTAGTTTTTATGCAGTAAATGTGGACAAAATATGGTGTTTTGTTGGTTTGCCAAGTATTCTGTTTTTGTAAAAAAATAACAGGCTCTTCAAGTTCTTCCAGTACAGGCGTCAAAGGCGAAGAAGAAAGTTTTCCGTCTTTTAGAAGGCTTCACCTTGAAAAGTTGTGCGCTAGCGTTTAAAGGTTAAAAGGTCTCTACCTTGAGACTTTTTTTTTCTGCTAAGGCTGGAATAACGCTACATAAAGCTCTCATAGAGAGATCGACTTGGCAGTAAAAAGTTCCGAGACTGTGGCAACGGTAGCTTGCCATCATTGAAGGTTATTTATCGTTCTTCCGTTCGCAACTCAAGAACTGTTCTTTATTATCTGATGCAACAAAATTCACCAGACACAAACTGGCTTAGTACTGATGCAGTCGACTTGTTTTAACACCTTTTAGGCCCTGTGCTACAACCCTGCGTCTTTTTCTTTTGCGCTGTTTTCGAGGATTCATTTTGTAAAGGGTAGAGTCGCAAACAAGCAGAAAAGCAACAAAGGTTCTGTGCAATATACAAAAGCAGTAGCCTTCTAAATTCCATATTTTTTAGCTTATTTAGGCAGGGGCTGAATTACAGGTGGGAGTTGGACTTCTCGGTTTGTATTTCTTGAAAATACGGCGGACTTTATTTGGATTTTATTTCAGGACGCTACTTTCGTTTATTTTTCGGCGAGTATTATTTTCGACGAATGAAATACTGTCTTTTTCGGTGACAATGTAGCAATTCTTTGTGATAAAATGTCGTTTAAAGTCTATTTCGGCATGTTTTCGTCCTGACGAATTTATTTACCAGTAATTAACTTGCAAACTATACGACTTGGAGCTGTGCATTACAAAAAATTGCTACCCTCATTTAAAGAGTCACTCAAATTAAATAAACACAAAACGGCAGTGGAAGTTTACTTCTATAAACTCAGCTGACATGTTGTCATTGCGTTGTCACGCTGCTTTGAGCGATGAAACTGGCGCAGAGTCGTCGCAATAGCCACACACTTTTACGTGACGCCCAATCGAAGTTTTGTGTCCATGTACTACATGCATTTGATTAACAAAATTAACCAACTAACTGCTCTAATCAGGGGATGATAGTGAAGAAACACAGCTTAGCTAGAAAGCAGCTAAGAGATGATGCTTACATACTGCTATAGCTTACACGCCTCTGAAGAGGAATGTAAGCTAGCGGAGCAATACCTTAAATCGCACAACTGCGGTGCTTATCCTACAGTGCAAACGTCGCATCATGTCCCTGCTTCCGTACTTAAATAATTTTTAATTTCAAGTGAGTGTAACTCGCATTTATCAGCCAGCTAGCTATGCCTTGGAAGCCAAAAGTACTGTCGTTTTTCGGTTAAAACCGAATTTCAAAAAGTGAATTTGGCGTACTTTTATCGTTTTGTTCTTCCGAAAAGTCCAACCCCTAATTATAGCAGACTAAAGCCTGGCCACAGGCTCATCAGTGGCTTGCCTCATGAGGTCATCAAAATGTATTACCCTACTGACGTTCACAGGGGCACTCTGATGGATTGTGCGCAGTTACGGCCAATAATAGGGGATCCGTGGGGGGTCTCAAGGATCTGTTGTGCTGCGCCCATTTTTAGATCGAACGCCATCATCGCCTTGTTTTTGTTGCACAACCGCTGCCAACAAACACATTGGGGCGCGAAATCTCCTAGTCAGCTCTGTGCTATTTTAGACCCTGTACGTGCTGGGCCCAGTCTTCGTGTATTGAGGACCTGCCAATGAGTTCCAGCTCAAAACTGTTTGGGAGCTTGCGCGAAAAATTTCACACTGATTAGAATACGCCTTCCGTAAAATATAATAATGGTAGTGTTTATGCGTTGAGTGACGGTGCTAGAAATGGGGTTATGTTATGGCGCTCAAGGCGGTTCCTGGAAAGTGAACAGCCGGAGCTAACGTGATATTTTTTTTACTCTTATCAAAATTAGAAAAGCAGGACACGTAGCTTAAAAAAGCGTATGCAGTTAATATTTGAGCCATAAAAAAACTGGCCTTGCAGAAGAGAGAGTGAGAAAACCGTTTTATTAACGAATATTGTTATTTGGTCACTTCAGACATTTCTGCGAAGCGATGAAACAAGAAGCTTTAATGTCTAAAAGCTAAATTTAGTCCTTCAGCTGTTTATATGAAATGCTGAGAGAGCGGCTCAGCCTTTAAAGAACCCCGTGATATCATTTACTCGTAGCCTCGCTTCACGCAACGAATAACCGAGGGCAAGTCTGGAAGCATTGTAATTTGTTTGGCTTCAGCGGGATACTGTTGTGTGCCATGAGTTGAATATATTGAAGCCTTTGTGGTGGTTATGATAGTGAAGAGGACGTTCTGGCTAACTTCGCTCTTTTTTTTTTTTTGAGAGAGAGAAATATTCGCGCAGACGCAGTAAACGGCCAAGACCCGTGGTTCGTCCGGCCTGAAACTTTCCTGTCCAAAAGCGGAGGGCATTGCACTTTTGTGTACCTCAGGGAAACGTCTTTCGTCGGGAGCCGCTGGAACGCGTGCGGGCGAGTGGTTTCCATTTCAGTGTGCCTCTCTGTTTATTGGCAAGGCCGAAGAGACAGTGGAGCGGGGAAAGTATCTACGACTTCCTGTCCGCGATGCCCATTTTTTTTTGTTCTTTCGAGCGCACCGAGTCGGTTCTCGGAGGATGGGAAAATGGCATGACGCCGACTTCGTACCCGGACGCGGAACTCTGGAGTGCTTGCAATCACAGAGAGAACGTGAAGAGAAAGGGGTTTTCTGTCAGCCTTCCAGTGGGACTGTATAGGGAAGCAAGGCTCGAAGCATCAAAGTTAAAAAAAAGAAAAAAAAATGGGAAGGGGTGATGCTGGCAGTATATACCGCTACGCCATGGCGACTCAATTTTTCGGCTTTGTTTGCTAGAGTTAGAGTCTAACTGGTCCTAGCTCAAGAAAAGGCATGTAAATTTTGTTGAAGTAAAATATGCGAGGCGCAAATGCTGTTTACACATATCCAGCATGCTAGCATTATCTCTGCCATCGAAAAGCCCGTAAATGAAACGATACCGTCGACTTTGCATTGACGCTTCTTTTCACGCTGCTCAAATAGCCAGGAGTTGAAAGAAAATTCTGGCGATTCCCCAGTAAAGGACGCTTTTCGCTCTGCCAGATGCGGGAAAACCAGGCACACACCGAGTTAGTCCCTGCCATGTTTACCATGTTCGGCGCGCAGAAACCTTTCTAGGTGTGCACTCACGCAATTTTTATACAGTGTTATACGAAATTTCATAGAATGCCTTTACGCAGAAAGCTATCGGTGCATGCAGGATCGTTTATGTTTGTGTAATGCAAGCTAAAGTACCATGGTTTTCGGAAATGGATGGAATACAACAGATATCAGGTTCCTTTATTTCGATGTATGAAGCTGAAATGATTGCAAGATAACAGACATTTTACATGCTGGAAGGCCAGATCTGTTATGATTATCGATGGGAGGCGATATGCAGCGTGTTTGTGAATGAACTGATTGTGTATTATGAAATGATAACATAACTTACGGAATAAAGTTATGGTATCAACTTTCCATTGAGATGCCAGATATAGAACACTCACGCTACCTTTCCTGGCGATTGTACTTTCTTCTCGCTGATGTAAACTATAAACCCAGTAGGTATTTTGAAGAAGTTCAAGCGAAGTTATCTTTGAATCATGAATAGAGCGTTAAGCCACCATGGCTTAAAAAAAGAGTAGGACGACTTAGTGCTTTAAAAGGATTGAATTTAGTAGAAGGGAATGCGAAAAAACTTCCGGCGCGAAAAAATGCAGCATTCTGTTTACGTGGTAGAGATAGGACAGGTAGATTGGTTTCTTGCAAGCACAAAGTAAACAAGGGAGATTGCCCCAGGCAAAATTACTGAGGCTTATCTCTCGTTTGTTCATTTCATATTCTGTTAGCATTGTTAGGTATAGAATCCGTGTGAAGCTCGTACGTTAAATAAGATGCAGCGCGAATGCCGAAGTTTGTAAAAGATATTTGCAATACATGGGCACAACGTGGTCGCTCAGTGGCTATAGTGCTTGGCTACTGACCCGAAAGACGCGAGTTCGATTCCGGCCGCGGCGGTCGCATTTCGATGGAGGCGAAATGCTAGATGCCCGTGTTCTGTGCGATGTCAGTGTATACGGAAAAGAACTCCAGGTGATCGAAATTAGCCGGAGCTCTCCACTACGCCTGTCCCTCATAGCCTGCGTCGCTTTGGGATGTTAAACCCCATAAAGCCATAAACCCCATAAAGCCACATCACATGTGCACTCTGAAGAAGCCAGTATTGTGACTGGACGTTCGACGCGAGCAAGTCGTGCGCAGCGAATGTTATTTCCGCTCTAACCCTTACCTTGCATGGCTTCCCTCACTTATCTGCAAGCTTATCTTGAAACAACGACTCAAGAGACTAAACAGAATGCCTTGTGGGAGGCAGTAAATAGGAAACGTTGTGCGATCATATTCCACGAAGTGTGTACGCGCTGCTTTATTGAGCTACAAGCCACTAACAGTTCTTCGCACAGCGTTCCTTTCACTAACTCTGCTCCGTACTAGTATTTCCATAACGTATACTTTCAGTGCCGGCCGTGTACGCAAAGGGTT
This sequence comes from Amblyomma americanum, assembly GCF_052857255.1. Lineage (NCBI taxonomy): Eukaryota > Metazoa > Arthropoda > Arachnida > Ixodida > Ixodidae > Amblyomma > Amblyomma americanum. The sequence goes on from NC_135502.1 coordinate 41,303,728, forward strand.
TCCACTTTTGCCGGTGCGTGTTTTTCCAATAAATGACTTGCGGCTTCTATGTGCGCGTGCGGTATTTGAACAAAATTTCGTTAGGAAGGCACACGCCATGTTTCGCGACGCGTGATCTCGCAGTGCCGAGGATTGTTCCCAAGCCGTCCTGCTGTCTGGTTAGACGCTGGCGACAAGCCAGCAAAGCAGGAGTCTGAGCTATTGCAGCACCAATGCATGCGTGGCTCGATTCGTTCTTAGGTACGACGACAATACTACCTCGGCTCGTTTTGCAATCCCGGGGGAAATTAAAGCGTGGTGGTCTGTATACTACGTGCGAGACATTGTATCCAGCGACACGTCTGGCAGCTATAGAGAAGGGGACGTGGAAAAACTGTGCGCCCGTGGCGAGATTGTGCGCCAAAGCTCGGCATTTTGAACAAAGTTGTCTACTACGCTGAACACGAGCGGTGCATGTTGGGTACGTATTGCGCGCATACGCGTGCCTGCGTGTGTTTTGGTTAAAAAACTATGCTCTGTCGGTGTTTACGAAAACAAAAAACCTTTTAACAACTTCAAGACCCAGGTTGCTCTTCGCGAGTAACCTTTGGTGACGAATCATTAACTGAACTGCTAACTGATAGCAGAGGCTTTATGAGATGCCCATTTTACTTGTTCTTTGTGTCATAGTTTTAGTTCGTTACCATTAGAAGCCCAACCACGGAGAAAAAGCGACTAGCGTCCAGTGGCGCATTGGTTTGAAACACCTACCACCTGCCATGTGTGGCAGGTGGCAATGCGGACAGGGGAAATCTCCGTCTCCACTTGTAGGGGAGAGGATGGACTCAGCGATGGCGATAACAGCAAGTGCGCTCGACGGTCGATGAATGATATAAAGGCCGCCTATTTCAGCCACGCTCAATTTGAAGACAACATGAACATTCAAGATAAGAGGCCATGTAAGGACGATAGTCATCTCGAGCAACGTGGAAGCTTACGCGCGTAATAAAGATTTTTCTAGAGCGCTCTTACAACGTTCTGGTCGATTCTTGCCTAGCAAACACTGATAGGCTGTGCCGCCGGCGATAAACAAAGCGCAAATGTAAAGATGTAGAGATCCAAGAGATCGAAACCGACGCTTCCCGGCAATAATTACACTGTCCGTACACAATGTCAGGAGCTAATAAGAAGACATCATTGATGTGAATTTGAATATTGACTGGATATCACTGCGTAATTCCCTCCATCGTATTTATATTCCATTTTTGAAACCCTTTTTATGCACACATTTTTTGCGGTTGTCGCAAATATGCGCGGTTATAAACTAGTGACCGTGAAATGAAGCTGAGAAAATGCGCTGGCCAAGAGCGGAGCCGCGAGCGACACACGCGCTCTCGCCGATGATCCCAGCCGAAGAGGGTGCGCTCTCCCGCGCGGGCAGCATCGTGCCGTCCGTGGAGCCCTCCCCTGTTATAATAATAATAATAATAATAATAATAATAATAATAATAATAATAATAATAATAATAATAATAATAATAATAATAATAATAATAATAATAATAATTTATTTCCATCACCACAGTGCCGGAGGGGATGGGAATAAAAGCGCTTATCGCTTGACAAGGTCCCCACCCCCTGTACAGCAAGTGGGCAGTGGCATGCGACGGCACTTCTTTGAACCGACAAATACACAATCACCAGTGCGTGTAGAAAATAAATACGGGTTGAAGCAATACGGATAAAAGCAACAAAAAAACGAAAAAACCCCGCTGTTATAAAGACTATAACAAGAGCGACCAATACATGAAAAAAATATATTTAAAGTATAAATACTAGGCAAATGTGTCTTCAGAAATAAAGTAGCCGAGGAGGTCAGAGCAACTAATGTTTCCTATGTCAATATTTGCAGCAATCAATCTATTCAGGAGTGAGCGAAGTTGGAATGTTACCATTTGGCGTCGATAGTTTGTTCTTACTACAGGTACTACACAGTGTGGTTTGCGACGGCGTGGGTACGTGCACTGAAATAACTGAATCGGGGATAAGTCAGATATATTTGTTATGCATCTTCTTTGTTCTATTTTATGGGTGCGTAATAGTTTATTTGCATACAGGTTGAAAACGTTAATAATCTTGTGCCTGGAAAATAGGTTTTTAGTTGAGTATCTACTTGGCAGGTTATGAACAATTCTAAGCTAACCAACCATGGAAAGTCACGTGGCGCGCCCCTCCTGAGGCGAAGTCGTGGGAGGGTGCACCGCGGGAAAGCAAACCACAAGGAGAAGCGTGGGGCTGAATCCCCACAAATTCCAGCCGCGGGGGTCGCATTTCGATAGAGTTGAAATGCTAGAGACCCGGGTAGTGTCTGACGTCAGTTCACGTTAAAGAACCCCAGTTGGTCGAAATTATCTGGAGCCTTCCACTAAGGCCTCCTTCATAGCCTGAGTCATTTGTGCAAGCTAAGTCCCATAAACCAAACCGAAAATAAGAGTTCTGATTCATCAGGTATTGGGCACTTGAACAGCTGGCGGCTGTTGCCCACGCTTGATTTATTTATTGATTGATTGATTTATAGGGTTTCACTTCCGAAAGCGACTCGGGCTATGAGGGACACTAGTGGAGGGCTCCGGAAAATTTCAACCACCTGGGGTTCTTTGACGTGCACTGACATGGCACAGTACACGGGCCTCTAGCATTCCGCCTCCATCGAAATGCGACCACCGCGAACCCGCGCCTTTCCGGTCAGAAGCCGATCACCTTAACCACTGACCCACCGCGGCGGCTTCCAGCGCAATAACCAAGGCTTCATTGCTGCCGTCTTGTCGTAAAGGTCATCAGCTTTTGTTCTTCGAATTCAAATTCAAGACTCGCATGTCAGGCTGTCCCACATCTGATCATCCCGAATTTAAATGAAGCCTCTGTCGGTACGTATGTCAATTTCTGCAGCGATCCAATTTGCACTTCCTATCTTAACTCTGGCTGTCTTGCGTCACGTCAGGTTTTGGGGTGATTGAATTTCAGCACTCCGAGGGCTCCGATGTCTAACCTTGTTATTACTTCGCCTAAGAAACAGCCCCTTTCCTGGCCACTTCTATATGCGTGCATATTACAGCGGTTTGTACGTGACTCACCAGCATTGCCTATGCTAATGTGAGAATTTATTGATCCAACAGACGCTGGAAAGCATGCAAGGTTGGTACTGGAAGCTGCGCAGATACCGTTGGTCCAGAAATGTCTTCGTTCACGCATGCCGCTTCCAACTTTACGTGTGCCATTTTTTTCTTCAAAAACTCTCGCGTGATAGGCAGAGTATGTTTAGACTCCTAGCCGTTCGATACGTTATCTTGTTTATGCAATTAATTTTTTGCATCTGCTTCGTGAAAAGAGTTTGCCTACACAGAGTGTTTTTACGTACTCGGCACAATAGCCATAGCCATCAACCACAACACAACAGACCTTGCGATGCCATTATCAGCCGACAAGACCGACATTACTGCAAAGGCAGAGTCGTATCGATTGTGTTGCGTGGCCTCAGTCATCAACTCAATAAACAAGAATAAGATTTCTCGATTGCATGGCCGAAAGGCAAACGGTAAGGGGGTTCAATGTTTTCTTGTTTTGGGGTCTCCCGGCACCAGTGTTGTCTTCCTTTCAATGTCATTAGCAGTCAGTCGCCGATGTACATACACGGAAAAAAGCATTATAAAGCAGTTTTCTTTTTTTATGTTTACAATGACTGCACCAGCGCAGCTACCTTCCCAGTACGATTTCATTCACAGAGGCAGTTTCAGAGAGCTCTGAAGTTTCACCTAGAAATGATGCACAGGCCAAATTTCAGAGCTCTTAATAACAATAAAGGAAGAATTGGCGTGAATTGTGCGCAATATTCACACAGCTGGCGCGTAAGTAGTTTCCTTTTTTTCCGTGTTGAAGGGCTTTCTAACCGCTTCTACTGGTCTGCTCGGATATCGGAGAACCCCTGTGATGCGCCCTAACTTTCATTAATTCATACTGTAGTCAGTACTGAATACAGCACAAAGATTAATGCATCGCGAATCACCGTGTTTCACCTATGTAAAAGGTTTGAAGCGCGTTATCGATATGACTCGGGCCATACAGCGGCTTTCGAAGGAAATTACATTGCGAATGCTTCCATATCATGAATATCTATGACGACTAAACAAACTATTTAACCAGCCACTTAATCAGCAAACCGACAATCGGGATCCCTCCTACACATACGCGATGCTGACAGTTATTCCAGCGGCAGCCGCACACGCACTCACCGAAGTTTATTGTTTATTTATTTATTATTTATTACAATACCCTCAGGGCCCGCAGGCTGTTATAGAGGGGGTGGGTGAAAAAAACAAACACCGTAAACGTACACGCAAAAGGCAAAAAAAGGCAAAAATCATGATGCTGTTCGATGACATACTTAGTGATAAGTGGCCTAAATGATTTAAATGAGTTAAAACGGCATGTTAAAACCTGAAGGAGTTAAAGCGACATGAAGAAAGACAGAGCGGGAGCCTTGAGTTTAGCTGCGGAACTGCCTTGAGTCTGAATCACCGCGGGCGGATATAGCAGCTTCTCGGTTTTTACGGACAGCCGTGAAAAGAACAGCGAACGAGAGCAAAAAAAAATAATAAAGGTCTAATTCATCGAACAAAGTGCAAGCGTTAACCGTTGGTAGTAAACGCCCGGTGTTCCCAGACGATTCGCGTTAACGAAGTTTCGCCGGTGGACATTTCTAACGACCCAAATCAAAGCGGACGCTAAAGTCGAGGAACATAAACGACAAAAAACGAGAAGCAGAGCTGAGAAGGAATTCATTTTTTACGCTGCTACGAAGACGGAGGTCTTGGCGACCCAGTCAATGAAGCTCCCCGCGGATACTTTTTACTCCGTCTCGCGATATTTTCGAATTTCTTCGTCGTCTTGGATCGATCGGGGCTCATTGAGCGCGACGGAAGATATGCAGACGCCCCTACCTAGCACACGCATGACGAGTGCGCTGGGCCGTTCGTGTTCGTTTTGGTTATGCCGAACAATGACGACCGCCGCGCACCAAACCCGACACAATAAAAAAAAACGCAGATTTGAACATAGTCGTGTTTTCGTACATTTTTCGCGCCTTCACTCTGTGCTGGGGGCTTTATTTTGCTTACTCTCGCGCCTTCCGTGTTTGATCTAAGAATCAAAGACGACGTTCTTTCAATCAAAGTTTTGACGGCTTGATTTGTTTTATGAAATCATACCCAGCTTGTTATCTGAACCAGCGAACGCTTCTTGGCGGTTACGTGGGTGTCAGCTAGGTGCCTTTTATCGGCTTTCCGGCGAGTGGAGGCGCGAGCTATAGACGAAAATAGGACTACGTTTAAATCTGACACGGAACGCAAGCATTGTGCATGTCTTTGGGCATACAGTGCCGAAAGGCAGTCTCTGTGCCGTAGCTGGAGCGTCTTGATCCACGGCCGCTGGCGGAGGCGAAGATTATCGGACAGTGGATGCGGCACCCGTTGGCGGTGAAGGTCTGCCAAGCGTTGCTGTTTTTTGAGCGCGTCGGCCCTGAACGACAGGCTTTGATTTTGCCGCATGCTTTTTGGCTACTGACTTCAATATTCTAACTTTCTTTTCTCCTTCACCTTTTGTATTCCTTTTGCCCAGTGTAGGGTAGCAAACCGCCTTTTTTTTCTCCCGATAAACCGATCCTCCTCCTCCTCCTCCTCCTCCTCCTCCTCCTCCTCCTCCTCCCCCGGCGGCTTAGTTTTCTACACAGTGACGGAAGCATCAGCGCGGCTGTTCCGCGTACTGACACTGGGTGTATGAAGTCCGACGCCATAAAGCTGTCTTCATATAGCAAAATTCGGTAGCATGAAAGCGAACAATCAGTGCACAACCCGTATACGAGACAAGTGACTGGCGCTCGTCAAGACTCAGCGTACATGCACGAAATAAATTCGGAAGAATTCGGATATACTCGGCCTTAAAGAAAGCTCCAACCTCCTTATTCCACGGAGAGGGAGAGCAGTTTTGTAGCGATAGCTACATTACGGTCGCATTTCGAGCCTTCAGCGTGGCTGCACTGCCACCCTATGGCTGCGCCGCCACACTGTCACGTGGTTGGTCACGTGGTGCGGATCAGCTGGCTGCCGGCGGCGCGGCGCCGTGGCTGATCCCGTGGTTCTTCACGTGGTTGCTTACGTGACCAAGTTCAACTCGGCCAGCTGTAGCTATCGTGTCACTCCAGGTTTAACCAGAGCTAAACCGCCGCCAATTTTTTTTTAATTTACTGAAAACTAGGACCTATACGTACTCCTCCTCAAGGAGAACTGTGTTCAGGTTCGTGGCATACAGATGAGAAAACGTTGGTGTTAAAATGCTCGGAATTATTATTTTAAGCTAATCAAATTTCATCGCACAAGACGAGTACTGCCGTGTTTCAAGAAATGCCCCGTTTTGAACAAAACGAGTGATTACAAGTTTTTATAAGTGATGTGAAAACTACAACGGCAGGGCAACGGGGTAAAGTCAGCTCCGTTTGTTAAAACGACGAATTAAACAAACGAAGCCAAGCCGCCGGGTTAGTGCAACGCAAGTTATCTCATAAATATCTGATTGCCCCCTCCTTTATCAGCGCAGTTATCACCGTATTACTGTAATTTATACAGTTAAGTCGCTGAAACTTAAGTGAATTTAACATGTGTGCTGATTCCATAGAGGTGCGGGTAGAGAACAACTCGAGATGCGCTTTCTGATACCTGTTCAGTTGCCACGTGGACAGAACAGCAGATAGAAACCACGAGAAAGCGCATAACCGGTAAGAATTCTAGTCACCCAAACAGCAAGTGCGTTATTTACTAATACGTTAATTGGAGGGGTCAGTGCAAGCGGGAATGGCGACCAACGTCTCTCAGTAGCCGGTGGCCTACCTGCCACGGTGGGCAGGTGGAACTTGCCCATCAGACTAGAAACAAAGTTAGTATAGTTCACATACGAACTCAGTATATTATCTACACGAATATAGTGTACTGCCTGGGATACAATGAACCTTAGTAAGCAACCTCGGATATAAAGACCCCTTCGTGCGTTAACCTCGAATACAACAAACTTCACTGTGTTAGCCTCGGATCTACCCGAAGCTATGCTTGCCACTTCGAATATAACGAACCTATGTATACCACACATCCGGTATAACGAACTTTAGTGTCAGCCTGGGATATAAGTAACGTTTGGCTGCTAACGCGTTCTAACAATCTGCCGAGCATTTGCTGAGTTCTTGTTTTTTGACCTCAACGTCCCCGAAATAAAGCAAAAGTCACGCGTACATATTATTCTAGAAACTACACTCTCATTCCCGCTGCAGCTAACAGCCCCAAAGCACGAAACACGCTTCGGAAATGCGTGAACTGCGAGCAAACACGAACGGCAGTAACGAACAGGGTGAAACGTCGCCTGATTGCTCAATCGTTCGTTCCTGGAGCGTTCTCCCCTACAGGAGTGGCCTCGAAGCGCGCCTTTATAACAGTTCGGCGCCCCCTTGCGTCGGGTCGGCGGCTTCAGTCCGGAGCAGTCCCCTTTCTCTCGGAAACGGGGCCCCCCAGCGTGAGCTGTCGCATGCATCAGAGAGCACGTGTTCTCCATCCGAGCCGAGCGCTTTCGCAGCCGCTGCCCGAAAACGTCGGATGCAGCCAGCGGGTCGGCAGCACAGCACCACGTGAAAATAAACGCCGCCCTGGGCCTCTTCCATCCGAGCTCTGGCGGCGCCAGCCGCGCGAAGACCTACGCGCCCGTATCGTTTCCCTCTCTCCCTCACTGCCTCCCTCCTTTTCTCCCTCGCAGCGCATGCCGGACCAATCGCAACCCTGGCTAGCATTTGAGAAAGTTGTGCACAGGATTGCGGAATCTGAAAACGGCCAGCGCTCGAATCAAGGGGCATGCTGTTTCACTTGGTTGCTTTCCCGGTCCTTTTTCAAGCAGCCGGTCGTAGTTGCTATATATTAAAGCGCCCTTCGGGCGATGCGATGGTCAAGTCCTTAGTGGTAGAGCTATCAGAGATTGTAGACACCAGTATTGAATTCAGCAGGTCAGCTATGTGTTATCGAACTGAAAAACAAAAATACAAAGAGGAAATACATTTTTGTTGCGCCATTTCCAAACTAAACGAAGATTTAATGTACTATAATACCCAATGTGGCTCTACAAGAGACTCTTTTTTTCTTTTAATCTTCAATCTTCGGCGATGGTGGGTTCCGTGCTGAATGCAAAGTGTAAACGACAAAGTACGCAAAGCAACGAGACAAGGCAGGACCGAAAAACAGGGTCGTCTAGCGCTGTACCTTTATCAGCGTTCTCATTTGTTCCACGAAGGACAGAGTAATTCTGTGGCTAACGCTATTAAGAGTGAACCGTCTTTTAACATATACTATACGCATGCAAGCAGTCCGTTTTTTTCTGTTTTTGGTTTTTATAACTATAGATTATACTGCACCCAAGTCTCTACATTCTCGTAGTTGCGCTCCAGTCAAAATGGTTAAGCAAACTCAAGTGCTTTTCGCGCTGACGTAACAGTACCGCAGATTCCGCACACACCGGAGGCAAAGACAACTTTCCTGCGTCTTAAGAGAAAGCCGTGTGGAAAGATAGAACTCGGTTACCGTGCGTCTCCGATTCCTTCATACCTTAGCGGAACTGTGGGCTGCACTATTCGCCGCAGTGCACGGAAGTTCTCGGGCATACCCTAGCATCTCGAGGTCGCTCACTGGCAAAGCGAAAAAAAGAAGAAAAGATAAAAGTTATGGCGCCGTTGCGCGTGTGAGCGCTTGTTGCAACGGCCATTTTTTTTACTTTGCCTCCTGGGTGCCGCATCTCGAAATTTTTCCGATAGATCAGCTCGTTGCAGGAGCCAGCCAGCTGCGTTGCGTCTCCAAAAGACCGAAGCGCCGGGAAGCCATAAAAACGGCGCCAAATCGCGCGGCAGAGAGGAAGGGGAAGGGAAGGGGGGGGGGGGGGGGGGGGGGAAGGAGGAGTAGAGGGTGCGCTCGAGGCGCCGTTCCTATACAACGCGGCCGCACGCAAGGTAAAAGAAGTTGTTGCCGTGGTGCTGCCGTAAGTGAGCGCACATCTTGCAACATGTGCACGCGCGCTGTTTTCAAATCGCCGCACACACTACGCTACTACATTTTAAGCGGCTCATACAGGGCACGCCAAATAGAGAAAAAAAACGGGTGAAACCAGCCAGCGCTTCTGGACGAAACCGACAATCTGCGCGTTGCGCCAACAGCGTCCTCTATCCCGTAGTTAAATGCGGCGAGAATTCCTTCCACGTAATGCTCTCATTTGCGCTGTGATTTCCCCCTCTACTATAACACTAGACAGCTATGCTATGCTCGCAGCTAAACAGCTAACCGCAGCCTCTTTCCCCTCTTCTCGCTTCTCCACAGCCTACCTCGTACTCTCACTTCGCCGCTTCACTCATCACTCAACTGAGGTGAGAAAGCGGCGCCGCCTAGCGCCGAGGTTACGACCAAATTAAAAGCCCTTGCCTCTGGACGCCAAAGGAGGGAAGGCCTGCGCGATAAGCATGGTGCGTCCCCTGCGGCCCATTTACAATTAGAGCGGCTATCTGGGTTGCGAGCTCGACATAATATTAGCCGAAACATTACCGCGCAGAGAGCTTCGCGCAAGGGCGCTCTGTCTTGTTTATCCCTCGGTTCGAGCAAGATATTTTGTGAGCGCTAATGCGGCTGTTCCGTGGAGGAAGAGTCTGATCTGGCTTTCACCGAGGCAGAAATCACAACACAATCTCGTGAAGCAGAGGCTCGGCAGATAATGGATATTTCCTTTGAAGAGCAAGCAATTAAGACTTGCTGTGGGTTATCTTGCTTATTTGTGCGGTTTATAGTGATACGTGGAGTGGCGTCTTTTTTTAAGGCGCTGAACGTATACGAACAGGAGAACCGGAATAGTGTTGTTCGCGGTAAATATGACGTCACACGTTCACAACGCGAAGATCACGAATGCGGGAAGGGCTTCGATCGCCTCATGACAGCATGTCTCCCGCAGTTATTTCCCAGCGTTCTATAGCAGCGTGTTTTTTGTCCTTTTAGCACTTCACACGAAGGCTTTCTCTCTCTATCCTCTAGGAGTCGTTCAAAAACACATTTGTGCCGACATCCCTATCAGAGCAATACGAACATTCGGACAGACTGTCCGACCAAAGCTAGTGCGTTCACAGTAGACGCACGTTGTCGTGAATGTGATCGTGAATGCAAGCGATTGCGGCGTCAAGAATAGACACTCTCGAAGTCTATGCAGCCGCACATAAGTGACTGGCCGAATATACAGGTGAACAAAGTATCTTGGGATCGTGGACATATGATGCAGTATCAAGACCCCGAGGCACGCTAGATATTCTTCATTCTTGCGTCTTGGTAAATACCCTGTGTGCTCCTGCGATTCCTTTTTTTTTAAGAGAAAGAAGGAAAGGAGGTATGTTAAAAACAAGGTAATAATTAGAAGCTAGTAATATTGAACATCATTGAGTGAAGGGCTCAAAATATGATGCGTAAGCTTGCACGGGATCATTTTTATTTCCCTGAGGTAAAATGTCTCTCTTGCGGAATCCACTCGCACAGCCAAGGCAGGGTAGACTGTACTAAATGCTACGAGCACATGCAGTGGCTAATCTGAGCAGGCCGGAGTTTCTTGGTCGTGTCGATACGCAGCTAATAAACATCAAACATCAACCAGAAGAGCACCAAGAAGCTGCCTCGCGCTTCGTCGTCTATCGATCTGAGAAGTGTTTCGCACATAGAAAGCAAACAACTTTCATCTATTTTTTTTGTTCTTACGTGTATGGACATGCATGTGTACGCAGAGCACATTACAACTCGTTGGCCTCATTCGTTCTCCCCCATTAACTAGAAACAGCCCATCACGCAAGATGCCGACACCCACTCGTTAGGTGCTCGAACTCAACCCGCGTACTTCGCCTCGCAACGTTAAACATGCCGAACTGGGCCACCAGAAACGACCGGAAACTAGCACCCAGGCTAAAGAGCGGGCGCGCGCGGTATTCCACGGGGAGCCGCGCCGCTATGTGGGCTGCCACGCAGGTTAGCGCTAACCTTTTATGTATATTTCTTCTCCGCCGCTAACATGTCTCCCTCCACCGCAGCCCTAGTTTGCGCGGAAAAACTCTTCGAGGAGAAACAAGATGCCTACACACCACAGACTCCCCAACGTCCCTCTTCAGAAGGGAGCTATACAGAAGCGGCACCTTCATCTTTTCCGACTATATATAGGGGCACTAAATTACATAGCCGCAGCAAGCAGGGCTTCAAAACGAGCCCACTTGTTTGGCGCACTGTTGGGGGGGGGGGGGGGGGGGGGAGGCAACCCGCCGCGTTCGCCCTATTAGAGAACTTTAGCGAGAAACGTCTCTCCAGAGAGCTGCGCGGAGGAGGTTCACGGGGCTCGTGTTATTCCCCGTGGTGTTGCGGGCGAGCGTCGTCTTGTCGCTTATTTTGCTTCTATTTAGGACACTCCTCCGACGACCGAGCCGCGGCTATCAGAAGACGCTTGGCGTTAGCGCAATCTCGCGTTCCCATTAGCGCGATTCATTAGCGGCATGTGTAACCCGAGCTGGCCTACGTTAACCTCCCCACTACCTTGACGCATGGAGGTGACGCCACGCACTGCTTAGCGGTGCTGAACGTCTTGAAGGCGCGCAGCTCTCTGCAGCTCTGTGTCATGGCGTGGTGATTATATCTTCTCGCCGCCGCATTAGTAATGGTGCTATCGGCAGGGGTTAGTCATCGAGCCGTTTATCAAGTGTTTGTTAGTGAGCTTGTTGAAGGCTCTGGTGTGTGTTAGGAAAGTTATAACATTTAGTATACTGGCCGAAAAACCTCGGTCACGCCTTAATTCGCTCAGTGTTGCCTCCGAAATAAGTCTTGCTCTCGGAATAACTTTTTGTATTGACGGATGCGACTGTAAGACGTTACATTCAAATGAATGTTTGGAATAATCGCTTTTCCAGGAGCACATGACTTTTTGTTATTGTCCGACCTCTAGCCCCATGTCTTCATAGAAGAATGTGAACGCTATATATATCATACGTGAAGCGACGGCAAATATCTTTTGTGGCACCTTCAGTAGCTTCGTTAATTGGAAACGAGCTTTTGGCTTACTTCGTCTGCCTTTACGTGTCATGTTTTCCCATGACCCCGCGCTTGTTTTAGCTCACTAGTGTTCTTCCCTGTTCTTCGAGCTTAAACTGAACTGTAGTTGAAAAAAATAGAGCAGCCAGGAGGGCTGCCGGGCCCCACTGATGATGTTTCAGCGAAGTACAGTGCCTTTTGTATTGGCCCCATTGATAAAAATTAAGCTGTGGGATATAATGGCTGCGGTTTCCAGCGCAATTGACGGGGTCCTTTCGTTTTAGACTCCGCTATTAAAACACGTGGTGCTTTTGAGAAAGTTCGGATTAGACTAGAGTGCAACGTCGTTTTGCAACCACACTTTATGTTCTGCCTTCAGCAGGAACCCTCAAAAGTTAGGCATACATTCTTGTTACGCACTGAGCGACTGCATTCAGTAGTAGATGTAGAGAAATCGTTGCATGCCTGAAAAAGAAAAAAAAAAAACTTGGGGGCGTACGGTGGCAAAGCTCCTCTTGAAGCAGTTACCGCACGAAGCGATGTTCCTCGCGACGCGACGTATGTTGGCGACGGCCGTCACCTGTATACCGCAGCCGCTGATACACTCGCACGATGCGACGAGACTTGTTGACAGAGCGTCGCGTTTTCAGTGTAGCTTGGCCTGCTGTCTCTTCAATGTTCTCTGTTCACACTATCAGGGAAATATAACTACGCTATTAACCAGTTTTTAAGACAAAGAAAGAGCAGTAGGGTTCTAACGTAGTTAAACCGAGTAGTCGCGCGAAACCATGTGTTTAGCCTGGTTGGTTGGCTCATGGTTTTGCTTTGCTGGGTCGTCGCCAGGTCTGGAGACGATATTAGACTCAGACCGAGGTTAAGCTGATCCGATATATTCACGCCGCAGTTGGAAGTTGGTGAAGACGACGATCCCAGGTGGTCGAAATTATTCCGGAGCCCTCCACTACGGCACCTCTTCTTCCTTTCTTCTTTCACTCCCTCCTTTATCCCTTCCCTTACGGCGCGGTTCAGGTGTCCAGCGATATATGAGACAGATACTGCGCCATTTCCTTTCCCCCAAAAACCAATTAAAAAAAATTAAATTAAAAAAGTGTGCAATGCGCAGCGCGAGTGTGTGTAGAAGTTTGACTATTATGCGCATTAAGCCATATTCCCGTCTTCAGTCTCCTAGTTAACAGGGTCCCTGTCCTTGCGTCTTCCAATCTATGAGCCTACATACTATTATACTATTACTCCTTTTTCCTGTAAAAACGGTCCTGTATCCAGCAATTAACCGCCTGTGTCTTGGCCACTCCCCCGCAGTGGGTATGTGCCGGCATTGTTTGAGGCCGATAACAACAACAACTTTGACACGAGGCGTGATCGGCTGCGGCGATAGCATAGTGCTCTCGTGTTGCGGCCAGCGCAGCTGATTTGTTCGTGCAGCCGCGATTTCGAAACCCAGTCGCGGCAATATTCATTTTATTTCTCCATGGGCTGCTGCTATGCCAGGTTTCGGTAAAGTCACCTTCAAGGTCAGGCTGCATACAAACTCGGTGAGCCAGTTAGACCTCGTGAAGCAGCGCTTTCGCTCTAAAAACAAAAAAGAATTGATGAAAAAAGGAAGAAAACGCAGCGGTGCTAAAGCCTAGACTTGCAAAAAGTGAGGCATACGTTACAACACCCTTTTTTGTTTGGTTACTCCTACCAAGATTTCACGGAGCTGGTTCGATGCATGGATCACATGATAAAATTAGTTGTAAAAAAACTAAATAGTATGTGGTAGACAGATGACATGTAGTAGGATCGATGCCAAACCTTTATTGTTTAAAATAGCTGGTGAATAAACCTAATATCCCATCATACATCCACATACGTCATATGTGCTGTTCATATGACGCCGACCTTAAAAGAGGCGATAGATATGATCTTGATGACAGTGTGATCTTCTTGATCACAATAGATAATATGGCCTTATATTTTACAATACGATATTTGTTTCCTTGTTTTCATTCTCCCGTTTTTCCTCTAATTCTCCCGAAAAAGTTTTGAATCCGTACCCGAAAATGAAAATTTTACTGATCGAATGCTCTAATGCAGCTACGGAGAAGTATGCCTTTAGGTCTTCGAATGAAGACGTAGCTGGAATAGTTAGCCAGCTTAGCTGATATTCAAGTTCGATGTGCACGTGCAAACGGTGAGTTTTCGAACATGTGGGAAATATTCGTTGTTTGAGTGCTATCCTCCGTGAAAATTGCCAATTCAGCATTATAGGAAAGGAAAGACGAAGTATCTGCCTCATTTCTCGGCGGTCACCCGAACCACGTCGCGATGGAAGAAATGAGCGAGGGAGTGAAAGAAAGAAGAGAGAAAGAGGCACCTCAGTGGAGAGATACGGATTTTTATGGCGTTCTTTAACCCTTTCTCTCTCTCGTCTTGTGTCACCGGCAATCACCGCCATCCCCGCTCCAGACGCGCACGAGTTATCGGTGCCGGAATTACGCGAGCAACCACGCAGGGGCGTTGTTAACGTTTTCTCACATAGCACACCACACAGGCGCCTTTTCCATTTCGTCCGCATTGAAATGTGGCAGCCACGGCTGGGTTGGAACCCGCGTAATTAGGTTGAACAGCCGAACGCTGTAACCAATGAGGCACCGTGGCGGGTAACCTGCGTGCTCGCGTGCTTACCCCGCAATGCTGGGTGTACACTTCAAGCTGACTGCCACCCTGGGTGTGTCTAGGCTTATGGAATCTTTAGACATCAATATGGTAACTTTTCTTTGAAGCAGTCATAACTCATCGCGCCATCGTTGTTTTTCTTGAATGTTTCTTAAATGTTCAGTTGAAATTCACTTGTTGGCTGTAGTACGCAACTGCCTGTAGAGTGTGCAGGAGATTTGTTTGCACTTCTGAACTCGCATGCACCTCGTGCGAGGCAATATTTGGTTCTTTTAGTTCTTAACAGCTGGTGGAAACAGACCACCGAAGTATTGAGCTCAAAATGAACACAGTAAGGGGCGATGGAATGCACTGAGTGGCGAGTTGTGCTATCAGATAAACGCGCGCGTGGACTGCAAAGCAAATTTCATCCTCATCATCATCATTTATTAACCCTTAAGGGTACCGTAGGGACATTACATTGTGTCCCGCTTGTCGATAGAGCATCTACTGAAGTATGAATGCTCTTTAATAAAAAGGGAAATTGCAAACCCTCTGATATGGCTCCGCAGACGAGTTTATGCTCGTAATGCCACTAGCGGTCAAAGTCATTGTCAGTTTTCGCCTCTCTAGGACACTTCAGGGGGAGTGTCTTAACCGAAAGGCACAAAAAACAAATTCTTCTTCATTAACTATGCATTGAAACTATCGACTTGGCCCCCCGTTTGAGCCAGCCTACGGCGTCGTCTCTATCCAAAGCCCGGCCGTCGATTAGGGTAATTGATTGGCGGGTTGTGTCGGACCAGGGTCGCTACTTGAGAGGTGCACCTGCGCTTTCATGAAGCTCCCGCCGGTTGATGTCCTGCTTGCGTTCCCTTCTCGGTGCCCTCACTTAACTTCTGGAGCAGATGGCGCCTGCGATGAGTTTATTTTTTGTCAGCTTCTGTGTTTTTCTCTTTCGCATCGATTCAAGTTGCTCTTCTATACTTAATATCTCTGGGGACAGTGGCCTAAACCAAGTTCTGGATGTGTGTAGGGCGTGTCTACACGAGACAGATGTATGCGATGTAATCACGGCAGGGATTCGTGAAATAGAAATAATGTCGTAAATTGGCGACATTGTTTCACGGCGTAGATGCGCACCTGACAGCTTTATTTTCTGCAAGGATGTTTTTTTCACTATTATTTCTGTCAGGAGCGGTGGCTTTAAAATGCGCAGGAATTTTTCATGACTTCTTAGACTTCACTTTTACGTTCAATGTTATTGTGAAGAAGTAGGGTTGAATGGCTGTTACAAGGAGCAGAAAGAAACAGGACGCCTGCGTGTGGTTTGGTGCGCACAGTTCTTTTTACGATTTTAGCCTCTTTTAACGCGTTACTCGCATCCGCCTGAGCGTGTGTAACTAATAATGCTCCCAAAAAATTAACGCTTTGTGGGTACATGAAAAAGTCAGGCTTTCGCTACTAACGCCATAGATTCGTGTTGCAATTAACTGCTCTTAGCGTTCCGCTCCCTGAGTACAACTCTTGTTCTAGTTGGATACGTGACGCCTCACCACTGCCATGCGACTGTATTTCTCGCTTCATCTCCAATGGAAGGTTTTCAAAAATGTTCAAGCTGGCATTCTCGCATTTCACATTGATAAATAAATGGCACGCATGCCGACAGACAAAAACGAAATGTTCAGGAGGAGGAGGAGGAAAAACATTTATTCAGAGCATAAAAACTGGGTGGGTTCAGTACGAGAACCCATTGGTCACCATCATAATCCGACCCCTCTCAACCAGCGACTTCTGGTCGAGGGGGCTACGACTATTAAGGGTTGCCTCCCAGCGCTCTTAAGTCTGATCGGGATAGCTGTCCAAGTCTGGGTTTTCTTGACATTCCCAAACCGCGTGAAAGAGTGTGCCAACTGCTCCACAGAAGGGTGCAGGACGAATCGTAGGTGTCTGGGTACTATTTACTCATTAGGTAAGGATTGGGCAGAGTACTAGTTTGTAGTCGCCTGATTATGTGCTCTTCATATTTACTTAAGGTTTTATGAGGAAGAGGATATTTCCTTCTTGTGATCTTGTAGTACTCCGTAATTTCTGCGTAGCTTTAAGGGTGAGGGGTTGTCAACTGTGTCAGAGAGAGGCTGCGTGCCAGATGCTCGGAGGAGGAGAGCTCGAGCAGCTGTGTTGGCCGCCTCATTGCCCGTCGTTGAGAGGTGCCCTGGCGTCCAGAAGATCTGGATGTTGGAAGGATTAGACCTTTCCAAAATTTCCCAACACGGAGCGTCAACGCGGCCTCTGAGGTAATTGCGTACCGCTGCTTGTGAGTCGGACATAACCGTTGCCTCGCTGTTCTTTGATATCGCTAGTGCGATAGCTGCTTCTTCAGCCGATGTGGTATCCACCGCTTGGATAAGGCTGCTTGCAATGATATCTCCCCGGGGTGAAACTGCTGCAATTGCCGCGACTCCGTTAGCGGGTCCAGCCGCATCGACGTAGATCGTGTCCTTGTTTCCATCCCAGCGCTTAGAGAGGTGTCTAGCTCTGGCTAGTCTCCGTCCTCTGTTATATTCCTCATCCATGCGTTTTGGTATGGGGTGAGTCGTAATGTGTGATCTCATCTGCATGGGCATGTCGATCTTGTCAGCGACTTCCCGGGGTGGACTGATTCTCAGCTTCTGTAATATTTTCCTGCCAGGCTTAGATGTTGAGAGCCTGACAATTTGATTTACACGGTGGGCCTCTATTAGTTCGTCGATGGTGTTATGAATCCCCAGCTGTAATAAGCACTTAGTGGATGTGCATAAAGGGAGTCCCAGCGCCGTCTTAACTGCCTTTCGAATAATAACATCTAGTTGGTATTTCTCCTTTTTGCTAAGCCGTAAGTACGGGGTGGCGTACGTTAGTTTAGAGAGAATGAAAGCCTGAACTAATCTTAGGGCCTCCTTCTCTCCTAGCCCATTTCTTTTCTTGATTACCCGGCGTAGCATTCCAGAGACTTGTTTGGAATAGGCTTGGAGCTGTCTGATTGTAGTGGTGTTAGTGTTGCCGCTGGGTATGATGGCTCCCAGGATCTTGATCTCTTTCTTGATCGGAATGCTCATACCCTGGACCGTAATGGCGACAGAGGGAGTGGACGGCAAAAGCCCCGTATTCTGCTTCTTGCCACGGTGGATCAGGAGTAACTCTGATTTCTCGGGAGAGCACGTTAACCCATGCCTCGCCGCATCCTGGCACACGAAATTCGCTGCTTCCTGAAGCCGGTCATGAATTTCCCCTTCATTACCGCTGCAACACCAGACCGTAATGTCGTCGGCGTATATAGCGTGCTCAATGCCTTGGATGCGGTCTAGCTTCTCTGGTAGCCCACGCATGGCCAGGTTGAAGAGAAGCGGAGACAAGACCGCTCCCTGCGGGGTGCCCTTGGAACCTAGATTGAACGGAGAGGAGGTCCGATCACCAATACTTATTGACGCTTTTCTATTGGAGAGAAAGTCCCTCACGTAATTATATGTGCGGTCACCACAGTTGATGCTGTTAAGCTCATCCAGTATTCCCTGGTGGTTGACATTGTCAAATGCCCCTTTTAAATCGAGCGCAAGGATGACCTTGACCTGACATCTGCCGGGGTTGTCCAGAATATCATCTCTGATACGGAGGAGAATATCCTGTGTAGACAGCTTTTCTCTAAACCCGTACAGCGTGTCAGGGAGGATATCAGTCTTCCTCAGGAGTCGTTTCAGTCGGGCGTTCACGACCCTCTCGAACAGTTTGCCCAGACACGACGTCAGGGAGATCGGTCGTAAATGATCAATATCGCATGGCTTATTGGGCTTGGGAATAAATTGCACTAAAGCCATTTTCCTAGAGTCGGGGATCTGGCCCTTCAAAATGTTCAGGGTGCTTGCCAACGCTTGGCAGCAGCGCAAGGTCTGATCTCGGGCGGCGTGTCAGCGTCATCTATGTCTTAAAACACATGGACTGCACAGATCTTCTGTACGCAAAATTGAGCTCATCCGCGTTTACTTGACCACGCAGTATTGCTGTGAAGCTAGCAATGTAGGTATAGGTGTAGATGTACCGTTTTTGCCAAAAGTAACCGGGCAACTCTAGTTTGTTTCTTATCTGCACAGCGAAGCTCTTAAAGCAGCCCTTAAGCTCTGAATCTGTGTAAAGTAAGGTGAACCCTTGTCTTCCCGTTTTCAGATCTTTCAGCCTTTAGGGGTGCCTTAAGGGCTTCACTGTATGGTTGAGAATCAAAAACCTGTTTTTTTTTTTACTTTTGTCAAAGGAGGTACATACAATTTAGACTTTCTAAACGGGTTCTAGAGGACAAAAACAACTGAAGTTGCAGATGTATAAAAAGAAAAAAAGCGATCCTACGGTAAACAGCACGATGGAAAAAATAGCTACCTTGCGTTTTCCGCCAATGTTTTCTAGTAATTACGAATAAATTCCAGTTTGTT
This sequence comes from Amblyomma americanum, assembly GCF_052857255.1. NCBI lineage: Eukaryota > Metazoa > Arthropoda > Arachnida > Ixodida > Ixodidae > Amblyomma > Amblyomma americanum. The sequence continues at coordinate 41,322,995 of NC_135502.1, forward strand.
GTTCTGGTATTCCAACTGATAACACGCTCCGACCACAAACAAGACAGGGCGAACAATGGATCGTGGCGCTGTAAATGTCACTTTGTAACCATCTCACAGGCGAATTTTGCCGGTTAACGTTTTCGCTATGTAAATCAGGGCGCTTACGACATTACTTGCCACCGAAGACAAGCCTCTATACTGACGCTCCCCGACCGCAAATGAGCGTAGGGGAATGGCTCATTTCACGGCCACCGGACGCCTTCCCCGAATTTAACCGACCATGAAAACGGAACGACCGTGTTCAGACAAAGAATCTCCATCTATTCTTCTAGGAGGCGACTGCATCGGCTTGGCGATTATTCTCGCGCTTAATGCTGGCCGTATGCCGTGCCTGATCTTTACTACCCGCCATATCAAAGTCGTTTTAAACGGCTCCGTTCATTTTACAGGGCGCAACGTTGGCTGACGCAGCTGCTGCGAGGTGGCGTAGAATTCGCGAACTAAAAGAAGTAGCGACGGCGGAAATAGGGAACTCCTTGCGCAAGGCCCGAAAATACGAACGACGGTCAGTGGTCTTTGTGAAGACATTCTGTCGCGGCGTCCTTGTGTGCGCAACGGTAGCTGGCGTAAACGGCTTTGTCTGCACGTGAGCTGAATACGGTGGGCGTCAAACTTTATCCTGCAACCTAGCCTTATCCCCAGCGCTTTAGACGGATTCTATGGAGGGCGCTGTTGCGCCGAACAGTTTTTTCTTCACAAAGGTAGCTTTGTGGCGGACTTTTTCTGTGGCTGTCGAAAGAGAATGATGCACAAGTTTTATATATTTTTTTACGGGCAGTATGTAGAAGAGCAATTGCTTTCAAAGCCCTGCTCCGGGTAGAGATGGGAGGCCCAGTAGCTTTTCATCAGACCCTTACAGCCAAGCTAATTACTTGAAAGTAGAATAGGGACGAGTTTCTTCTATAGCAGGATGTCAAAAGCTCGAAGTGGCATCAAGAGGCTTTATCCGGCCTCCAGCTTGGTAGAGGCTCACGGATTTTGCGCTATGCACTAGGACTTTGTATACTGTATGCAGCAGCTCAGCGAACAGCCCCCATACAAAAATAAATGCTCTAGAAATAGACAGTTTGGACATCTTTTTATTTTAAAGTCTTCATTGATGGCTATCATACTAGTTACAGCGAGTTTCCTTTTTTCTTACACCGTAAGAAAATTAGACTGTGTTCAGCGCAGTGAAATGCGCATTAAAGACTGCGATGGCGTTACGGTGAAGCGAGGCTTCTTCCCAGCCAGCCAGATGCTGAAGCTGTTGAAGGTGTTGAACCACAAGCACTTTTCTTTAGCCGCGCGGTCGTCTTCCACATTTTCAACCCGCTCAAATGGTCCCTTTAAGCGTTGTGGTGCAGCGAAGAATCGTCGCTGTCTGAGAACAAACAAAAGATGTAAATTAGCAACGGAGTGCATTACCATTCACAAACAGCATCATCCTCGCCCTGCACTGCCGTGATGAAAAAATCGATAGGACGATTCAAGCAGTGCACCGCGCTTTGGTTTTTACGCGTGCGCACACCAGACGAACCAATCTGTCCCCCTCCTCCAACACAAACGCGCCCAGACAGAAGCACAAACGCACCTACACTTAAAACATGCTAAGCGAGGAGTTCTCTCGCCACTCATTCGTCATAACTTTGGGTGACGCAAAGAACGCGCGACGACTCCACATGCGACGTCAGCAGGAAGCAGAGTTTGCATATTCCAGCAGGCGTTTTACTCCTTTTGGGAATGCAGGAAGACTCGCATTTGTGTTTGTTTCCGTAGCGGAGACTGGGTACCAAAGCGGAAGCTCGTTTTATTCGCACGACGTTAAAAGCGCCGCATTTCTGCGTGACTGGGCGTTACGCTGCCGTTTTGCCAGTAACTCGTTACAGTGTCACTCGAGCGCCAAGCGCGCGAATACGGTTCTTTATTTCTCTCTCCTCTATCATGCAGTGGGGATAAACTACGTGCAGGAGCGTTATCCGGAGTCGTGCCCTACTTTTACGCCCTTGAATTGCTTTGTGCGTTCATTTCGCCCTCGCAAATGAAGGTTTGACTGTAATTTTGAACAGACTGTTTCCTAGAGCCTGCGACATGAACCAGGAAAATGAGCTTTTACTTCCTTCGCACTTATCGAGTTTCTTGGCGCTTAAAGATGCAGTGTAGCGAGACGATATTGTCGCTAGCGAGTCTGTTAGAAGAAATCTCGCAAATGGTTCTAGAAATCTTCCTTCTTTCAGTCTTGGAAGCAAACTCCATCATGATTCTAGAGTGCGAATCACCTCTCCCATTTTGAGTAAACCAAAGTTCGCAAAATAGATGACAATTGAGAAGACAGCGGACTAGCATTACAAAAGCGAGGGCAAATTTTATCAGAAAACTTGGCACGCGTCGCTCTGGCACTAGATGCTTTAACTTGCAAATGAGCTGAACGTCATCCGTAGCAAGCTTACGTTCAATGGCTTTCGTTAACAGGTTAAATGAGAAAAGGATGTCTTTTAAGTAGACTGCCCTTCAGATTACATTTTGTTCGTTAGCGTAGTAAAGCTTCCCGGAATCCCATCTCACTTCACTAGTCTCATCGTCTGGCCATAAAAAAGGTAAAAAAAAAACCAATTTATACGATCGCTACTTACATAAAAACAATAAGATTAAAGCTAACGAGGGAGCAGCGTAAATGTGTTGAAGAAGAATTGGAGGAGGAAGCAGAGGGCGCTGCTTCTTTGCAGACGAAAAATAAAATCGCCGAGCCCATTTTCGCACGAGGAAGTGCTAAGCAATGAGTTTAATGGAACTGTCCGAGGATTATGATGTCTCGTGACAGCCTCACCCTCTTCAGCTCTGCTGCACTCACAGTGCACTTCCCGAGATTTGGCGGGTCAGCAGGAGTTTAATGAAAGCGAAAGCCAAGCGTGACGCGATGTCTGTCTGCGAGTAATAGAGAGACTGTGACGTGCGCGGACGCAAAAAAGAAAAATTGGAGCAGGCGCCAAACATGCGCAGAGAAATAAAGACGACAGTTTGAATGGAAGAATATCAAAGGTGGAAATGGGGTGTGACAGGACGAGGATGGTATTTAAAAAAGAAGATAGGGAAGGGGGCCTGCATGGTGATGCAGGAAATAAGAAACAGAGGCATACAGATTGCAAGCAGACGGCAAAATCCAGAATAAGGCAAGCAGCAGATACTGAATAAAGCAAAAAACGCAGAGGAACTGCACATCTTTGCGGATTGACGGCTTGCTTCGCGAGGTGCTTGTTTGAAGGGCCCCTCTCTACATTAAGAAATGTTAAGAGTGGGTAGCGACTAAAGATTTCATGCTGATGTGCATTGTTGATAAACTTTTATTGCGCTGCAGGTTTAATGTGTGAATGAATCTACCGTGTAGCTAAAGGCAAAATGTTACTTTGATTTAGGCTGATGTAATTACTTCTCAAAGTACGCCGGTCTCGCATGTGCTTTCGGTTTGCTGAATTGACTACTTCATTAAATGTCAGCCTTGTTGTGTACAATATTTGTTTATGACCGCTCAGATGTGCTCATAGACCCACATAAGCTTCTGCTAGCAGAAGTGCTGTAAAATAAAAAAAATATGTCTACTTTATTTTTGAGCCGCCGCGATAGCTGAGTGGTTATGGCGCTCGGCTGCTGGCCCGAAAGACGCGGGTTAGATCCCGGCCGTGGCGGTCGAATTTCGATGGAGGCGAAATTCTAGAGGCCCGTGTGCTGTGCGATGTGAGTGCATGTTAAAGAACCCCAGGTGGTGGAAATTTCCGGAGCCCTTCACTACGACGTCCCTCATAGCCTGAGTTGCTTTGGGACGTTAAACCCCCATAAACCAAACCAACCAACTCTCTTTTTGGCTTTACCTATCTCTATACTCTGCTCACGACACGTTCTGCCTACGGGAGCGGCAACAGATCGTTCAGTGATTGTATAATCGATAGGCATCGCATTTTGTGACGAGTGGTTCTGGCAGAAATTAATATTTAGCCGCATTATGCGAGGGATTTTACGAGCGTTCATCTGCTTCCGTAGGAAGCACACAACAAAATATTGCTGGCACAAATTTCAAAAAAGCTTTCAACACGACATGGGCGAAAGCTGGCAACAAGACGGCAAAATAATCTTTTCACCGCACAACATCAGGAACAGAAAGTGATCGCGCCGGTAATTAGGGAAGTGGTAGCACGAACTTCAGACTGGTTTCAAGTATTGTTCACGCCCTTTTCGGTTGAGATGAAAATAGAAATAAATACAAATTAACGCTGCTTGAAATTTGTAGCTATGCCTGTGGCACAAACGCGTTTGAAAATGTATAAAAAAAAACGTGATAATTTCATTTGCAACACCCGCTGTATTTTTTTTTTGTTGTTGAAGCTGTTTGCTCTCGCTCTCTATGTATTCAAACAGCGCCTGCCGCAGTGTTCAAGACTGTTTTGTGGGTTGAGATGTTGAGCTATACCGCTAGAAACAGTTTTAGGCGCCGGGTTGAACTCTAGGCGGCATCAATTAATACATATTCTATCGACATAATAAGTGCAACAATAACGGGTAACAATTTTTCAACAACAATATTTTGGGTAACAATAATATTTTCACTTTCTTATTGTGATTGATGTAGCTTTATTAGCTTCAATTAAATTTCTTATCTATGAAGAGCGCTTTTCCCCGAGTTTGCAGGTTGAGTGTGCTTAGATAGCGAAAGCACCCGCACATTTGGCCTCTACCTAAGGGAAGAGGTAACAACGATAATTGCACGTTCCTATCTCCTTACTATCCCCCTCAATTTCTTAAAGTGCACCCGCTCTCCTCAGGCTCATCTGTATCACGTGACCACATACGGTACAGTCTCGGTCTAAAGATCGGAACCCACCGCGTCATGACCTAAGTGGGAGCGCTCCCACTCCACCCACGGTCGTGGTGCTTTCTCGAAGACTGTCCATTCTAAAGAGCGCACACTCATTGGCCTGTGTCTCTCTTATGGGTCAAATAAAGCAGCTTACTTCGAGGAAAGTCGTTCATATAAGGATAGTTGGGAAATAATAGTCTACCGCGGGTACGCTAATAGGTGACGTAGTGTGGTTTTTGTAGCACCTTCGCAAAGAAAGCTAATCACTGCATGAAAGAGTGCAAGCTACTTACTCCGCAAGTCTGAACGCTGACTTTGAATCTTCTCATCTGCCAGCTCAAGAAAGATTTCCGGTGTAATCAAAGAGCCGTTGTTTTTTGGTCACCTCCGGGAACGTGCGGCACAGCACATGGTTATCATCGGCAGTTGCGAGGCGCTGGTCACCGAGCCAACCTATATAGAACGCTAATTCAGAATTTCCGTAACGACACGCCGTTTGCATGCATAGCGCGCGAGCGCTACGTTACCGCCCAGAATCAAGCACGTCCCGTACTCCCATCCGCGCTTCCCTCTCCACCATGGAACTCTCTCCTTCACCGTCAGAAAATATCTACGGTGTCACTCTCGCTGTTCCACACTGGTTGAGAACGAACGAGCAGTTTTCGCGCCCATGCGTAAAGCTGTTCCTGTCGCATCAGTACGTGACTGGACTAATTCCTAGTCAGGCCCTCTGCCATGCGAGCCCTGAAACAATTATCGTTGTCCACGAAACGTGAATGGCAGCCCTGACTAACAGAAGGCCCCTAAAACGTGTCAATGGTACGCTATCATTGGCAAACTTAAACTTCTTACGATCCGTATCCGGGGGATGCGAAATAGTTACGTTAAGGACTCGAGAAATTCCAGGTCATAATATGTTGTGTTGAACGCGGTGCTTACGTTTCCGTGGGCGCCATTACAAAAAGCAATAGAAATAAATACTTCTCTTCTAGTATAAGCGCCGGCGGTGGGTTCGCGGAGCATGCAAGTCGCTTGTGGCAAAGCCCGCAGTGTTCCCTTACTCCGTCCTGTGGACACATCAAGCAATATTACCTCCTGCAGTGCGCCATTTGTATTTGCCGCGGGACGGGCAATCACGCGCGAAAGGAAGCCGGGAGAAAACACTCGGCGAACTGTTTACGGCCTTTTGTCGGCGGGCCGCGTCGCGGAAGACATACATAAGTAAACGCCACGCACCACTACAGTGAGCGCGACTAGTTTTATGTACACATTGAGCGCGTGATGTAGTACGGGAATGCTGTACTGCTTGGCGCGCTAAAGGCCTACACGAATGCTACGCTGCTGCTTCACTGAGTACATTTGCTGTCCGTGATGGATTTCACATGAGAACAGTGTACTCGGCTAATGCGTTCCTTCGACTTCGTTTTTTTTTTCCTGCGCCTGCGTTGGAGATGTACGGGCGCTCACGTAAGACAGCAGTTGTAGTGTGCGGGTAAATATTACCTTTGCGAGTATACCCGTACAAATAACACTGCCTCTCCAAACCCTTGGTAGTTCGCTCTTATTACTAGCGCTCTTCACACTGTTTTCTGGGAGGAAAATTACCTGCTGGGAGCTTTGTGATCCCTAAGGGTGCGTCCCATTTGGAGCTGCGTCCGCCGCCTTTATGACTTTAGCAATATACAGTAGCTCACAGCTCTAGAACCAAGAAAAAAATGTGTAATTGTTTTTCTGCTATCTTATTATTATTTCACGCAGGAAGGTAAAGAGAATTTCGTGAAAAAAAAAAACGATTAGCACAGAAGAAGCGAATGAGCAAGAAGCAGTGTTTACTCAGGTTAGAAGGAGTTTGTGGAACCGCATCCCTCTGCTTATGTTTTTTTTCTTTCAGAGGAAAACCGCGCCTGTCTTGAAATGTGCCTTCTTTGTGCCTCGTCTTTTTACGTCGCTGTTCTGTAATTTGGAGAGTGCTTTGAGGCACACCTGCGTTGCATTTTTACTTAGTATTCGTGTCTTTAGCGTGATCACACTTTTATTGCTCATATTGTACAATCAGCCATCAATTCAACTCTGCAGTTGATGGCGCTAAGACTTGCATTGACTCTCATACTATTCCTCGAGGTTGAATAACGCGAGCTTTTTTTCCCGCTGATAAAACTTCCAAGCTTTGAAACCCAGCGATGCAGCAATTTTAACAGCGCACAGTGCTCCGCCTAATCTGACGCCTATATATAGCATTCTTGAAGCTCGGTTCAGCATCTCAAGATGGCTGTCCTTTTGATAAGACCACACAACAAATGGATACTTAGTGGTCAACTGTGATGTGAAGAACGAGCAAGCCGATCTGCCTGTGGCAATTGCGATCTAGCTGAATGTTAAAATAAGGCTCTCTGGTAGAAATCTCTCGAGGAAAAACGGTGCGACCTCTTTGCTGGTGCACTTTAGTTGAAAATTCTTACAAATAATTTATTTAAAGTTTCCTTTTCAAAGAGCCACAATAAAATTCAACGAAAGACTAATCTTAAAGCTATTGTAAGGTGCAATCGCCGTAATTTCCGTACCCTTTGCTTAGCACAGACTAGGGTGTGTCAGGGTATTCTTCTATGAAATTTCGGCAGCCATATATTTGCTTGTTTCTTGCCAAACATCACTGGCGACCCTTTCAGCCGAACCGGCCTCCATTATTAAAACTGAGACGTACTCTTTTAAAAAGGTCTGAATGAGACGACCGTGCACTACATTTTGCTTCACTCGCAGATACGTGCCCGAGTGAATAACTTGCGGTTAACTTGCATTTTTTATCGTGCCAGAGCAGGTAGATTGATCGAACTTTTTGGAGTCATAGCTGCTCTTTGATTGAAAGCAGATAATGCAACGCGGTGTTTTCTTCCGTGCTAAGAGGTAGCTTGCGTGAGAGCATCAACTGTTCCACTTCATGAGCCCAAACCTTTCCCTCACTCCTTCATTACAAGTGAGCAAATCGTGTCATGAGACGCCGTACGGTAAAGGCGCAAAAATTATATTTAATGCAAAAAGGACAGGGAGCTCGGATGGCTGAGGAAAGCGTGTCCAGCATACCACAACACGAAAGAGCATAGCCTGGAGAGGAAAGGTTTCTTGGTGGTAAAAAATGCTCATTTGTAAACAAAAAAAAAGTTCGAAAATGTATATTGATGGAAACGTCGCTATGTGTTTTCACTCCGAAATTTTTTTTTCTCTCAGAAAGCACGTTCTGCACACATGGAGGAGGGCTGACAGTAGCACACACCGTGAGTTAGCACAGTCAAGCGTAATAGTCAGGCTGATGGACTTGCTCAAATCAGGGTAGTGCACGGCAAAACGCGACACCCAGGTTGAGCTTTCTTGGACTTTGCTTTTAATTGTGAGATAACTGTGGAATATTGTAACATGCTTTTATGGACACATTGATGGGAATTGCCTAACCTACCAAAGAACAGCAAAATCTTGCTTTCAAACTTCTTACGGCGCTGGCAACGAAGACCGCCATAGCTGGCAAAGCTGGCAAAAGACAGGGTTCATTGGCCCAGTGCTCTTAATAAAAGCCCACTGCTGGGACTTTGCCTTGCAGTGGGCGTAGTCAGGCTGCATGATGATGTTCTGAGCCATCAACGCGTCGAGTAGAGTGTCGCTGTTTCTGTTACAGTTCTGTGCTATTTTTGACGTATACTTATTCCGTATTTTGCTTTTTATCCTTCAATCCTATTCTGGTTCTTTGCCTTTCTGAGCTAAGCTGCACCATTTTCCTTCTTTGGCAGTACCAGGACTTCTAACCAATTCGCGCCACTTAAGACTTCTTGACGCGCTATGATATCTCTGCAAAACGACGTTTTTGCATTTCGCCTTTAATGCGAATGCTTCAGTCGCCGCTGGTACCAAGTACTGAGTCTAAATCATTGCCATCAGCTCTCTGCGCCGAGACATTTTTATCAGTGAGCTACAGCAGGGAGTTCGACCTAGGACGCAGTTGGCCTGAAACATTAACAACAAGAAGTAGTGCGTTTTTTTAACGATTGTTTTGTAACAGTATATTGAGTTCCTTTTCTTGTGTAATGGCATTGTCCACTTATACCAAGCGGTCTTCTAACTAACCTGAGCCCATGGTTCAAAAAACGATATATATTGTAGGAATGTAATTAGAATGGTATTGTTAGCAGGCGCCTAAAGCAAGCATTGGTATACCGTATCCATGCTAAGTAAAATAATCAGTTCAATTTATGAAATAAACATTTAAACCGCTACAAATATGTGAGAATTTCTAGCTACAAGCTGGAGAGATTTATAATTTTAACGTTACGTGAAAAATTAACACAGGGATTTAATAGCGAAATTGTTTTTCGAGTTCTGAATAATGCGCCCAAAAAGTCAAAAGTGTTCGCTGAAAGAGCGCACATTTTCTGATTTCCGGCTGGTCGTTGACACGGTGTGTACGTACAAATATAATTCGCCACTGGGATCTTGCGCGTTTCTTATAAATATGGGAAAAACACGTTCAGTAAAGCTAGTTTTAAAAATTGTGACACTTAAAGCTTTTTAAATGCTCTAAAACTTCTTCAAATGAAACGTTTTGCGTGTACTGAACTCTTAAAAAGTTAAATGAAACAGTTTCGCACAATCCTTTCGAAATGTGGGTTGTTTTTTTTTTCTGCACATAGCTGCCATTGAGTTGCACATCGCTGATACGTGCAGGGTCCGTCAAAAGTTGCCAGGCCACAAAGTCTGCTTTTTAGTTTTATAATAGGACAGTTGCGACACGACCAAAACCCAAAATCTCTATAGAGGATAGGAGAAGTATCGTTCTCACCTCTGAGCACCTTGATAGCTTTATTGCTATCACAGGTGGCAGGGTATGCCGCTAAAAAACACTCCCTGTGGGCTGGGAACTTGTGAAGAACCCTGCACCATTTGATATTACGCTCTTGGCTGACGTCATTTGGAAATCCTGTAAATTATTTCTTAATTGCGACAGTACCATTTCTCCATTCACCGAAATATTTTTGCTTAAAATCCGTTGATTTTTATACTCTTCTTTATTAACTTTTATGACACGTAATTTTAATATCTATCTGCCTTAGTTGCTTTGTTTTCTTTAGCTTTGTGTCAACAAAAGAACTTTGATGTCTTGATTTTGAAAACATTTGATTCACTAAAGCATGTTTTCCTTAACTCGGCACCCTTTCACGGTGCGAGTCGGATCAACCTATTGGCTAATGACGCAATCGCGGCTTAACTAAAGAAAGTAAACAAAAAGTGATAAAATCAAAACAACAATAGGTGCAGTTTGTTACCTTAAGTCGCGTACGCTCGTTTGAGTACATAAGCACGAGCAGGTGAGCGTGAGCATGTCGTCAGAATTTACATTACATTACACAATATCATATTGCGTACCGCATTCCCATCATCATTCATACCAACATCGCGCAAGCCAGCTTGTCTTCAACCTTTTTACTTCCGCCGAACGAAAAAATAAAAACGAAACACTGCCTAAATACCAGCCGGCGCAAGAAACCCGAAAACCTCCCTGCACTCACGCCGACTTTGCGCGTCCATTTTTGCGCGTTATTAATCTTTTCCAGCCCGCACCGGGGTTTTCCGAATTGCCAGGGTTGAAAGAACTGCCGGCGAAAGACGAAATCAAAAGAGTATACTTTTTTTTCCCCGTAACGGCTTCAGCGGCATGCGGTCAATCCATTACTGAACGACGGTGCATGTCCAGAGTCGCGTGTTCCGATGGTTTCGCAGCGGCTCGGCGGCGGAATTTATGATCTGGCCACACTGTTTCTTTCTACGTTTTGTGGACGTGCTCCATCGTCTCTCTGCTCCCTCCTCTTTCAATTTTTTTTTTTGCACTTCAGTGCTGCTTCTGAGAAACATGCCGCCATAGCGCAGAATCAGTGAGGCCTATAAGTTGCAACGTTCTCGGAGCGGACTAGATTGGAGCACGTTTTGAGCCCCGAGTTATTTTTTACAAGAGGGCAAAGAACGAGAAACTTGCGTTTCGCAGGGCAGGTGAATCGCGTCTTGCTTACGCCTCTATGCTAGACGCTTCTGACTTTCTCTTGATTTACATCTCTAAGTTTTCAAGCCGCTTCGGGGGAAGAATTGAGCTGTTTCGTTTTAGGGAAGCTTTCGCACGATTAGAAGAAAGAAGAAAAAAAAACAGAGTACGAACAGTAAGTGGGTTGCTGCACCGCTGATCCAAAGCGAAGGGCAGGAGCAGCCTTAAGAGCTAGGCCGTGCTGACAAGCGAGGTGTAGCCTTTACATGGTTTACGCAAAAAAGCGTACAGGCGCTAAAAGACGAAGACAAGCACACTCAAGACAGGACAGCCGCCTGTCCTGTCTTGAGTGTGCTTGTCTTCGTCTTTTAGCGCCTGTACGCTATTTTGCGTAAACCATGTCAAGCTACAACCAACTAGCTCAAATGAAAGTCTTGCTGTAGCCTTTACCATGAAATGGCGTATTGAGTACCCTAATAAAAGCCTATTGTTCGGGGAAAAAAATAATTACAAACAGGGGAAGCTTAGGAAAGGAGGGACGGTTTCTATATTGCGTAGTGCTCGTTCACACGCATCGCTTTTTCAGTATTTTCTCACGTCTTCCAACGCCCAATTTTGTACGCACAGTTATAGGTTATAGGGGGCGAAACTTCAAGGAATTTTGACGCACGTCTCTGAATCACAGTGGCAATCAGAACGCTCTGTTGCATACAAAACTTGATATAACTTGAATAGACGGCCGTAATGGCGCTGCTACATGGATCCGCTTCGCAACAGACTGACAGACAGGCAAGGCCTGGCAAGGCATACTGGCATTCCCTTTGAATCGTGGTGGTGGCAGTCGCCACTTTGCCCAGTCAATTAAAGCAGTTGTTTTATTTTTTGCTTGATATCTGCTTTTTTGCGTTGAATTCTGTTGTGGTTCTTTCCCATTGTAATCAATTTTCAATGTTCTAAACTTCATTATTTTGACTTCTGTCACGATTCGTGCAATTTTTCATTGTGCTTTTTAAGCCATCAATAATCTACCGTTTTCTAGCTCGTCTCTACTGTTGATGAGTGAATTTTTATTTCACTGTTTCTTAAATCCAGAGCTTCCGGATGGCTCTTTCATATCTGAATGTAAAGCTTTACAGTTCACCATAACATTTTTAATGTTTTCTACTGTGCTGCCACACGCTACACAAATATAATTTCGATGTCCATGCTACATCTATATTCCCTACTTAAAAGGCAACCTGATCTAGTGCCACATTGCCTCTTTAAATTCTATACTGCGTTTCCTTCCGGATATCGCACTTTCCGGCTCTATATTGAGGCAATAATTCCCGCCTTCTCATTTTTAGTCTCCAGTCAGCAGTCTAGGCTGGCTTTCTTTTTGACATCTGCGGCAACTTCCTTTTCCACATTGTTGCCTGTGTAGCCTGTCGTAAGCTTTCTAGTCCTTGTCCTCAACCCAGTACTTTTGCTTAGTCCTTTTATTCCACTGGAAGACTTTGGCTGCCCATCTCTTTTCATTCATTTTTCTTAGTCCCTCCTCAAACAATGTTTTATTCTGTGCTTCCCTTGTAACAAAGGACGAGCGGCTAATATCCTCAAGGTTATCGGTACTGGCGCAACCTGTGGACAATGCAAGGAATCAAAAGGAACGGTACGTCATGCGATGTGCACCAGGCTGCACCGCCGGCGGGGGTACTAAGGGAAAATGCATCGGTTACTCGAGTGGTGTGTGGAGGTGGAGAGCGGAGGTGGGTTAAGAGGTGGGTGGATGGTGGGCTCCTCTCACTCTTTCACTGAGGCCTGAACTTCAGCATCACAAGATTCACGTCATTGGGTGGAGGGAGGCTGGAGGCGAAGCCATCTGGAAAGTGGAGGCTTCACATGCTATATCGAAGGAATCTAGCTTTTACAGCTCGCGCTGTAAAATTGGCTATCGGAACTTAGCCACAGACGACCTGGACCGGAATTAGGGTTAACCCTTTCACCGTGAAGCCATCCACGGGGCAATGAGAAGTCGTAACAAGTGAAGCGGGGCGCTTTCATTAGCGCTCATGAACGACCCTCCCAGTTTGGCAAATGTAAATGATACTGCAAGCTATGTGAATCGAGAAGGATACTCATGTAAGCTGAATAAACATGCTGTTTGGCGTGTTTTTTTTTATTTCTGGAGTGCTGTGTTCTTCTTTGGCTGCTTAATCACAGAACTGGGGGAGCTCACATGAAGGTGAGTTTTAACGCGATAGCGTTATCGGTTCCATTCAGCGGATAACCCTACGTCGTCGTCGGGGACGGTGGCGGCGCGAGGGAAATATCCCCAGAGAAGCAGCCTAGGTTCGTCACATAGGTGGCGGGCGCTACATCTAGGTCCCGTAACCTTGTGAATGCTTCACAGTCTGTCCACCGGATTGTCATAAAACTGCCCACAAGGCAGGTGGCAGCTAAGTTAATAATTAGTCCGGAGAGGTTACTCGGGAGGAGCGACCTGGGTCTCACAAGCCACATCAGTGGCAGCACCTGCCATCGCAGGGCCGCGGCGTATCGCTTAACTGCTGCAACACTGCGCAAGTAGTCTTATGAGGACTCCCACCGATCTATGAACGATAAGTAGAGAATGACCGATTCCGCATATATGGGCACGGAACTATTAACGCTATCGCACCATACACGTAAAATGGAGCTGCAGGGTCCCCTCCTGTCTTTTATTAGCTATTCAACTATGCGCTCATTGTTTGCACTGTCGTTTTCTTACCAAGCAGTGTCTGCGTTACGCAAGGAGCTATTTTTGCATGCAGGTCACCACGCGGCCACCCCTGTGCTTTACATTTCAAAACATTTTTTTTCAGGCGAGTCGGAATCTGCATGAGTGCATATATCTCACATTTAGTTTTCCCATTTCGTCTTCATCCTTCCTTGCATCTTCATTCGTGACTCTTTTATGTGTTTCCGGGCTGCGGACGTTTATTTAATATTATGTGAGTCATGAAGCACGTCCTCGTGGCTCCGAAGAGCGTAGTTATAAGTAATTGTCGTCGCTTTGTTTTGTGGATTACGTATATTACTGAAGGTATATTGTGTACGCTAATTTGTTGCACACATAACGAAGGTTCCTGGATATTTCTTCTCCACGCTATACTTTTGACAACTGTTCTTCCGTGGTCAGAGTTTCTTATGAAATGCCCACGAAAAAAGCGAACAAATAAGCAGAAAAACCAACGGCGCGTTGACTGGCGTTCTGCGCTTTAAACATAAAACTGAAGATGTATACAAAGCCTAGAAGAGAACGAAGAAAAGCCATCTTAAGAAAAAAGATGGGAAGTACGTGTGGGATAGTAGCGTTAGAACTAGTTGAACCACAGCGTCGCAATGTTAAAAATTAATTCCCCTTCCTCAATTTCTCACAAGAAGCACTCCTCGGCAACGCAGGGCCAACGTAAGGCCAACATTGGTTCTAATTTGCGATGAGAGGTGCGGCCGTGGCGCTTGGAAACATTTCAGTCTCGGAGGGAAAAAGGCAGTGGCAGGCTGTCGGGTGCAGTCTCGCAAAGAATGCGGTCGGTCCGCAAAAGTTGTGCAGACAGGGGAAGTATCTTCCCATTGCGAGAGATGCAAGAGGGAATCGGGATGGCCATGCGCTGGCTTTCGCGTCCGCGTTCCTAGCACTATGACCTCGCGCATGCGCACCGCCGTCAAAGCGCGCATAGCTCCCCCTCACGTCCCGCATTTTCCCCAACCAATCTCAGCCTTCCCTCTCTCTCCCGGGCAGACGTTGTACCGCAGTCGCATTCCTCCACACCGAAGGTTGCTTTTGCCGTCGAGCGCTGTCTGCCGGGCCGCGTTGAATCAAAGATGCATAACCCTTGCTTCGTTGGGGCATGCTTGTATCCCACAATCCCTGTTTTTCTCTTCCATTAAACGTGGTTCCTTTGGGGTAAGGGCGTATGCGTGCCTGTGTGTGCCTTTCATTTTGCCGTTGAAATGGCATTGCTCTTATCTTGCAATCTGTATAAAACAGGTAATGACTTAGCTTTGAAACAATAATGGCACCGTCTTCCTAAGGCGTTCTTGAGTGCGGCTATACTTGAATGCAGTGAAAAGGCCAAGTTTATAAATCTTGTTTTTTTCGCTTGTTCGAACTCGGCAACTACAAACCTTGAATCATTCTTTGATGAAAGCATGGGTTGCACAAATTCTCCGACTGCGCACGGGAATGCTGTACACGTTCAGAACGGTTACCAGAGACGGGTGGTGCGCATATTTAAAGAAAAAATGTTAAAGCTGAAAAAAAAACAGCCAACTCCAGTTCCAGCCACCGAAGATAACCTTGTGACCTGCATGCCAGTAAGTGCACCAACGCGGTGGCTCATTGGGTAGGACGCACGACTGCTGATCCCTAGGACGCGGGTTCGATCCCGTCTTGGGTGGCCTCGTTTCGAAGGATGCGAAATGCAAGGAGTCTGTGTGCTATGCGATGTAGTGCCCGTTAAAGAACCAAAGGTGGTCGAAATGAACCCGGAGCCCTCCACTACGGCGTCCCTCATAGCTCATGTCGTTTTGGAACGTTAAATTCGATATACCATACCATACCATACCATACCATACCATACTCTACCATACTATTCCATACCATACTATACCATACCATATCATATCATACCATACCGTACCATATCTACCGTACCGCACCGCACCGCACCGCACCGTATCGTGCCGTATCGTGCCGTATCGTGCTGTATCGTGCCGTATCGTGCCGTATCGTTCAGTACCGTACCGTACGCATAAGCAGATTGGAAGAGAACCTATATACGGGTAGGTATCAAACAGCCTAGGTGTCAGCTGCTTTTGTTTTCAAGAACTTTGAACGAAACGCTATGCGGGACTGCGTGGCCTTTCTTTAGACTTCTTCTTGTATGCAGTGCTGCGATCCTATCTGTTCACAACTGTACAAGAAAAAATCTGCCAAAACTCAAAGTAGTTCCTACCCACAGTTTGCTACAAAATAAGAATATCCTGTCGCCGCGGTGGCTCAGTGGTTATGGTGTTCGGCTGCTGACCTGAAACGCGTTTTTTCGATCCCCTCCGCACCCGACCGCGGCGGCTGCGTTTTTATGGAGGAAAAACGCTAAGGCGCCCGTGTGCTGTGCGATGTCAGTGCACGTTAAAGATCCCCAGGTGGTCCAAATTATTCCGGAGCCCTCCACTACGGCATCTCTCTCTTCCTTTCTTCTTTCACTCCCTCCTTTATCCCTTCCCTTACCGCGCGGTTCAGGTGTCCAACGATATATGAGACAGATACTGCGCCATTTCCTTTCCCCCAAAACCAATTATTATTATTATTATTATCCCGTCCGCGGCGGTCGCATTTCGATGGAGGAGAAATGCTAGAGGTCCGTGTGCTGTGCGATGTGAGCGCACATTAAAGAACCCCACGTGGTCCGAATAATCCGGAGACTTTCCACTACAACGTCCCTCATAGCCTGAGTCGCTTTCATATAGATGTGGGGAAGATCAGGAATGCGGGACAGCTGATTCCGTAAAGCACTGGAAATTATGAAAAGAAAATAGTTCTAAATGTAATCAATATTTTCAAGTTAACATACGCGCATCTGATCGGTGACAAAGTTTTGTTTTGCCCTGTATTCTGCTAACGCTATAATATGCACGTGGTTGTGGATTCATTCATATGCATTCTCGGCTCTAAGAGATATTCAAGCCCACTGCCATAGAGTGGGCCGGAAATGCAATGTTCTTTGACGACCGCAGAAGGCAGTTCGGTGTAAAGTTAGCTCGGCCATTCCGCACTTCAGTAGACAGCAGGGGATATTTGAGAACAATCGGTTCCTTCAGACGATTGAGGAAGGGCCTCGGCCTGTGATCTCAATAACAATACAAAATTTGCCTTCATATTGAAGTGGCTCTCCTGGTATCTCCAAACATGTTCGAACATTTACCGACGATCGTTCACAAATTTCGAGCTCAATAGCAATTAGTCTTTAAAGCTTTTTCTTTCTTTTCACTGGCATGCGCAGAAGTAACACCTGATGAAAAAGTGTTAAATATTTAATAATGTTTCCTCGATTTCCGTAAGAAAAAAGTAAATCATCTTGCATCTGAAAAACAACACATTATGCACTTTTCCAGCAAGTTCATGCATCAGTCTACATTTCGTCAGCTCTATCACACGGCGGCTAATATCTTGGCGATATCTCACGTTCGAAAGTTCATGGCCTTCATAGGCGTCGTATGATCCCGTGGTGCTCGCCAAAATGCACAAAATTTCACTTTTTCTTGACTTTGCACAATCTCTATTCCCGTAGCCGGCGATGACATAATATGAAGCGTTGAAAGTAGCATAAAATATGAAGCAGCCATAAGGGCGGCCGAATTCTCTGAAGAGCACCGTTGCCGAAAACTGATCTGCTTTGCCTTCCACAAAGGGAGCTGACAGTCGGGTTTGCAGAATCAAGCCAGTGTCTTCGCAGAAATCGCGCGAACTGCGCGTTAAAGCGGCAAAACATGAAGGCGTGAACTCTGCTTTTCTATCCACTAGCGCCCGTCTGCCACAATAGCTAACAGAAGCAACAGCAAATAGTAATCAAGCCTTAACAGCTGCTCCCCGGTCGCAGGTTCGCAGATGTAGAAAAAGAAAACGCATAAGGTAAATTTTTTTGCTATTCAGTATCGTTTTTCTAACCTTTTTCAAATATAATAAACGCAGAGCCACTTCTGAGCTGAGGCAAGCGGGGAGATAGCAGCTAGGCTGGGCCACTTTTTACTATTTGTGTTTTACTAAGAAATATTCGGCTAAGTACATGCCCTCCTCCCCGTCCTCGCGTGATAAGTATATGTGTGTATTGTTTTCACGGAGAAAGAAAAAAAAACAGATAGCTTAGTAAGTAGCGTCATTTTTATTTTTATCTTGCACATTTTCTTTTACTCGTCGTCTTGTTTTTTTTTTTCATTTTGTGAACTCGCTGCTTTCTTCACTGGATGCGTCTGTGCCAGCATTGTTCCGTGTCCACGTATGTACCTATAGACGTATACGCCGCCAAAAGCCACGCTCTTGGTTTTCGGAGCGGTGTAAATTATTTCGCGGGACAAAGGTTCCATGCCTGTTGTTGGTGTAAGAGCTCACCGCTTATAATTCTGGTCTTTGGGAGCGGCAGCAAAAAAAGCAACGCTCATTGCCTTTTTCATTAGTTTTTTTCTTTTTTTTTTTGTACGATAACTTCTCTCTCGACTAGCGTGTGCAGCGGAAGAGGTTAATAAAAAGTTCACAGTTACAATGAGAAATCAAAAGGAGAAAAAACAACGTTTACAACAATGAAATCATCAGAACACAATCTAAACCGTTCTAAACGCTCATATAATCGCTCTGAAAAGTTTTACGCATTGCTGACATATTTCTACACCCAGACGACCGTCGTTCCCGCCAACCTACGCCCAGTTTCTGCTGGTAATGGGTTCACGAAAAAGCCCGTTGCGTTAAAGTGGCCCCGCTGCCACTGCGTTGATGTTTTTGGTCGTTTTTTTTTTCTTTCTTTCTGCATACCTTTCAGACAGAGGTTTTCCGGATGACGGGGATTTTATTGCATCCGCATGCCATGGTTTGAGGCCAGAAGCTGGCAATTCGGTGGCAAGTAACCAACAGAATTCTCTAATTCAAGTAGCTGAACTGCGGGAATAATTCTCTTGACGTCACGGTTTCCAAGAGCAACGTTTTTATCTTCATGTACATGGAATGCATCTTACTGCAGTGAGACTCTGTCTCTACTCTGTTCGACAAAAAAAAAGTTAATGGAGCTATGCGGTAGATGACTTGTCGACAGTTGGTTAGGAAAAGAATTCATTAATTTGTCCGTCACATCAAGTCAGTTTGATGTTCATCCAAGCCCGTATGCTATGCAGCGGTCGAGTGGCTATCTAATTTGGCGCCTGATAAGCCACACATGCCACCACTTCCTTAACCTGTGTAGTTTTAGCGAAGTAGAAGCGCACTAATTTCTTCGGTACGTTGCGACAGCATTGCTTATACATCGCAGCTTTACTGATGCAATTGCAGATAGATGGCAGCAGCTTTGTGATGACTGTAGCCCCGTTCCAACGGGGCAGTAAATGTGATAATGATGAAATTATAGGGCGCAAGGCCAGCTTTCGCCAAAGAGCGCAATGGCACAAGTTATTTGCGTCTGCACAAGGTGGGGTCAGAGACCTATTTCCCAAGCATTCCACCCGAGATAGATAAGCCAAGCACCGAACCAAGAGAAAGCTTGCACCCTTTTTATCACAGATAGGCACTCGGCGGCACTGGGGATTGATCGAACATGTGAGACGGATGCTTTAAACCCTAAACCGCCGCTGCGGTGTGCAGTAATAACGTGTTTTGCGCAAAAAATGTGAGGCACTGAAACTGTAACACATTATTTTCTTCCTGCGCTTGTCGACCGCGAAATGTGCTAATCCACAGGCAAGGCTTATGGTTTGCCGTCTGCTTTGTATGTGCGCAGAGGAAGCTGTGTCCCTGACCGAAGGAGAAGCCGAAGCCAAGAAGAAGGCGGACAGCGTCGAGGCTTTGGCCACCATAAAGTGCCTCTCTCGAAGGGCCTCAGCTGCTCTCCAGGAGGAGCAGGTAGGGCACAAAAGCACGATTGAGATGAACAGTACACACGTGGTATTAGTTCGGCATTGATGTTTAAGTTCTTCTTATTTGGCGATTGACTGTCTGCGCGTGTTTTAATTAAATCAAAATTGATGAGACTGCCAATGTAATCACAGCAGCAAAAAAATCCATAATTAGGGGGTGTGCAACGATTCTTTTGTTGTTTTTTGTCTAAAAGTATGTCGTTTTCGTCTTAACATTATTGTTTTTTTACTGATTGACTAATTTAGGATACCTTAAAGACTCTTGCGCTCATCTTTGAGTAAGAGAGGTAAAACAGCCAAAAAGTACCAATGGAGTCAAATTCAAAACAACAATGATGAAGCACGCAGAGGACAAAAATGCAACGTTATGCGGTATAGTGTGCATGCAAGCACTCGCAAAGGGTTTTTGACAACATAATCAAGAAATCTCTCCGCACGGAGTCAACCCAGAAAAAGCTACTCAGTGGCGTTCCGTGCATGAACGCATATAAGGCAAGTGGTGTGTTGTATTCATCCCCAACCTATTTGGATCTGCTTTCTCTCTCCGCGCAGGTAAACGGCAGTCAACAGAGGGTCAAGTCCCACGACAAAGGAGGGGGCAGTCCAGAAGAGGCTCAAGAAGAAGCGAGCCAGGCCAAAAGCAACAACGTCATCGAGGAAGCTGTTTGGAGAGAGTGTGATCTGCGCCTCAGCGAAAGCTGCAGTCCGTCTGCCGTGGAGCCTTGCCAATCCCTACGATCGTGTGCCAGCTCTTCGCCCTCAACCCCTGCGCATACGATGGCTGCAGGTGAGACGCTCAGCTTGGCACCTATTTTTAAAACGAATCACGTGTCCTTCGTCTTGTGCTGGTTTATGATTCTCAAGTCGTTCATCCATCAAAAATTCACATAGTACACGAAAAACTGTTTATCGCATGTACTTACGTGAGGACGTATGCTTTCGTATAATTTACTGGGCATTGAATGTGCAGAAAACAGTGGCAAGCTGAATACAGGGCCATAGTGTGGCAGGCAAACCAGTTTGACTGGCCGTAAGGTACTGTATATTAAAGGGTGATTCAAGCGTTTATATGGCGACGTAATCGCCGAATAAAGTCGTTGCAGAGTTCAGGCATGACGACGTCATCTACGGCGGCGACACAGTTCTGGCGCACAAACGCTGGCTGGAATTTAATTTTAAAAAAAGCAACGCCACCGAAATCAAAGGCGGCGGAGCGTTGTTTTGCGGCATCCGACGGCGCATGGCAGGGCATGCCGAAGGCAGCGGCAGTCCGAAATTTCAACATTCGTTACCTCATTATAAGCGTCTCCAGAATGCTCCAGCGCTATGCGTAAAAGCTTAAACATTGTGGCAACATTCATCGCCGAATACATCACTATTTTGGAGGCTACCGCAAGAGAACTTGGCCTATTTAACCTACAGGTGTCATAAATTCGAATCCTTGCATTTTCTCGAATTCTCAAAAAATGGTTCAGATCGCTGGTGACTAAAAACCATACATCGATTGGTCATGTCTCAAGTTTGGTGGCTTTAAGTTTATGAACGCCTGGTTTAAAAACACTGGCTTCAGGAGCCCCTGCGACTAGCGATAGCAAGATCATAAAATATTGGGTAAATGAATAGTAGCTAGAGGTACTCGGATGAATATATTTTTAAATACTTAAAAGGCCTTACAAACAAAGAACGGAAAGTGGTAGTAGCTAATGATGAACGCATTTCTCATGCATTTCTTGAATAGAAAATTATGATAGTCTACACAGCTTTCCTACGTAAAGCTCGACAACGGAGAGAAACAGGTCGCAACACTATCAAACCAATCACTGTATGCTTGTATAACCCCTTTCCGTAACGGTCAATCTGCGCTCGGTAGGTGCACACTAAAATCTAAAATTTTTTTCTGCGTAACAGATTCTGTCTCTGAACTTGCGTAAAACCTGTCTACTCACGAAACGTGCATAACATTACCGCTTATACCAGCCACAAAAAGAAATATTACTTCAGCTTTTCTTTATTTATTAAGCCTGCTCCCTTAGCTTTTGTGTCAGGCTGAACACGGTTGACCACTTTCCAGCCCGTTACGGAATTGCTCGATGGAAGAGTATTCCCGAACGCAGTGATTATTCCCCACGCGTATGCGGAGCTCCACTGCCATCCCCGAACATGCAGCCCGAGCCCGACTTCCCGTCTTCTTTTTCTCCAATCCGAATCGAGCTCGTTCTATAATCGCGTTACACTGAACGCAGCTCTGCCGAACACTCTAGCGCTCTCTTTCAATTTGTTTGCTTTCTAATCGGCCGCTCTGATCTCCCCAAGCGACGTGACACTGAACGCTCCCGTCCCTTTGCCAGGAAAAGCGCACGACTATTTTGATCGCGGCTGGTCTTTACTCTGTGATGGCTTTCTTTCTCTGAAATGGCTTTTGTCGGGGGGCCGGGGAGATCGGAAGAGGAAAGTAAGGTTGACCTTTGTGCGGCAGCGCGCACTGAACGGCGTGCAGCTACAGCTATTCGATGTCTCCGTCGTCCCCGTACATTTTCCGTGAATATCGTTTGAACAATGCGTTTGGTGTTCCGTTATTCCATTCCGACTTGCCGTTCGAAGAATGTATCTTTCTCCGCGGACCCCGTTTCAACAACCAGACCACCCGCTGCGAACGTCCCATTCGTCTATAATTGATGAGGCTTATAAAGACAGGGGCCGGGCGTAGTCTGACTGCGACGTACTTCTTGTTGAGATTTCCTGGTTGAGTTTATACAAGATCAGGGCTTTTTTTTTTTTAATGGCCTCTCACTGAAAAGGGCACTTTCGTAAGGCCATTATGCCGCGGTGCTGTAACTATAATTTTAATCAGGTTATAGCTGGGCTCTTACGTGATGATCGAGTGAAACATCGTTACTTCAATACAAGATCTAACCTCTGAGTGGCAGAGCTTCGGGCAACGCCGTACTGTCTTTTCCGTGCCGCTTTTCTTCAACAGTGCGTGCAGGCTACTGTTTAGTTACAACACATGACACACTTTCGCTGCAGCCCTGAGTTAGGTCAAATGACCTCAATAAATGGAGTGATGAAAGCACAAAGAAGTGACGACTTCTGGACGCGTACAAGTATGTGTGAACTGTGCGACAGTTGGGCAAGGAAACTGTACGCTATCGTTCGTTGGGAGGTCACCTCTAAACCGTTAACCATAAACTGGTGAAGGTCACGGAGCTCCTAGTGGTGCCGTACAGCCACTTGGTGCAGTGGGGTTCACTTACGGCGTTCAATTACCAACCCCATCCACCAACCCGCTCCCCCAATCGACCCTCGTGGCCATTTTGCAAGCACTGGATGCATGCATGCTATAGCACTGAGGGCACTATTGCTCTATTTCGTATTCCGTTCCGCGTCGACGCTGCTTAGCGTCATCTACACACTTCGATGCACTCGCATCTATCGCATTACTAATTATCGGTCGGTGGTTGGACGTGCGCACACTTCTCGGCGGCATCGCCGGCTCGTCGATTCGGTCAGTGCGAGACGACTTTTCGCTTTTTTGCGAGCACGTAGCAAGAGTTACGTGACCGTCAAAAAGTAGGTTAACGTTATACCTGCAGCCGTTACAATGTTACAGATGTTGCAGACTTGCAGACTTAACAAAAATATTATTTAATTGTCAGCAACTTTTTTTTTACGTTTCCGCTTCGTGTTCCATTCTGTCTTGTGCTTATCGTGAACCTAACCCAGTCGAAAAAAAAAGAAACGACTTAATCGTGTCAAAAATACGACAAAAGGTTTAGCAGTTTTGTCGCAGCTACAAGTTTTTTGTTGCTTTTTAATAGTTTTTTGTAGTAATATACTTTTTTCTGCAGTACTTTTCTATAGTCTATAGTACTTATCTGTAGTATTAACTACACAAAATTCTGTTGTCACTACAAAAATTTTTGTTGTTACTACAAGTTCTTGGTCAAAATATTGCAGAAATTTTTTTTTTTGTGGTGGCAGGAACTTTCTTTAATGGAAAAGAAACGACTGTTTGAGCTTGAAGTTTATTTATGGCTCCCTGCGCTCCACATGGGACTGTACACGACGCAGTCGAGTTTTATTTTTTTTACCTCGCGCGGCTATTTAATTTTCGTTTAAATCTCAACACAAAAACGTTGCTGCATTTTGTCCGGATCGAAATGCTGCAAACGGATATCCGCTACCTGTGACCTGCCACTAAAAAGCTTACCGAGCTTCTTATCCGCTTAACTACAGACTCTGGTACCAATGTGTGAATGTAGGCTAAGGCACAATTTTTCCTCCATTTGTGGAGGAAAAATTGGGCACTTCGGGCTTTTAAAAGTGTACGTAATGCCTGTCGAGCCGGTGTATGCTTAAAATTAATTTGTGTGGACATCGATCGATAAGTTTTGTGCAGGTCTCTTAGACACGGATAGTGGAAAGCTTGCCCTCGCTCTCACCTCCCCCTGAACCGTGAACAATGCACTGCATTTAGAGAGAGCAGTTCTTTGCGACATTTTTTTTTTGTTTGTTTCAGCTCTTAATAGAGGCAAGGGGCGAGCTGAGGGCTTGTAAAATAGGGAGCCACTCATGGACGGAACACGTCAGCACGTGATCGCATTGCGGTCAGCTTCATCAGTGTGGGCGCTGCATGTTTTGCTTCGGTCATGTGACACTTTACTTCAGTGACGTGTTAACTCCTTACACTGACTGGAACGCATGGACGTTAGCTTGAAGACCCATTACTTCCCCGCCATATTTAGCAATACAGTTGGCCTTCGTCCTGCGTCTGCGCGGACTCTATGTACATAGCGCTGAGCGAGTCTACGCTGTCTAAGTCGGGGAAGGCGTGTTACTAAGCATACATTATTAAACATTCCATGCATTTAGGATTAGGGCTGCTCTTCACTGGAGGAAATTATAATCACTGGTGTCGAGCGGAAAGCGGGTTTGCTTCGACAACGGGTATGTGTTTATCTTCTCGGCGCAATTATGGTCGTATCATTTGGGCAACAAAAATTTGAAATGCGTGGTTTCCGATATTTGATCGTGAAAAAATGGGGACTTCTATTGAGCGTTTGCAGTGCCAGACAGGCGAAACGCCGTTGCATCCTCTGTTTTACACCCAGCTGAACTACTCATGACTTAGATAACATAAGAATTGTAGGAATCATCAACCGACGAGTAGATAGCATGCCAGTAGTAGTTCGGACCTTCGCCGACTGCTCTTTGTGGGTCCTTCAGAACAGTTATGTGGTTGATCTGTGTTTCAGGCGCCGTCAGAACACTTCCATTTATGCGAAAATACTCACAAGTACAGCCTTTTCTAAAATCTTGAAGCCCAAAGACAACTGTGAGCGTAACAGAAAAAGTTGAACTTGCTGAATGTTTTTAAAGCCTTTTAAGCCTTTTAATATACTCTTTTCAAAAATTATAGTTCAGTGAAGAGGAGGCTAAATCTCAGTTTTGATCCTGCCCATATCGATGGAGGCGAAATGCTGGAGGCCCTTGTGCCCCATAAAGCCATAAATCTTAATTTATAACAGGCGCATTCCAGTGTCGTACGCCAGGCTATGTAGTGAAACAAGTGACAAGCATCAAGCAAAAGGAAATGTATACAAGTGCTGCTCTTTTTTCAAGGTAGGCCAGCCAGTTATAAGGACTATCTACATTGAATTTTCTTTATGATATAAGCTTCTCACACAGGACTACATCAGTGGGAAAAAGGGGAAATAATATTTAGAGGTGCATCGGGTAGAGGAAGTTATGGAAGGGCCCCTTCACTTTGCAAAATACCCAAGACCCGTTTTTCTCCCAACAAAGCTTGTGTTCAGAGGTGGGTAGCCACAGTGCACAGCGCACGCTTAAAGGGGCTCAGGCGGCAGAGATTATCTCGGCAGCGCTGCATAAGATAGACGGTAGTATCTTACTACCAATCGACAAGAATGTCTTTTTTCATGCACAGTCACATTCTGCCTATCTATTTTCTTGCCCAGCCTAGCGTCATGTGTCGTTATACCATTCTTAACTATTTATTGCCGGTCGCTTTGACTGCTGCGATTTCCTAATCGCCCCGCGCATGCTTTTGCTCGCCAACATTCCCGAAATGGCGGCCATATTGACTCTTGCTGGGCCTTCGTCTCTGTCCCTTCCTCTTGCGGGAGGTGGGTGCTATGTTTTGAACCATGCCGAAGAGCCTCGCCAATTCGCATATTGCGACTCGCATGCCAATCGGACCCGGTGCGCTGCTGCGTTTGGAAGAAGTATAGGGAAACACAGAAGTACAATATAGAGTTATAGTACTGCCTAGTACACAGCACAGAGCCTTTATGATACAAAAATTTTTAGACATTCTGTAGACTGTCCACAGAATTCTGTCTATAAAGTCTATAGACTCTCTATAGACAAACCCTAGAGAACAGTCTATAGGCAATACAAATCCTATAGACAGCCTATAAACGATCTATAGATTTATGGCCATACACTTTTAGCAGACTTTTGTCTATAGACAGCTTATAGACTATGAATAGACAAAAATAAATATCTATAGGAAGCCAATGGAGTCTATAAAAAGCCTATAGTCTATAGATATAAAAGTAGTCTATAGACTACTATTGTACCAGGGCACACGTCCTTGCAGCTAAGTGGTGCTGCAAACATTTGACTACCACTGCTCTTTCATGTGCTTTCTGTTCAGCCCAGGAGGTGCGTATGTTGTCCTTACTCCCCTCTCTTTTCCACTACTTTTTTGTCCCATTTTGCTGTGCAGCGAAGCCACGTGTCCTGGTTAAACCTTAAACCGTTTTTTTCTTCCATATTCTCACTACTTAACGGCGCGGTAGAAGTCAGTTTTGTGTTCTCCGCAAGTAATGGCGGAAATTTCTGGGTTATTTCTCGGTATCGTTAACGAAGTTACTCTGCTCATATCGATAACAAAGAGCCCGCGTAGTTAACATTACTAGAATAACACTGTAAATCGCAAACAGTATGAGCCATGGTCTGGGCAAAGACTTTCATTCTATTTGTGCACCGAATCCATCTTAACATTGCGCGATTGCACATAACCTACCCTGTACTTACACTAAGCAGTTTCGGAAGCAGTGACGAAAGCAAATGCGAAAGCAAAATATTAAGGAAGGAGCCGCTCAACGATGAAACCGTAGATCGCAGATGATCGCTTCCGTTCTGTTTTCCCGAGTTGTTAATGTCTCTGGCAATACGAAACAACTTTTTCTCCTCCCCGGAGCGTAACTTAATGAAGCTGTCGCGTTCATTTTTTTCCTTGGCACTTTTTCTCCCCTCTTTTAGAAGCCGCCCCCAAGACCAAGCACGCCGTGCCGAGTTACGCCGTTGTAGCTCGCGAGGGCGACGAGCTGCAGCTGTCGTGTGGATCGGCGGGCGCCGACAGCTGGGTCTTCTTCAGCGGGAACCCCAGCCGAACGGCGCCCGGAACACCCCGAGGGACGCCTCCTCCGGTGCCGGCGGTGCGGGGCCGACTGCTGCGCTTCGGCCGCGTGCGTAGACAGCACTCGCGCCGCTACACGTGCCGCTTCAAGTCTGCACGTGGTCATCACGTCCTCGTCGACGTTCACCTCGTTGTCCAGTGTGAGTCTCATTCGGAAGGTTTAGTTGAGCAGTCCACGACTCGGATGGGACAAACGAGTGTATTCTACCTAAGAATATCAAATGCAGTCGGGCGCCCCGCCCTGACAGCTTCAGAACCGTAAGCCACAGTGTGCACAGTCTGACGTGACACAACACATGTGTGTGATTGGTAAGCTGTTGGGTTTAACCTCCCGAAGCGGCACATGGCCTATGAGGGATGCCTTGTGGAGGTCTGCGGATTAATATGGACCACCTAGGGCTTCTTAACGTGCGCTGGCATCGCACAGTACACGGGTGTTTTTGTGTTCCACCTCCATCGAAATACGGGCGCCGCGGCCGTGACCGATCCTGTGACTTAGACGACACATGTATGCCGTAATTACATATTGTATGTCTAATTATGCAATAGACTATTTTTGTACTAAGATATTTTAATATGGCGCGAAGATGGCACGATGAACAAGGCACTCTTGGTTAATAGGGTGGGCGGTGACGACCATCTGACAGTGTCAGCTCCTAAGTTGGTGTTCAGCGCCCACCTTGTTACTTAGTGGGATCGAGCGGGCCATGCTAGAGGGAGATTCCAGAGGTCTCTTGGTTTATAAGGGCCCTCTCGGAAGTGTATGACTACTAAATAAAGTTTTTCCTCCTCCTTCCACGTTAGTCCTGGCTTCTTCGTGCTGTTTTAATTTAAAACATCGAAGAATATAGACCAACACTCCGAAACATGAAAGAAAGAAGAAGCGAGCGAAATGGAAAGGTAGAAGCACAGGGTGAATGGAGGATGATGATGTCATAATACAGCGAATTGCATGAGGTGACCCGGGCACTAGAGATGTCCACGCTAATACTGTCTGGCACTAGTCTCACACGTAGATTCTACGCGTAGCGCACGCATTTTATGAATTGCGCACTCACCGACGCACATCGTGAACTTACACGTGTTTTAGAGACAGGAATCCATGTAAACACGCAAGATAGCCCGCTCGCTCATGCTCATGCAGCTTTCGCTGTGTTAGTGGTGCAGTCTACGCACAGCTGCAGATGCGGGCTGTAACATACACATATACACACATGCCCAGGCACACACGCATATGAATATGCGTGATTTGCAGGACAAATCGTGCAGGCCACGCGCAGGATTCACGAAATGTCATCGACGGATATCTAGCCTTTATGGAACTAGCTCGAGTTCTGCTCCCGAACCACGTCAGTATAAAAGAAAATGGTAGGGTTTTACCGTAGTTAAACAGAGTAGACGTCCGAAAGCATATGTTCAGCCTGATTGGCCCATCCTTTTCCTTTGCTGGATCGGCGGCACATTTGGCGACGATATTAGTCCCTGGTTAATCTCTTATTGAGGTTAAGCTGATCTGATCTGTTCATGACGCAGACGGGAGTTGATGAATATGACGATGTGCAGTGCACAGCGCGAGCGTGTGTTGCAGTTTAACACGAGGTGTGATCGGCTGCGGCGATCGCATAGTCCTTTCATGCAGTGGCCAGCGAAGCTGATTTGTTCGCGCCGCCGCGGGTTCGAATCCTAGTCGCGGCAATATTTATTTATTCAAGGTCAAAGTCAGTGCCAAGGCTTCAGCGATGGCCCGGCTTTTGTAGCTTTAGTCGCGAAGTAGAGGTTTCGCTCTAAAATCACGGACCTTCGGCACTCCCCTGGCAAGGAATGGGCACGATAGCTGTATTTTCATTGAAGGCATGTTTCAGAAATGTGTGCTGCACGTGCCGCATTTTATTGTATTCCAGCTTCCTCGGGTGTAATGTTCGACTAAATCTCTGATATTGTGATGTTTGGAAAACTCCACAACAGATAACTTTTAAATTCGAGCAGTACGAGCGCTGTAGATCAGCTCGAGTGCAGTATCATCTATCCGAGCTGAAAGACAACAGCTTGTAACAGTAATTCACTGGGGTTCTTCCTCATCCACATCGCCTTCCTTCCCTCCCCCCCCCCCCTCCCCACACACACATACGCACACCATCCATCACATGCTAAGTACGAGCTTTCCCCGGGCTCGGCTTCTCTGACGTCAAACAATGGAAGCAAATGAGTATTTGACCCCACCTATAGCGCAAACCAAAATCACGTTAGCCATGGCGTCCTTTCATCAAGCTGCCTTTGTTCCGTTACTACGATATTTTGATCAGCATTTTAAGAGTTAAACCACACAAACGTTTCAGTATATAAACCGAAGGAAATTCACTCTTTTCTCGACAAGCAGCAAGAGTCAGAGTGGGCGTGGACTGCGTCAGTGGCGAGGCGAGCGCCTTTGCGCAGAGGTCGCATTCCCCGTAAGCCAATGGCTGGCTGCCCGCTCTGGACGTGTTCGCAATCTTAACACGAGCATTTCCTTTTGAGCCAACAAGTACTCGGCTGAGCGGTGCTTTAAATTTCCTCACAGTTCCGCTCCACGACTTTCGTCTCCTGTTCTACGCGTACCCGCCTTTTTTTTTTAAATCTCGAATGAAGAAACGAATTAGATTGTTCTCGCTTGAGCAGTAATCTGTCAGCGTTGGAGCGGCAGCCTGCTTTCCTTTCCCGTACGCGGAGCGCGTCACCAATAGCACCAATTCCGTGTCGGTGCTGCGACCTTGGAGCCGTCGGAACACCGGTGGTCTCAGTGCGCGCGTTCCGGAACGGTGACTCGGGCCGCCGGTGGTTTCCTGCTGCTGCTACTACTTCTACTGTTTGCTGGCTGGCTGCCCGGTAGCCGTCTCATTCCATGATAGCCCCCGAGACTCGGAAGGCCTCTATATATGCTCAGCCCTTCCTCTTGCTTGTTGGCTTTACTGTTACCCTTTATTGCCGGCGCTAACGCCTGGAGCGCTGACTGCGATCTCCTTAGTGGCTAGGGTCTTTTTCTTCTCAAGCCGTCGCGCGAAACCCAAACTTGAGGAGGCGCCGCGAAACTGCTGCTCGGCATGCACGGGATCACCCAGCCGTGTAGCTGCGGTCGAGGCCCACGGAATGACGATTTCGACAGGGCGCCTCTGCTCGAAGTCAGCGCACGCTCCTGCCTCGGATCTGGTGGGCACACAGTCCCTTTCCTCGTTGGGGTTGTGGCCTAGAGTATCATGGGGATCGTATCATTAGTTATTTATATTACTGAGGTAATCCATGACTAATCTGTAGGCTATGTGTGCGCCCCCAACTTGAGCGGTTTTAGTCAGGGTCAGGTAATAAGGTGGGAACGGCACACAAGTTTGTGTTCTTAAGTTGCCCGTTAATATCCGTGGAGCGCTTCCTGATGAACATACCTGTAATATTAGACGTCCGTTTCTTGTGTGCTCGTTAAGCGTGAAATCAAGAGGGGTTATGAGCGGCACCTTACAAGCGCTACCATTTCAATCTCTCTCTCTCTCTTTATTTATATATATATATATATATATATATATATATATATATATATATATATATATATATATATATATATATATATATATATATATATATATATATATATTGTCACTATCTCCAACAAGAAGTCATTTGATTGAGAATAGAGTATAAACTCAACTAATTTAAGACCACAGTAAACTGTTCAGACCAAATTTAGTGCACAGTTGCCACTACTCCTGGTTTTCTTGTAATTCGGGCTTGGGTTTCAAATTAGTACACTGTGACACTTAGAAACCTAAGAAGGTGCGATCAATAAATCGACCTTAAATTTCCGACTCCTATTGCTCGTACGTTCGTGACTTTAAACCACGGAATTGACACAGTCACGCTTCGTGGTTTTCCGGAATTTAGATAGAGCACAAACTTCCGCACAAAACCCGAAAATCAGTTTCTTTCTGTTATATTATTTAAACTCTCTTCTACACAACTTCCTGATGCGATGCTCTAGAGGCGCTACCGGAAGTGGTTCTGTTTGCTTTGATTAAAATTTATTAACTATTACATGAAGAACCAAAGAGCAAACAGGAACTAAGAAATAGGCAATGTGCCCAGAGTTTTTCAGACGAGAAAACAGCTGAATTTCTCGTGTTTCGCCAGAGAAGTCGTAATGCGGCTATTTTGGGGGCAGCTGTAAGGTGGTGGCGTGCCTGATGGACGCACAAAAAGCGGCACTTTTCGCGAGCAACGTTAGAAGTTCTCGTAGCTGATATCTTCGTCAAAAAGAACATTTGGAAGCTCCGTTTTTGGTCGGGCAAAGAGAACGAGCGTAAAACGCCGGCCTCCTGCTTTACGAGGTCAATGACTTCTTCAGGACAAACAATCCAGGTAAAAAGGACAGATTCTCTCCGAGTTCTTTGCTCTCTACGCAAGTGAAAGAAGCGCATTATTAGACACCGCTTACAAGGAAAACAAGATGTGAGGATGGCCATCAGGTTGAGCTGGCAGTAACTCATAGTTGCAGACGGAGCAACGCAGTCTTCAACGAATACACATTGAAGATAGCACAGCGCTAGCACCCGCTCGGGATTGCTTTGAGTTTGAGAAAACGAAGATGAATGAGATGCGCGTGTTTGCAGAGAGCTATCTCAGCTTATAAGTCTACGTCGAAAGATAGGTCTGGTTATCCCTCGTGTTGGATGTTCTTTGTGCGTGCGCGTGCGTGTATGCGTGCACTCGCGGATGGTATGGAAAATCGCAGCGAACGGAAGAAAAATAGGGTTACGTCATCAAGCGGCCGTATGACGCACACAACAAGCCGAGCACCGCCAGTTCAGACAATCATACGCATAGGTAGATAGATAGTTGCCAGGAAGAAAGAAAAGGAAAGTGCACAGGCCTGCTCACTGGCTCAAGACGAGCCGCAATCGTTACCACGTGCAGATAGTAGGAGAGTTGAATGATGGGATAGAAAGACAGGATAGTAAAGACGCGCTAAAGACAAGGCCGATACCGGAGGTAGTGCAATACCGGGCCAACCGGTGGCGGGAGTGAAGCATCCTTCAAACTCTCCGCCACATTTCCAAAAATAAGTCCAATTGGACCCGTAGCAGATACTCCACGGGGTCCGGACATTCGCTGCTTATCGATCATACGCATGTCATTCGTCTACAGATGCCGCCCACTGGCCGACCTCAATGTGGCGCCAGTTTTTCAGATAACATTCGTACGAAAAAAAATACGGAATCGCTTGTCGTGCAGCGTTACGGGTGGTGTCGTACGATTTCTCGTTGCATACAGCTTGTATGTGCTAGTCGAGTTGGAGGCTAGCTTCTTGTCTAGCTCCTTGTTTTTGCGTACATGCGTGTAGATTGTGCACCTAAAGTTTCTTTTTTGCTTTACTTCAAGTAAAAACTTGTTATTCAGCGCATGTGCTGGCTATGCCTTCACTCTGTATTCTTTTAAGTCTGCGTTGTTGCATCTATAACCATGAAAGACTAACCATGTTACGTCGGCAAATATTTGTTGCCGCGTCCCGCTGAACTTGTTTTTTTATTGTCCCCCGCTATTGCAGATGCCCCGTCCGTGGAGCCCCTGGAAGTGCTGAGAGAGAAGAAGGAGTCCAGGTTAGTGTGTGTCGTGGGAGCGGAGCCGACTCCAGAGATCGCGTGGCTTCGAGACGACCAGCCCCTCCCGGAGGATGTTACCCCATCGCTCAGGTGCGCCGGCTCACCCTTTACATTCTGCCCATATCATCATACCTGTGCAACCAGAGTCTCGTTATTTTTGTATTCGTCATCTTCAAGACGCATAGAAGGAGCCATGCAAGAAGGAATAGTGCTGCTCACAACTTTTCGTGGGGCCTTATTGTTATGTCTTAATATACTTAAGTCAACAAACGACATTCGTCACTAGATTTCACGTCACTGTTGACGCGCTTCTCTAAAAGCAGTACTTTGCGTACTAATCTGTGCACACTCGTAGACGGTGGCTGGATACTTTAATTTCTCCGTGGTTCTGCAGCGAACGTCAGCTGAAGCGTTGTATGACACGCAATTAAACCATGCAGCATGTGGTTTTTCTTGTCTAGAAGACTGTATGTTTAATTCAAACGAAACTCAACTGAAACTTAGCGCTGGTAAGTGATGACCATTAGGACGAAGTCCCGAGTGAGGTAGCGAGAAAAACAACTTCTCGGAGGGTCATTTCCTAAAATTCGCACTTTAAATAAGTAATACCGTATGTCTGGGGCGCGGTGACGATAAACAAGCTTTCAAGCGGTCGCTTCATCAAGGCTCGTGTTTACTTCGTCATCCTAATGCTCACTCATCAAGGTGGAGTGATGCAGTGCCCGTCAATGAACCCCATGCAGCTGACGCCAATTTTCCTTTGGCACTGCAGACTTTTCCCTCATGCTGCGTGTTCAACACAGTGTGAGAACTTTCTTCAATGTTTGCTAACTGCAGTGATCTTTAATGACATCCGAGAGTACATGTAGCCTTTAAGAAGCATTGGGCTTAGTAACAGAGGTACCTCCTGTTTAAACTACATTACCTGCGGTTTCATAGGGCACGTGATTGCTCTTCGCACCTCTTGCATGCCAAAGTTTTTAGGAAATGTATTTTGCAACCGGCGTTTTCCCAATCCATCATTATGCTTCCTGCCACTAGCCACAAGCGTTAGCTACTAATAATATATGGCAGAAAGAATATGTCATGGAAATAATCATCACAAAACACTACCCCACGAGTTTTTTAGTGCAACAGCTCTATAGCCCCCACTCGCCGATTTCGCCGTTGTGAGTGTGTCCAGTCCCTCCAGACGAGAATAAGACTGGTCATGTTGGTTGGTCATACTTAAAAATAATAGCGCACAAAAGAAGACGTACAAGATGAATGAGAAGACACGGCAACTGAGAAGACACAGACACGTGCCTTCTCGTCCATCCTGTCTACTGTGCGCCATTATTTCTTTTTAAGTATGTCCAGACCCACCGTGCCCGCCGTGGCAGGCGGCAGTTCAGTTAGAATCGGTCGCCAGAGGTTGCTCAGGAAGAGCAACCTGGGTGACACATGCCCCACCGGTGGCAGCACCTGCATCGCTTAACTGCTGCACCACTGCGCCAGGAGCACGGAGGAAGACTATAAGGAGTGGAAACTCCGCCGTCTGCGGCGACCAAAAAAGGCCACATCCCGCGGCGCCACTATCCTGCTGGCGGCGCCTGGCGGCTTGGAAAGAAACTACTGAAATAAAACGTCACGGCGTGCCCGCTGAAGCCAGCACCCGTTTCGTCTGCTTGCCGTCTGCTCTGAGCTCGCGCCGCCGTAGAGAGCGCCGGAGCCGCCTGCCCGGGCGCTGCATTTTTTATTTTTTTTCCCTGGTGCTTCTTCGAGGCGCCGCAAGGCGTCGCCACTGCATTCGCCCCCTTCGGCGCATACGTATAATTGACTTCACCTGGTCGCCTGCCCTCGCTCGCGAAGACAGGAGTTTCACCTCCTGTATAGTCTTGCTCCGTGGTCAGGAGCGATATGATGACTCCGAGCAATCTCTGAATGTAGAGAATGACCTATTCCGCATTACTGGTATTAACCCATTAACGCTATGGCGTCGTACACTTAAGGCGAAGCTTGAGACAGATTTCGCCGATCTTTGTCTGAAGCCTGCTTGACCTTGAAAACCGATCCTCGAACCAAAACCGAAGGGTTAGCGTACCTGATTCGCTATTGGCCGTACCACGCTAAATAGTGGGCCATTTTTTCTTTGCATTTTCAATTCAAGTTTTTAAAAGTGTGATTTCCTTGAAAAGTCCTCGTTGTTTGCTGAGTTAGTGTGTGATAGCGACGCTTAGCTATACCACCACTTGTTTAATTTTGGTACATGGATTATTAACAATGTCCAGGACAGAAAACGCATCGGAAGGCTGCCTGCGGATATCCAAGCTGTACCTTAAGCAAGCCCAAAATGACACCGAGACCTCTCACAACTACACCTGCATAGCAAGGAACCCTCTAGGGACCTCCAGCCGCTCGCTGCTCCTGCGCAACGGTAACTTTTGACAAGTGCATTCCTCCTAGTGCGCTGACCAGGTTTTTTTTTTTTAGAAGGCCACCTGAGGTTCTGTGGGATTTTTTCATTTAGTAATTATACATAAAACCAGCACGTATATCACCGATTAAAATGCTAGGCAAATGTTAGTAAAAGCTTTAGGATATGTAGAATCATATGTAATTTAGACTTTGCAAATTTACGTTTGAAGTCGTATTGAGACACAGACAACCATTAAGCTACGTGCCTACGGCTGTTTATCTGTAGTTCATTTCCTGACCGTAAATTAAACTAATTTTCAATAAATAAACTAAATTAAATTATTTCGGGAAATAACTAAGGTCTTACGCTATAGGCATCGCTAAACCAACGCTTTAAGAGTCTTCTCCGTAAAAAGAAACTAACTATACTTGAAATGCGGCAGCGTGTCAGCTAGCAGCTAAAGGGAGACAGCAACATCTTGACTCCTGTAGCTGTGTACAAGAAAAAGCTAAATTGAGGCCGGCAAGAGGCGAGCACGGTTCTCGGAAATTTTTGGGACCCACGAAGAGCCTGCGTGACGGACCCGAGATTATTCGTCGTCGACAAGGGTCGGCCTAAAATCGCAATAAACTCTCTTTGCCCGCTAACTTTACGTGGAAACGACCCGAGGCACGTATGTGAGCATCCGCACAGCAACAGCCTTACAGCCTATGCTGCATTACCCCTTTTCAATATCGCCGTCACTGAAGCGTCCTGGTAGACGTCTCTCTGAGCATTTTTGTACAGACCCACGGCAGAGATGGGCGAGATGCGCTTTTTTCGCAGTAGTCCTGTAACTGGAGCGTTGCATGCTCCAGCGAGATCCGGCTCCCTTTGCGAAACCGGGCATGCAGGGACGCAGGCGCACTTGGATCTCCGTCGATGCACTGCGCGTTTGAATTGGTTCTTGGCACGTCACTTGCCGCGTTTTTTTTTTTCTCATATTTTCTCCCGCTTCCTTGATAGGCGAGCCGAGACACCCTCAGATACCGCCGTTCGTCTTCACTTAGTCGATTTCCGAAGCACGATGTGGTATGAAAAGCTCAAGAGTCCAGAATCAAAGAACACACAAAAAATACTGGCTCGTACGCACGCGTTTTGAGACATTCGAAGTGGGACCCCGCGTCTCAACTAGACGAAAAAATTTTTTGAGCAAATATTCAGGAGGCTGATAGGATCCCCGCGTTATTTGCTCTCCACTGAAGAGGAGATTTCTTTGGCGTTGTAGCGTGAAGGACGGAGATATCGAATTCAATGGGAGCTGCTTCAGTCCTACATAAAAGCAAATATGGAAATGGTGTGCCTCGGTGAGGTTGAATATGAAATCGTCGACGAGTGCGCTCAAAATAGACCGGTCTTAAATCAGTGCAGTGTTCTGATGGTTGCCGGGGGTCGCATTATATTGCCAAAAAAAAAAAAGGAAGGCAGGTTATGCACGACTATTTGGGATGGGATTACTGAAAACATAGTGATTGACGTCTCTTTTTCAAGGCTCTGGAAGGACCGTTTTATTCAGACGCAACTCATTCACTAAAGCAGCATCGTTTCCCTTTGAAAAGAGCACAGATGCGTTGCTGTGTGTGGTTGTAATCGCAGCACACTTTAATTGGGGCCTATGACACGCAAAGCAACGTTTTGCAAGGCAGTGATCCGGCTAGCTGTAATGAAAACGGAGCGATATTGTTCAACTTCGGCAGATATGTGCTTTTGTAGCACTGTTTTTTCCTCGATTACGTTGACTAAGCGCGTAAATTTTCTAACCTTTGGAGATTTTTATTCATTTAGTTATTTATTTAGTCATTTATTTATCTCTTATTTATGTACAGTCATGGACAAGTTGGCGGGAGGGTGATTTGCTAAAAAAAACAATATCTGCATTGCCTCGCAATTCAGTATGCTGGTATTTCTCCCTGCGAATGAAGCCCGCATGTCTCCTCACACATTTATGCTTTTCATTGACCTCCTGTGTATGAGCGCGCATTTTCTTTTTACCTGGAATCCACATTTAGCAAAATTTTGTTCATGACTGCACGTATTGAACACCGTAGTTTGTTCCATGTAAGGCGGACGCTTTACTTGGTGAAGAAAATATACGCGAGAGTAAAACACGGGACATGTAAAGCAAATCAGTGCTTATACTTGAGAGGGTGTTTTGGACGGAGCAAACAGCTCCAGTTCGTTAGGGTTGGGTAAACAAAAGAACTTACACAAATCTGCACCTGCGGAGCACAGTGCTCAGAAACCGGTTATAACAGAGTCGAGGCACTGAAAAAACCCAGAAAGCTTACATTCTGAACTGCTGAATGACGCAAGAAGCCTTCATAGCTCCTCTTTCTTAATCTTAACTTTACACGGAGGGAGAAATAAAGATCCCCAGAATGCGCGAAAAACTAAAAGCTACAACACTTGCTATTGAGCCAGTTGGTCTTCTATGGTTCTGATGAATCAGTGCAAAGAAGACTACGGACTAGACAAAGGGAGTCCGAAAGAACGGAAGCGCTGAGCGCTTCTGTCCATGTCGTCCTCCTATTGTCTAGTCTGTTGAGTCTTTTCGCTGGTTCATCAAAATGTAAAGTTGCTGTCATCGTCGACTGTGTTGGACGAAGCTTGTTGCGTGAATGCCTGTTCATGGCATCTTTTGTCAACGAGATACCTCGCAGCGGAATGCATCTTTCAGGACGAATTGCACAGCTGGTGAGGCGGAGCTAGCCGCTGACATCATTCGATTACGTCAAGATCGCAGCTGACATAATATATCTGTCAGCCGCTATGGCGCCCAAAGATAAGCACTAACCGCGCCTTTTTTATAACTTCCTGCTCCTCTGCCGCGGTGCGTGTTGTCGCAGTGGTGTCCATAAGAAACTCCTGTTTTACGGCTGCATGACATTTAATTGACATAAAACCATCTGTTTTCACGAAAATCGTGTGAGCAGATTTCGCGCGAAAGGGACAAACAAAATTATGGATGCTTCCTTTTAAGACATAGATTGTTTAAAACTTCCGCGCAATGAGTGCCTTCTTTGAAAATGCCGTGGGTCTCTTAAGTTGGTTTGGCAATTTTTGCTGTCACGCTCTCAAGCTGCCACGGCCTGGGCACCTCAAGGGTTTTCAACTCTTCTTTTTTCAAAACGCGGAAAGAATATTTAGTATAAAGCTACACTCTCAGAAAGATAACTATTAACCTTCAGCTCAGAAATGTCTCTGTATAATTCCTCTCTCAATGCTGCACACTGAATTGAATTTTTGTCATGTGTTTCTATCCTTCAGCGTTGTTTGTGAATATCACCTGAAAAATTGTCTGCTTACAAATAAAGAACACTTCTTGCATTTGGCGACCACACAAAATACTTTTGGCGTTTCGATTTCAGGAAAATTACGAGCATGCGTTTCAGCCTTAGTTAACTGTAACTACCCGTACAAAAGGTGCAGCTGAGAAAATGAGCACCAGTGCTTTACATAATTACTCATAGCAATACGGGAGTGTGGCGTTCAATCGCTGGTGTTTCAATAGCTAATTGTTTGACTGCAATTTAGAACAAACTGAAATTTTCGTTAGTTCCAACTTTTATTAAACTGTTAATGCGTCCATTTTTCTTTGAACGCGCTTGTTACTTCGCTGTCCACAATAACACTGGCATTAATGTATGCGCTTATGTCCCTTGCTGCCACTGTTTAGGCAAAGTATTTTACGATCGGTTTTTACGATCGGTTTGTGTTTCCTCACATGCCGTGATTGTTAGTAGTGAAGGTAGAACCATAACGTGTTTGATTTTTGCACATGCTCTTCTTCGACGTGCTCATGTACCAAATATTAAAATTTATTAGCCTTTAGAAGCTTCTGTGCTATGCTCAAAAATATTCGCCAGGAAGTCCCAGCACCACCTTTGGCTGGCTGTGGTCTTCAGACTTTCACGGGCTACAATCGTGTAGCCCACAACTACTGCGAAAGTTACCGAAGGCTGCACTCGTATAAATCACACAAAGGATACCTGGTTTGTTTAGAGCTCATGACTTTTCTATGCAGGGGAAAGAGAGCACCACTTGATCGCGGCTGATTGGCTTCACGGACGTTGCATGAGCTTAAGCCTAACCGTGCGAGCCGCACGGTTCGGACAACCGTTCTTGAAGCCATCAGCCACTACCACATTTCATTTCCTGAACTCCGCAGTACATCGGCATGGCATACTGGGGCCCTTTAAGAGTGCCTTCCAGGAACGGACAAAGCTTGCAGCGCACCAGAACATGACACAGCCTTGCTTGTCCGTGGCGTTCGCAGGTGACAGCTTAGCGGCTGCCAACGCCAGCGTGGTTCGTGACCAGGACCCTTTGGACGGGGTGCCCGTGAAGCGCTTCAAGATCACCGGCTTCGTAATAGGCATGCTGCCACCACTGTTCATTTCCTTCTACATTATCCTCAAGCTGGGGTATAGATCTCGGTACGCCGAGGAACGGGCCGAAGAGACTGGGATGATGGAGGAGCCCTTCTTCATCAGCAACTAGAATGCCGCCCTGCCCTGACTGCGAGAGGATACACTCACGAACGCTTCCACACTTGTTCCCATCGTCACAACCAGACCCGTACGGGTCCACTGACTTGCTTGTCATGGTCCTTGTTCCTTGTGCCACGAGTGTTTTTTTCTTCTTCTTTTATCAGAAGGGCAGGGGGAGGAGGGCTTGTCGTCACCTCAGCACATTGTCGCCCTTTATTAGGCACAGACCTCCACACCTGTTTCCTGATCGAAGATCCTAGCATCTCGGATCTTAAACACTTTCTGGAAACGCTGAGTTTGGCGCGTAGAATTAGGTCTTCACTGATACAGCGCGGTTGCCTGTTATTTACGATCTCCATGGTCTACCTGGCAATTGTTTAGACCTCACATGACGAATCTTGAGGGGCACTGCTCCACAGTTAAGTCAAAATAAAAAGTTTCTGCCACTACAATCATTAATCGAAGCAAATGGACTAGGAAGTGTAGATGGAAGCAGCTTCACTTTTTAGTGGCCAGTCCAAAATAACTAAAAAAATGTAAATTTGTGCGTGTCGCTAAGAAAATGAGAACAGGACAAAACTTCACCCTGGTGATTTCTGCCCTGACTCTGCTCCACAGGGCAAAAGCTGAAATACTTAGCTCGATAAAGAAACACATAAAGCCAGACATCAATAACATAAAAATCTAGCTTATTGTGCGTGTTCAAACAGAACTGGATTCGGGTTTCAGCGATTCATATTATTCTTATACTAAGGCTGCCGCTTGACGAGTGTTATTGAGGTTGCAAACGCTGCCATCTTCTTGAGTTCTGTGGCACAACAAGGGTTGCTATCTTGTTTCAATGATGTTGAGTCATCCAAAATGATTTAACGCAATATCCTATAGTGCATCGCCGTGTTTTATTACCTATCTTTAGCCACAAAATAGAATGCAGTAATCAACGGCTGCTCCAAGCGGCGGCAAAGTATAACACTCTATTTTACTTTTTCTGGCCGAGGTGCCAGTGCGAGCCATTTTTTTGAGTGGCCGACCAAGCGATAACAGTGAACAGCTCTGGGAGCACAGCACTCGTGTTCACAGGCGTATTGCAGTGCTGACTTAAAGTCTGAATCAGTCAAGGCTCCAGGCATAGCACTTCTTCAGGTTCCGCTCATAGTTTTTTCAAAATTTCGAGCTTTGAAGCACCTCCGACACAGCTCATCAGCACGCGCGGAGTAACCAAAGGTTTATGATGAGAAGCTCATCTGCTTACTTAAGTCCAGGATAAGCTTCCTCCGATTGCATCTCACTGTACGTAGATTCAGCCGAATAGCAATGTAGCACTAAAGTGTTTCAACTTGGTGTGGCCTGCTAGAAGGCTTTCATACCCAGAAATTCTGGCCAAAAGCATTTTTGAGCGGGAAACCTTTTATGAACGCAATTTTTTCACATAATATAAAATTTCACCATAACAATCAATACATCCGCAAATCACCCGACGGCAGTCTTGTATTTTTTTTTCTGTTCACGTTTTTGTTATCCTCAAAAGCGTTCCCAATTGGTCTTCTATGACAGTCCTAACTGTTCGATACGATCGCTGGAAACACTTTAAAGGAAAGATTTTGCTACATATCAGAATAATGGACCATTACCTTCAATATTTCCATAACAGTGTCTTGCAATTCTGCAATTTTCAAAATTTTTGCCCGAGAAAGCTCGACTTGTCGCGTGCTTTCGTGCTCCAAAAGCAAGTCGTAATGGTTACAAGCTACTCCACGCCCATTTTTTTCGCTTTCACAACAGCCAATACTGAAAGCAGTCGCAGCGACAGTGGCGTGAAAGTGCGACGCATCTATGATTTTTCTATCAGTGCAACAAATTCAGGCTGGAATAAGTGAGTGAGGAAAATAGCCTACGACGTCCTTGCGTTCGTGTTCTTGAACGCGGACGAAACGTTCAGAGATGGCGCTGCGTATTTTTACCCTATTCGACACCAGCGTATGATCATCTTCTTTGCTTTGTTGTCCTTCAGCTGTGCAATGCCAGCGAGCACTGCGAAATTCTCAGTAAGTGAAGGCGGCGACTCCGCGTTTTGAGCTACCGGTCTACTAACCAGCTACTGAGCTACTAAACAGTGCACAATGAAGTTTTTATTCAAACATTTTCAGTTGGTCTTGGCATGAAAACGAGTTGACAACTAGAGGTAGCAAAAATCGAGTCCTCAAAGGCAATTCAGTTTGCGTTACGGCAGTGCTAAGCATTAAGCTTCAGGCCTAGTTAGAGGAAGTGTAATCTTTGTAATGGCACGCACTTTTGCCAAACAGTGCCCACAACTACCATGATAACCCTTCCTAAGAGAAACAGGGGTAAATTAGCGGTGTAAATATCCCATCACAGTCATGTATATGCAATGCCATCCTCACTATTTCACGAATGCGGGGACCACCCATAAGACTCTCAGGAACAACTTTAGAAGAGACCTTTTAGCTGGTATTAACATTTGCCTTACCGCGAATGTGTGTTCGGCCTGCTGAGATATAGTTTACTGTGTTTGTAAGTGTTTTTCTCATTATTTTGCGAGTGCATATTGCTTGGCGTGATGTGGTTTTGAAGGAGATAGGCATCACTTGACGTTTAAGTATACGACACTCTGCCCTGCTTGTACTAGGGTGAATGGGGGGGGGGGGGGGTGCTGACACTGTGAAGGTTTGCGGACAGGTCAGACTGAGCTGGTTCAAAATATGGTGCTTGGACTGTACATTCGTGGGTATCAATAAGGTGTAGTACTTCCGTAGTATAGTGTAGTTAGCGTATCCGTTGATTCTAAAGTCTTGCTCACTCAACTTTTCCGACGCCGCTCGCGACCTGCGCATTACACTGGGCCACTACACCGAACATACCTTGTCGAACGACCACTTGCCCCAGTGCTGTAGATAGCCACGTGTTCGCTTGTAGAACTCGAAGTGCCCCTTATGCTGTGACAATATTTTTCTAGAAAGCCATTACCTCTTCTTGCCATCCTTGTATAGGCGGGACATGTTTTGACGTTGGAGCGTACAACGTGTCCAAAGCTTTCAGATGTGATAAACATCTTTTTCTTCTTGCTCTCTCTCTCTTTCTCACTCTTTATATTGGGCAGTAGTTTGTAGGCTCAACACAAACGCGGTTGGACCAGCTCTTAATCTGATTTGGAACGAGTCATACTCGCTTTTCCTGAAATGCGCGAGCTAATTGTGCCTGTAAGTACTTCTCATGCGCCAAGTGTGACGTCTATATCTCAAGCAAATATTCCCCTAAGTGCGTTTAGTGCGCTCCATCTATGGTACAATAACATTCTCAGCAAATACATGCGTAGACACACACACACAGTCTCTCTTGTCCCATTTCTCCTTGTCTGTCGTAAACAGCACTAAGCTTGTAACTGAATTTTTGCACACAAACTTTGTGGCGCGGTGTGACAGATGTTTTCTCTTTTCAGGACTATAGGTAGGCACTCCGCTTGGCTTTTTAGACCACTAGCACAGCGTGTAGTGCAGTTCTGCCACAAAACACGGAGGGTTGAGCAGGAGGGGATGAGAAGCCCGGATAATCCCTCGTGAGCACGTACTGTACAGCGCATTAAATGCTGCTCTTTCTATGGAGTACCAGCCTCAAAGGGATTAGCATTCTTTAGGCAGCGTGTACACTGACCTAACCGCTTACACGAACAAGACGCCTCTATGTACACTTCAGTCCAATATAAAAGGGAACACCTCATTCGCCTGTAGCCAATGACAGTGATTATTCTCCAGTCATGATGCTCATAGAAACCAAAGTTTTGCATTTTTTTTTCTAATGTGGAGATCCTGTCGCCGAAACCGCATCGTATCGAACTTCTTGAAGTTCGACGGAGCAAAAAGCGACTTATTTCTTGAGTGTTTGCTACGCGTTCCCTTTTATATTGCACCTCACTGCACGAGCCGCCAGCTCCATCGATGCATGACCACCATTTTCGCTAGTGTATAGCATTTCTTATAAGGCGTATTGTATTCGTTAGTACGGTGATCGCATGCACATCTCGTAGCTGGGGAACGTTTGAGTGAAGCGGAGGGAAGGCGTGCAGCCAAATGACCTACGAAAGCTGTGCCGTGCTCTGACCTGTCGTTATGGCTGGGTACGCAAGGAGGCTGCGGGATCAAATGCAGAAAGCTCCGGAACGGTTTCCTACAGAAAATGTGTCCGTTTATGAGGTTGCTGCCGGCCGTTCGCAACTGTCCTTGTTTTATTTCGACCAGTTGTTTCAATCTCTATCGCCAAATGAAAGTAAACGGAAATAAAAAGAGCTCAGCATTAAGCAGCCCACCCAAAGAGTAGTGCCCCAACTTCCCATCACTGCTTGCCGAGTTCGCGCTCAAGATCTCGACTACGCAATCAGAACCTTAGATTTTAACTGGTAATATACAATAAGAAACCTAGTGATAACTCCTTACCCGACCCTGTGAAGAAGTAGCGATATTTCCTCTCTTGCAGTATAAAGGTTGCGTGATAAATCGTCTTACTTCTTGCTACTTAAGGCCTCTATGTCGAGAGCACCTTCTAGTATGAAAATCCAATTACTTTAGTTTCTGTAATCATTTTCGTGTATTTTAAAATGTGTTCAATTTGAATTTCATTGACTGCGCTACGTACAGGAACTGAAATAAGTGAACAGAGAATGGCGTGGTAATGCATGTATAGCAGTCATCACTTGAGCGGCCCTGTTCGCTAGTCATCTATAAACTTGCTGATAGCTCATATAACAGTTCTGCAGCTACCGAAGTTTGAATACACTTCAATTGCTCTCATTTTGGTTAAAATTAGCGGCGGTTATTGTGCATCTTTGCATAAGTGCATTTTTGGTTTTGCGTCGGTTCTTCATTCTGTGGACGCTCTTTTGTGGTCTGCCTTCACACAGGATCGGAACGCCCTCTCGATCTGTGTTGTTCCGGCCCTGATCTGCGCGCCAGTGCGTATGCTGAAAAATAAACGAATGTAAAAATTTGTCTGTCATCGCTGATGTTATCAAAGATTGCCTAGCAAGCGAATTTTGTCTCTTCTGCTCTCTTTCCTTTACCTCTTTTGGTGTTGGTGATTGTCGGCGGGGACCAAATTGGTGGAAGAGATACAGGTACGTGTTTGTGTATGTGTATGTGTGTACAGACTCTCGATATTCAAGCTATCATGCTTTCGGTGTTCACGGTGGTCTTAACAATGACCCTGGGAGAAGTGTTCATCTACTGTTATATTTTACATTACTTTCAGTTTTATGTTTGACCTATTTTAAAACAAATTCGTTTCCTATGCATTGAGAATAAAC
The DNA here is from genome assembly GCF_052857255.1 of Amblyomma americanum. NCBI lineage: Eukaryota > Metazoa > Arthropoda > Arachnida > Ixodida > Ixodidae > Amblyomma > Amblyomma americanum. The sequence continues at coordinate 41,367,830 of NC_135502.1, forward strand.
ATCAAACACAGCAGTAAAAATGTTCTCGTTCTAGCATTTCAATGTGCCGGTTTGTTTCTGCCAGATGGTGCTGCAGTGTTCTACGTCTGTGGAATCCAGCTCTAATAAAACCATCGCCGACAATACGTTTGTATATATTTGTGTGTCGGCATGTAAGCGTTCCGCTACATGACACTGAAGCTTCCTGCTAAAGTTGAATTGGTGATGTATTGGAGCACCAGACACAGAGGGGAAGACTTCGCAGTAGGTGTGACAAAGCAGTCGTAGCTCTCTGCGTTAACTCTTTGGGCAATTACAGCGTTGCGTTTCTCTTTACTGCGCCAGGGCGAGCTGTTTGAGCTGTGCGTGCACAGAACAGTGCGTCAAACCTCAGCACAAAAATAAGAGCACAGCATTTGGGCTCCTTTTTGTCTGTCTCTAGAGCGCTCTCTGTTTCCTGTTTTCTTTGTTGTTTTTTTCTGTGTGTCTCATGCATAGCCTACCACGAAGTGCAACTCGGCAGCGCTGTTTCTGTTTTGGTCAGCTCCGATGTCATTAATTTATGAGAAAACGTGATTATTCCGAATTTACTAAACGCAACTCATTGTGTGTTTTTCTCGAATAGGGTGTTGGCTACTTCTAAGTTGTATTCATTGAAATGGCGTTTGATAAATTGTCTTTGCAGATAGTTCCAGCAGATGCTTAATCACAGAGATATTTACACATTTCCTTCAATGCGAGCGCTGATCCTTGCAGAGTCAATATGGCATTTCTGCTGACGAAACCCGATACATTGCCGTTACGTGGCAGCTAAGTAGGCAGTTCTCGACACTGGCGAAGTTAAAGCCTTCCTTCAAACAAGGCTTGCACTACTGCACAGGTCAAGAGCCAGCTTGAATTAGTGGCCTAGAGGTACACTATAAAAAATCGCTTATCAAATTCTGATCGTGTTAAAGGTGTGCAATGCAGCCGAAGTCTTGATTTGCAACTGAGAATGCTGTGACCGTCTGTCGTCATACTGGCATACACCACTGTTAAAGCATGGGGCGGGTTTTCACGCTGAACCCCCCGCATGGCGAGCAAAATGATCTAGATATAAACATTTAACAAGAACATTCGCGTTTGAACTCAAGTTTAAATGAACAATATTTTGAAATTCAGAGCAAGTCCTTGCTCAGTTTGGTGTCTGATTCTAGCCACTGCAGTGCGTGCACCTGAACACTGCTTTCTTTGTCACGAGAAATTATGGCTTGAAGGGTTCAAAATTTATAGAACCTCCTGCGCAGATTGTTTGTGAAATTTATACCGTGCACTGGTAGCAAAAGACGATGACCTGTTCCGAAGGATACGTCGCTGCCGTTGTAACTTGAGTTACAAATGACGTCACAAAGCACGCTGCCCAGTGACGGCCGGCGTTCGTGAATATCGTTGCTACGTCTGCACGAGGAACATAGAGGAAAGTATGATTTGCAAAGTGTTCCAGGGCCTAGAGAAAAAAACAAAACAATTTATGCTCGTCCCGAGAAGGCAGCTAAGATTCATGGGTTGTCTAGTAAGGGTCCTAATCGATTGCCGCCTCTGGAAAATATAGTTTGGGCCTGCGTTAGTAACGCACCGTAGCGGGAGGAAACAACCCTGCCGCAACTTACGTGTGCTGTGGGATTTGACGAGGGGCTTTACGGTCTGCCCCCGAGATATGCCTCGCCTAGCTAGCAGTCAATGCGGGGCGGTACCGGTGCTTTGCGCACTCTTCCATCATCATTATCCGCCATCCATCTCTCTTCTACGCCTCTGCCTTTTCCTCTTGCTGCTCAGTAAGAAGGCAGACAATTGCTTCCCAAACTAAGCTCCCTGCGTTTATGGACGTGAAGTGCAAGTTCGCTCGTTTTTCACCGTCACTTCAAGCGCGGAAAATTGTTTCCGAGTGGGCAAGCTACGCAAACTGCAAATTTGACATCGTTCGTACTTCCGCAACTGAGGGTAGAAGCCGATCGAGAAGGGTCCCATTAATGCCATCAGTGCAGTAACGAGAAAATAGCTAGCACAAAAAAAAAGAGACAGGTACAATACTCTCAGCACTTGAATGGTGCTGTACCTCTTGCACCGCGCATTCTTAGTTACTTTTCTTTCCATAATCTTCTTCAGCTCCGAAATCTGAACCTCGATTTTGGTGGGCAGTAGAAGTTGCGGGGTTTTATATCGACATGCCCCTTTCTTTGATCAGAACCTGGGCAAGAGGTGCAATTTCTGGCCCGATGATTACTCAAGTTAGACGCCAACTTCGCGGTTTGTCAAAAAAAAAATGGAAGGAGCTTTCTGGGCTCGTCTGATTTCCGGCAGAAAGTCATGGATGCGACAGTGGCCCATATGCCGTACTATCTCGACTAAAGGCCGCACTTTTTTTTTCGCGATTTTTCAAGCTGCGGCATTTTACACGGAAGCGGCGTTTTTTTTTTAAATGCGAAAGCATTATTAGCCGCATAACCTGGAAAATGCGGGTGGGTGGTGAAGCCTCCGAAGTTAGTCACGTGGTGCGGGAAATGGAAAGATTGGTTTGGTTGGTTTATAGGGGTTTAACGTCCCAAAGCAACTCAGGCTATGGGAGACGCCGTAGTGAAGGGCTCCGGAAATTTCGACCACCTGGGGTTCTTTTACGTGCACTGACATCGCACAGTACACGGGCCTCTAGAATTTCGCCTCCATCGAAATTCGACCGCCGCGGCCGGGATCGAGCCCGCGTCTTTCGGGCCAACAGCCGAGCGCCGTAACCACTCAGCCATCGCGGCGGCGGAAATGGAAAGAAATATGCGAGACTTTGAATGAGGGTGACCTTGGCCAACCTGGAGAAATAAAGTAAATATTGCCGCGGCTGGGTTTCAAACAGATGAGATGGCGCCGCGAAAAGATCAGCTTCGCTGGCCACTGCACGGGAGCACTAGGCTATCGCCGCAGCTTTTTTTTTATTGCGTGGAAATAGTGCCGAAAATTAAAGTCTAAGCACGATTACGCCACAAAACACCAGGCCACCATACACCTGCATGACGCCTGCTTCCAAAACATCAAAAGTCTGGGAGGCCCACACATGCATCCAGATTGGGGAGCCAGCTAGGCGGCTCTTGCAGGGCAGCATATACTCCCCGCACCAAAGCGCACTGTTCACGAAGCAAATATTTCGACGACCATGGCAGCCGATCATGCGTCATGTTTTTGCTGTTGTTGTTGCCTCGAATACGATGGCACATATACGATGCCTCAAATACGGTGGCCTCGTGTTGTTGTTGTTGTTGTTGCTTCAAATACGATGGCACATACCGACGGTGGGGATTGGCCAGGGCCTCGTGTGAAACTGCAGCACACTCTCGCTCTGTGCGCTGCACGTCTTCGTCTTCATCAACTTCCATCTGAGTGCAAGTCACAGAAGGAATGGAAACGAACTTTCAATCGCGCTTTCACGAACATGGCTTTGGTGTCCGCCCGCAAAAACCTGCTTTCGCACAATATTTCGTAGTTAGCAACGCTAAACCGCCAACAATTTCTTTTTTTTAATTTATCTTTCCTGCTATATTTCGTGAAAATTACTTTATTACACCGTATTGACTGGCCCTGTATTTGGCATCTAGTTGCAGATACCGTTCAGTTTCGGCACGGCTGTCGCTTTCGCCGCTTCTTGGTCCTGGCTCCATCACCACCCTCATAAATGAAGTTACCTTCTGTTCCTTCCAAACTCATTCGAAATTCCTGTAACTTTAATGTCCCTAAACAATGCTCGGGGATCCTAAACGCCTCTAATTCAAAATGCACAAGCAGAAGAGCTGTAGCACTGATCTTCGTAGTCGTCCAGTCGGCATCACTTCTTGGCCGGTCATTGCTAAGCAGAGAGGCGTGTGAGTTTTGTGTTACATTACAGGCAGCTGCACAGCCGTGCATGCTTCAAGGTGATAATAACGACAGCAGCAGGGAGCTGTCGTCACCTGGCGGCTTCCCGGGGAGTGTTGTTCGTAAGGAAACTTATACGCACGTGAAACGTAGTAGCTGTTTGCGGAATTTTTCTTTCAAATTATTGACTTCCAAGTTAAGGAGAGCAAGCCCATACACGCAGCATGCCTTAGTTAAGGTAATACGGCATATACGTTTTTAGATTCCTGATTCTGGCAGAAAAAACTTAGCATATAATCATGAATATCTCTAGCTTCTACTAAGTGCTGCTTTCCTCTCCTCCGAAATCATTTTAAGGCCACATCTTGACACATCTTGGTCACAAAACTATGCCTGGTACTTTTGCGGGACCTCCCAGCAACCGCTCTGTCCAGACAGGCTTGGTAACCCTTTGGTATTGGACTGGGAGTTCTCATAAATTCGGCTAGCACATGCGAATGCGGTGGACGTTATGCTGTCGTGGTATAAATTTTTTTTTCTTTACGGAGCAAAGCAGAGAGTTAGCAAAATGCCGAAATAGTCGTCGTGCTCTCAGATCAGGATAAATTTTTTTTTCATCTATGAAGATTCTGGGAAAGTTGTGCAGCTTTCCTTTATAGCCGTATGAATGCGCTTAGCTGGCTTTTAATGAGTAATTGCTCCATAGTTTCTCTGGCCTCCAATGGAACTTAGACTGCAGAACTGATGCGTTTAAAAAAATGCTCAGTGATCATACGGTGTGATGCGACAAATCTGCATTATCAGTGTGGGTTGTACATTTCGCTTTTGCATTGACGGCCTTCCTATCGCTCTGTCAATTCGATTTCGCCGTCAATCATTCATTCCGCTACTGCGTAAGCTACGGTGGGTGGAGGCGAAGGTGGGTGATGGGTGGGTCTCGTAGGTTGGAAATGAATCTTTACAGGTGACTGCCTGGAAGTGCACCAACCCTTCCTCCTCACCACACCCACCCACCCACATAGCGGCATTTTGCCCTGGAAGAAGACACTGCCTCTAACGCCGTAAAAAAATAAAGCACCGTAGAAAGCAGAGCTCCCTTATAATGGGTGCGGAATCTGATGACATTTAACAACGTATTAGCCAGTGGAAATGCTTTTTTTTAGAAACCTTTTTCTAGTGTATATGTGTGTGTATTCCTTTTTCAGATTTTAATGTGTATTTTTGCGCGTTATAATCAGAAAAACTAAAACCAGTAAAATAGTGACTATATCACAGTAAGATGTACAGAGCCGCCGCGGTGGCTGAGTGGTTATGGCGCTCGCCTGCCGACCCGATAGACGCGGGTTCAATCCTGGCTACGGCGGTTGAATTTCGATGGAGGCGAAATTCTAGAGGCCCGTGTACTGTGCGATGTCAGTGCACGTTAAAGAACCCCAGGTGGTCGAAATTTCCGGAGCCCTTCACTACGGCGTCTCTCATAGCCTGAGTTGATTTGGGACGTTAAACCCGTATAAACCAAACCAGTAAGATGTACAGGTGCGGCCAGAATATTACGAAGCACGCTTCGGAGTCTCAAAATTCCTGACGCGTTTGAAAGAGAAGATATGATGGTTTCTTGGGTTCATGCGCAAGCTCATCAGCGGCCTGTGCTAGCATATGCAATAAGTGTATCCTAACTTTTGCTAGGTAAGGCAGGAGAAGAGTTTGATCGCCGAACCATGCTCCGTAATATTATGGCCGGGACCGTACGTTAACGGCCTTAGCTTTAGTGCTTATAGATCGCTAGCAACCTAGTTTAATTTCCCTGCCTTGTCACTATTTAAAAAAAAACAGATGCCTATGTTAAATTTCATAGGTGTTTACCCACTTGCGTCACAAGGGTGTGTGATTAACTCTGTTAACAGTTCAATCATTGCTGTCAGGTGCAAGGCTGTTTCAAATGCGCATGACAATTTCCCAGAATAATAGTTATGCTCAGTAGTCTCTACAATTTGATTGGGACATCGCCGTGCACGGACCTTAGTAGGATTCTTTGGTGACACACAAGAACTATATTTCATCTCTTGCAATCTTCTGCCTTAAACAGAACATCAGCCGCTAGAAACCGTTTTCTTTTCGTTTCTGAGCGAAACCTAATATAACGTATTTTCAGTTAGTCCATGCAAGTCATCGCATTCTTTCTAAAATGACCGTTTATTAAACTAACCCAAGAATGAAAAAATGTTTTCTGGAATTGGAGAGGTTTGTGTAGACATCAAAAGATTTTTCGAGAACACTTATTGATAGTATTAGTTGTCTTCAATACCAAAAAAAAAAAACCTAGCTTCTATGTCGTCTGGTCTTGCGCACATCCGAACGTCAAAGACGTCTTCTTTCTTAGGCTCCGTGTACTTTGAGATTTTTATTTTACTTTTTCTCATGAGGTATCATATCACTACCGACGCTTCAGCCTAGGTATGAGCTTGCATCGCAATATGACCGCTTTCAGCGTCTTCTTAATATTTTCTGACTGAAAAGTAAAAGCGGAAATAAAACTGCCTTTGGATTGACTTACGAGACGACTGAGTTGGAGTACAAGAAATTCCCAGTATTACAGAAAACCTAACATGATCTTTTCAGAAACCCTTTGAACTCTGAGTCGGTAGTCTGGCAGAGTTGCGGCCATCGAGGGTTAAAACGTTGCGAGCGTTTCGGTTTTGGTCGTGGCAAATACCAAGCAGTAAAAGCCAGTGTTTTTGAAAAATTAGTTTTTACCTTCCGCAGCTCTCTTTGTTTTTCATTTTTGTTTCCTTCCGTTCCGACAAACTATTGTTGGTTGTTAGGAAAAGCTATGCACGTCCCATGCTGTTTAACAATATGTTAATTATGTACGCGTATATCATCGTGGTGCAGAATTTTCAACATGGTAAACGTCAGGAAGGCGAGTGCGCAACACGGGAGCAATACCAACGTAAAAACGCAAAAGGCCCGTGGTTAATATTACGCTTACCCATGAACATAACCCGGAATACTTTGGGTTCCAAGCTTCTGCTACGTCGAGCAGTCGAGCTATTGGCTTCTCTCTGCGTCACAAAAAGCATAAGCTGGTCGAGTAACCGCAAGCCTGCTTTTATTGCACGAAACATTCGTTCATCCATTAGCGAGAAAAGCAAACAATCGCGAGCAAAACGTTTATCGAGGAAAGCAAACAATTTATCGAAAGCATAGCAACATTTACATTGTTCCATCCGTGCGTAGAGCAAACAAACTTTGCGCTGCCATAGCACTGACGAAAGTGAAATTTAGCCCTGAGAGCTATTTACTTAGAGCCTCTGCACGCATTTTCTTCAGCTATAATGTAGCCGTCCAGTGTTTCAGCCCAACACTTAATTATTCTGCGGCCTCCTACACGATCTCAGAGATCTTCTCATCAAAGTCGATCTGTTTGTTTAGTCCACAACTATTCACACGCCGCTCTACCATTTTTTTTTTAAACAGGAGAACAAATAAAGGGGGCATTGATTCCATAAGCCATTGCAACGTTTGCTTCCAACTTTCGTTTTTTTTCGTAGACAGCCCATTTCTCTACCTTCGCAGGATTCACACAAATGCGCATACATTTATTAAATTGCTTTTCGCGCAAACGTTCAGAGTCTGGGGAATCTTACAGACAACTTTCAACACGAAAGTGCATCGACAACCGTATTTCCGTCGTTTTTCACAGCAACACAGAAAAGGGGAGAGAAGGGCGGTGAAGAAGGACAAGAAAAAATAAAATATTAAATATTTGGCATTTGCGTGCCGAAAAACAATTCGAACGAGCGTGATAGCGACAGCGAGCGAAAGGCGCTTCTTCACGCAATGTTTCTCAAAACAAGAAGGACGACGCATCTAGGAAGAAAGGGCGAGCATTGTTTTCTGGGGAACTGCGCCTGCTGCGGTTAAATACGCGGATTCTAAACGCCCTGTGCACTAGAGCGACGTCGATTTTCGACTGTGAAGAGGGCCCTGGGCGGGGCTGAACCATTCCTCCCGCGCGACGACGACAACACGTTTACAACACGGGGTGTGTTCGACGTAAGGCCTCTGGTGTGTCGTTTGAAGTGCAGCCTGAGGCATTGAGATAGGGCATGGGAATTGTTCGCTTTCGTCGCCTGCCTTACCCCCCCCCCCCACTCCCCCCCCCCCCCCCCGTGCGGTTTCTTGCTCAGCATTGGCGAGAGTGAATGTTCGCGCATTTGCAGATATTTTTTTTTTATAATACTCCTCGAAATTTAAAAAATGCAACAGCTTATTTCCTGGGATACTTAAAATATACAACTTTCGTGGCGGGAGGGACGCCAACGCAATACATTATAGTCGCTGTTGTGCTCATAGTGCAGATACCTTCTTTGCTGATTCATGAAACGCGAAGAACAATGGTGCTATTGGAGAGCTATGCTTATCTACCAGCACATATGCGACGCATTTATTCCTTTCATACAGATTCAGGCAGTTTCGAATGAAACCTCGACATTGCACCAACCCATCCCTTGGCGAAAAAAGGCTGTGTTAAAAATGCATTTCGAACACGTTTATTAATTTCGTGTTTATTTCGCATTTTTTGTATTTATGCTTAATTTGCAATACGAATGCTTTATAAGTATGCTAGGAGTAATATTTTGAACATTCGTATAAATGCATCAAAAATACATTTCTGTCCGCTTAGTATAATTATTATAAATAAAATTATACTAAAATATGCATTAAATACATTTAAATATACTAAAAACTTACATCAGATACATTAAAAATGTACTAAAATATCAATTAAATACATTACATAAAATATACAACTAATATATTAAAAATATCAACTTCGGCTCGGCTTAAAAAAGGTGTACTAGTGGGATTCACCGGATAATACTGATCAATGTTGTCAACATCGGAAGTAATGACTGAACTGGCTATAAGCATCAGGAGACAAACAATCCCAGAGAAAACGCGTTGTTACCAACAAGTCTATGGCAATGGAAGGTCCCTTTACAGGGCCTGAGCGGGAATGACGTCGCCACACAAGGAAATGCCGACAGAAAGTGACATCAGCAAACAAGAACTGCTCCGACAAGTGTGATACTTGGCTTGCTTGCTTGTTGCTTGCTGTTGTTGTCAGGAAGAACGAAAGGGAAAGTGCACGGGCCTGCCCACTGGCTGAGCCACAATCGCTGCCACATGCTGAAAATAGGAGAGTTGAAAGATAGGAGAGCAAAGATTGAAAGAAAAGACACGCGCTCATTATATTCCGGGCCGATCCCGGAGGCAGTGCAATACCGGGCCAACCCGTGGCGGAGGTGAAGCAAGCTTCAAGCACTCCGTGACATTCCCCAAAATAAGTTTAATATATTGGGTCCATATGGGACCCGTAGCAGATATTAAATCAGATATTCAGAGATAGTGATACTTGGCTTGGCTTATATCCCCCCCCCCCCCGCCCCCAGAGGAGACACATTATCTTGCCCGGTGAGGCGCTTTTTGCGCATAGACTGTGGGCCTCCAAATTTCTCTCATTTGCTAATGAAAATGTCCCTATTAAGTTACGCGGTGCTCGCCAGTGACGGATGACAGATGGCGCTAGTTGGTGATGTCCAGGAAAGCTGGGCATGCATAAACATGTACAAGACACAAATGTTGTCATCCCCCACCATGGGTATGTGCCATTGTATTTGAGGCAACGACAAGAATCACAACCTCACCAACAGCCGCTCTCGCTTCGTTCTTAGCATTGCATCATCTTAGCATTGATTTACATCACGCATAGCCTGTGTATCGTGCAGCGGGATTCAGCTATCGCCAAAACCATCGCGCTGGGGAGGCAGTGCACGAATAAAAATAAACAATAAAGACAACCTTTCACGTCTAGTCATCGAAAGTCTCCAGCATAGTACGCTGCCAGTGAAGAACGGCGACTACGGTTTAAGCTCATGAAAAATGGCCTGAAACATTCATTTTCTTCTGCGAATTTGCAGCAATTGCGAGCGCCCGAAGAAAGCATTAAAAGTCATCGCATCTTCACCACAATCGAGTAAGTGTAAAAGCGAAACACTGTTTAGGAGGAATAGCAATGCTGATAGGTTTCGTTCGCCAAGACATTCTACCGCCTAGAATGCGGAAGTTAGGAGGCGACTCTGGAAATCTATCGCACTGTCGGTGCAGTGTCTGCATTCCTTAAGTATTTGCATTCCAGGCATGCAGAGGCTAATCTAAAAATAAAAAAAAGCCGAGGCCACTAGTCAGGAAGAAATGCCGGCCTCTTCAGTGCATCACACCCGTTTCGTAAAGTTGCCGCTACGCAAATTAAGTACGGCTTTTGTGTGCAACTTCGCATCGATAGAGAGTCCAGCAAGGTGTACCGTATAAACGCAGAGGTTTCACCCCGGATCTCAGCATTTCAGATAATGCCATTTGTACGTAAGACTCAAGACGCATTTCTTTCGCTGGTCACTATGGTGTCCTCAGCCACTGAACTTTTTCAACTATCGCAGCCCTTCTCCGCAATTAGAAGTCGATTTCAGTATGAAGCATATGTTTAAGGGTTGTTTACGCCTTTTTATCATGATTTATTGCGTTATTTACACGGGATCAGAGATGTAGCTTGAAATGTAACAAATAATGAAGCAAGCGTTATCATGTCTACGGTGTTCAGCATCAGTACACCTTGAGTGGCGATGATAACCTGGCTGAAATGAGGACAAACTGGCCTTGGAAGGAAAAGTATAAATGAGAAAGTATGAATGATGCTTTATTGCAGTAACAAAGCGGAGAACAAGGGAAGAAAGGGAGAGGTGTTTTTCTTTGTCAGGACATAGCCAGGCTGATGACAGTGAAAATGCGTGTGATGACGCTGTTCCTCGTAGTGATGGCTAGTAAATCATGTCTCAGTGGTTCCTTATGGAATACCCTGACCGTTGCGCTGCTGATCATGGAGATCAACAGTTCTTGGTCCACGAGGTTTTAGCTAAGCAGTGCAGAGGAGTGCATCAACCCTCTCTGTTAGGTAGGTGTTGTTGTTGGGGGTGTTCCTTACAGGATAAAAAGGAGGGGGGGGGGGCATTGCCAGATAATCCTCAATGAATGAGTAATAAAGAGGCAGGCCCGCCTTGGCTAATATGGAGGTAGGGCCTCAAACGAACCGCATGCGTTACAACGGTAAGTTTCTCAGGCCCGTCGCTATCCTTCCCATTGCTACGTTTCTTCTTCCGAGGACTGAGCAAATACATAATCTATGCGATACGAATGACGTATGGTTTCACTCATATTGGCAGAAGGTGAACATCGTCAGCCCCTGCTATATGAAATATGAGTTTCCATGACGGCATAGGAAGAACGTGCTTACGACATTGATGTTACGAGGGTCAGTCCAATGCGCACCCACTCAGGCGCTTTCCATGGAAACGGCACTGCGACTGATGCTCCCATTATGGTGGTGTTGCTTTTGAAGTAAAAAAATTGAAACTCTTACGTAGACACTCGGCTGAAATTTTCGGGCCCGGAGACGACGTCAGTCTCAGGAGGGGCAATGGGAAACTCCGAGGATCCAGAAAATGACTGCGGTGTATACTCTCACGCACGAATTGCGCAATTCTATAATGGACGGAAGAGTAGCCAACTATGTTTTCGCTGAATCCGAATGAGGCCGGACGAAAACATTTCGAAGAGATGAAAAATTACCCAGAATGATGAGTCTTCCTGTGGATCACGACATAATAAAAATGCAGGCTGTATTCGCTGAGCTCAAAAGTCATCGCAACTCTAGCGTCAAGGTCAAAACACTTCATTACATTTTGTTTTTTTTTGTTTTTTCTCTCTGGCTACAATGAAAAAAAAAGAAACAGTTATGACGTTTCCAACAAAAATATCACAATGCAAAAGTGGTGCGTTTTTTTTTTCCTTTCAAGAGACCCTGGAGGGCCATTTCCATGACGCCCCCAATTGCTTCCGCGGAGTATATAGCTGATGTCTCCCTCGTGTACATAAAGAGAGCATCCGGGCTCTAAGAGCATGCATTGCATGTAGCCCCAAAAGGAGCGACCATTCGCACACAAAAAAGTTTACGAGAAGCTTTTCTTTCAGCGTTACTTACTCGCAGCAGTAGTCCTTGGTGCTTGTTAAACATTATTCAAATCGCGTTGAGTTCGAGGCACAAACTTTATTATTGTCCCAAAAAAGGTGAGATTCTTTGTCGGACTACAACTTTCTCTACCGCAATTACGCTTTCAGAGTTTGGTTGGTGCAGACATGTGCAGCTCTCCTGCGCGTGAAAGACTTTTCCATAAATCTAACGCCGCATTCAAATAGCACCTGTGTAGAGGGCGCACTACGCCACAGGAGACAGCAACGGGCTTCAATTAAGTTTTCTTAATACTAACTCTCTTTTCTGAAGGCTAGAGAGCCATTGCTATCCACATACAATTATATACACGTGCTTCACCTCACTTTTCGACTATGGCTGCTGTAATCTCAGGACTTTATTTGTATAGAAATGGGCTGTTCAGTGCCAAATAGCTTATCTGCGTGAGACTGAATAGAAAAATCGATCCATCCATAGGCTAAATATAAAATTGAAGCTTTGACTGGGAGAAACGAGGAGTAAATCACTTTAATTTCATCTTGCACGAAACGCCTCCGACGATGATATCGAAGGCCTTGGGGATCAGGGTGAAAGGGGCGAGGCCTTCTGTCACCAATGGTAAATTTTTTCGTGGTCTTTTAATTCATTGTGTTATACAACGTATCAGAGGAAATCTGCTCATTGCACAACATGTCCTACTCAATCACACATCTTCCACTTGATTCCAGCCAGTAGATCGTTCACTTGAGTTTGTGTTATAGTTCGCAGCACTCCTTTCCTGCCCCTTAAAATGCGCGTTTATCTTTTAGTGCTATAGCGTTAGAAGCCTCGTGAGGCCAAAATGTGTTGTCTGTCATAATATTCGCCGACTGGCTAGAAGGAAGCGACGTCATTTCCGGTCAGGTGACGTCGCTTCCGGTAAAGGCATCAACAGCGGTTCGTGTTTCCAACACATTTGTATTGCAATTAGGGGTCCCTGTGAATTTCAGCGCGAGACCGTTAAGGCTCTGGTTCTGCAGAAAATCCGTCGTCTTTGGCGTCATCGTCGGCGTTGTCAGAGAAAAATCCCTGGAGAAAAACAACCTAGGTGGGCCACCTAGGTCACGTGACCTTGCGTCTCATCGAACCTGCCCACCGGATTGCGACAAAGTAACCACCGTAGCAGGTGACAGTTAAATAAATGATTTGTCGCAAGAGGTTCGTCCGGAAAAGCAACCTGAGTGGCACAAGCCCCGTTGGTGGCAGCACCTGTCATCGCAGGACATCGCTTAACCGTTGCACCAGTGCGCCAGAAGTGTTGTGAGGACTCCCAGCCCTACTGAAAAATGTATATAGGTTTTAATGGGTCAGGAAATAGGATTATGGCACATTTGGTTTGGCTTTATAGGATGGACGTCCCAAAGCGGCTCAGTCTATGAGGGACGCCGTAGAGGAGGGCTCCGGATAATTTCGACCACCTGGAGTTCTTAGCGAGCACTAACAATGCACAGTACACAGACCTTTCACATTTTTCCTCCATCGAAGTGCTACCGTAGCGGGCGGGTTCGAACCCACGACTTGCATGCACTGTGTGATGTAAGTGCACGGTAATTAACCACGGGTAATCGAAGTTATACGGGGCCCTTCACTAAGAAGTCTCTCAAAGGCTGAATCGCTTTGGAAGCTTCATCCTATAATGTTAAACGAAATGTGCCATAATCCTATTTGTCGACCTATTCAAACCTGTACACATTTTTCAATAGGGAGGGGTCTATGAATGTTAAGTAGAGAATGACAAGTTGTGCATATATGGTGATTAACCCATTCACACTATCGTGTCACACCCTTAAGGTGGAACTTAAGTGTCCCCTCCAGTTTTGGGCTGTCCTGAATTTTAGTTAAGGTCTCCATGCTAGCGCGCACTTGACGACCCTGTTGCTGAGTACTAGCGGGAGACATCTGCTGTATATTTATTAGATGACTTTTAGTTACTTTGTTTTACAACATTTCCAATAAAAGCAAGAAAAAGAAAATATGCATGTAGGTGTGGCAGCGACTCCTTTTATGGAGATTATTAGTTTCCGCTACCTTATGATCACGTTATAGTTTATATGAGAAAAGAAACAATGTGCCAACTTTCTCTTTACGATGGTATCGCATTTTCGACAAGTCAGGGCGCGACATTTTGTTCAGAAAAAAATACTCGATGAGAAAAAGCAAACCGAGGGGGGAGACCCGACAAGTTGTGGTGCTTACGATTTAGTGACAGTTTCATTTCTAGAACAAAATCAAAACAAACCGAAGGAACGTTTTGTTCTCAATTCCGACCGAAAGCATTTTTTTTCCGCTGACTCGGAAAGCGTTTCGCGACAACTCCGACCGTCTGCTGGAAATATGACTTCCATTTGTCTTTGTGAATGACGTGTGAACAAGGCGGCCTCCCGTCTCTCTCTCACAAGTCCTTAAGATGTTTTTTAAGCGATGCAATGTCTGACATTTTTTTTTTTTCAACTCGAGGCTGTTCTCTGAAACACTCCGAACTGAGCGAGGAATACCACAACTCTGGTTATGCATGGACAACAAGTTCACACATTGCAGGATGAAGATGGTGCCTTTGCGCCAGTGTAACGTTCAGTACAGAATGTTCATTTACTGACCCTACGCTTTGGGCTTTCAGATAACTGTGCGTTCATTTCCGATAACACTCGACCAGAACTTTCGACAGAATGCATCTGCTTTGGAGCTGTGGCGACTGGATCTGATGGGCCGCT